>NC_091161.1:10242054-10269554 GCF_040958095.1 Procambarus clarkii | reverse complement strand
TGGTCCCCTGCTGCTGCTGCTACCTGGTCCCCCTGCTGCTGCTGCCTGGTCCCCTGCTGCTGGTACCTGGTCCCCTGCTGCTGCTACCTGGTCCCCTGCTGCTGCTACCTGGTCCCCTGCTGCTGCTGCTACCTGGTCCCCTGCTGCTGCTACCTGGTCCCCTGCTGCTGCTACCTGGTCCCCTGCTGCTGCTACCTGCTCCCCTGCTGCTGCTACCTGCTCCCCTGCTGCTGCTACCTGGTCCCCTGCTGCTGCTGCTACCTGCTCCCCCTGCTGCTGCTACCTGGTCCCCTGCTGCTGCTACCTGGTCCCCTGCTGCTGCTACCTGCTCCCCTGCTGCTGCTACCTGGTCCCCCTGCTGCTGCTGCCTAGTCCCCTGCTGCTGCTACCTGCTCTCCTGCTGCTGCTACCTGATCCCCCTGCTGCTGCTGCCTGGTCCCCTGCTGCTGCTACCTGCTCCCCTGCTGCTGCTACCTGGTCCCCCTGCTGCTGCTGCCTGGTCCCCTGCTGCTGCTACCTGCTCCCCTGCTGCTGCTACCTGGTCCCCTGCTGCTGCTACCTGCTCCCCCTGCTGCTGCTACCTGCTCCCCCCTGCTCCTGCTACCTGGTCCCCTGCTGCTGCTACCTGGTCCCCTGCTGCTGCTACCTGCTCCCCCCTGCTGCTGCTACCTGGTCCCCTGCTGCTGCTACCTGGTCCCCTGCTCCTGCTACCTGGTCCCCTGCTGCTGCTACCTGCTCCCCCTGCTGCTGCTACCTGATCACCCCTGCTCCTGCTACTTGCTCCCCCTGCTTCTGCTACCTGCTCCCCCCTGCTCCTGCTACCTGGTCCCCTGCTGCTGCTACCTGGTCCCCCCTGCTGCTGCTACCTGGTCCCCTGCTGCTGCTACCTGCACCCCCTGCTGCTGCTACCTGCTCCCCTGCTGCTGCTACCTGCTCCCCCCTGCTCCTGCTACCTGGTCCCCTGCTGCTGCTACCTGGGCCCCTTCTTCTGCTGCCTGCTCCCCCCTGCTACTGCTACTTGCTCCCCTTGCTGCTGCTACCTGGTCCCCCTGCTGCTGCTACCTGCTCCCCCTGCTCCTGCTACTTGCTCCCCTGTTCCTTGCCGTGCTACCTGCGGTATTCATCCCGTGCTCCCTGAGTGTGTTGGAGTAATTCATTGAGCCGCTCCGTAGCCCAAAAGGAATATCTAACTAGCAACCGCGTTGGTCCTCTCTCTCTCACACCTCTCTGTGATGCTGGTTGTGGTGGTAATTGTGGTTGTGGGTGTAGTTGTGGTGGTAGGGGTGGTTGTGGTGGTAGGGGTGGTTGTGGGTGTAGTTGTGGTGGTAGGGGTGGTTGTGGTGGTAGGGGTGGTTGTGGGTGTAGTTGTGGTGGTAGGGTTGGTTGTGGTGGTAGGGGTATTTGTGGTGGTAATTGTGGTTGTGGGTGTAGTTGTGGTGGTAGGGGTGGTTGTGGGTGTAGTTGTGGTGGTAGGGGTGGTTGTGGTGGTAGGGGTGGTTGTGGGTGTAGTTGTGGTGGTAGGGTTGGTTGTGGTGGTAGGGGTATTTGTGGTGGTAATTGTGGTTGTGGGTGTAGTTGTGGTGGTAGGGGTGGTTGTGGGTGTAGTTGTGGTGGTAGGGGTGGTTGTGGTGGTAGGGGTGGTTGTGGGTGTAGTTGTGGTGGTAGGGGTGGTTGTGGTGGTAGGGATATTTGTGGTGGTAATTGTGGTTGTGGGTGTAGTTGTGGTGGTAATGGTGGTTGTGGTGGTAATTGTGGTTGTGGGTGTAGTTGTGGGTGGTAGTTGTGGTGGTAGGGGTAGTTGTGGTGGTGGTTTGACATCTCAGCTTCGTTACTGACTCGTGTATAGCAATTTCTCCCTCTCTTTAGTGGCTCAATTGTTCATTTTTCTAAGTTATCTTCACTTTTGTGATGATTATTTGGGCCTTGATTTCTGTTCTTCGAACTGTGTAGAGAACAGCACACCAGGGGAGACTTGTTCATTCTTGAGGGAGATGAACTGTTCTGTTACATTTGAACAGTTCAGGGTCACATTTGAATAGTTTAGGGACAGTTTGAACAATTTAGGGTCACATTTGAACAATTCATGGTCACATGTGAACAATTTAGGGTCACATTTGAACAATTCAGGTCACATTTGAACAATTCAGGGACACATTTGAACAATTCAGGGTCACATTTGAACAATTCAGGATCACATTTGAATAATTTAGGGACAGTTTGAACAATTTAGGGTCACATTTGAACAATTTAGGGACAGTTTGAACAATTTAGGGTCACATTGGAACAATTCAGGGTCACATTTGAACAATTCAGGGTCACATTTGAACAATTCAGGGTCACATATGAACAATTCAGGGTCACATTTGAACAATTCTGGGTCACATATGAACAATTCTGGGTCACATTTGGACAGTTTAAGGTCACATTTGAACAATACAGGTGTTCAACACCTGCCTGAACACCTACCTAAACACCTGCCTCATACTGGGTCATCACCAGGTCTAGCCTTGTCCCGTTACCTATGTATAGACAAGACACGATGCTCTGATACTTTTACTCTCTCCGCGTCCTGGTGTTTGGAGAGGTAAACCTAACCCGTTGTCACAACGTCTTAAAAATGATGTACTAAGTTGCCCGAACCTAACCTAACTGAGGACTGGCGAATAGAAAACATGATAGTTCTTCACTTGCGCGAGCCGCTAGGGTCTATAGTACATCATATTTTGACGTTGGGGATCTTGATGTTACAGTGTTAGTGATGGAGGGATCCACTGGTTCCGTTGTTAGTGTCAGACGGAGAGCCCCGGGCACCGCCGGCCAGCCACCTCTACTATGGTATGTATATGGGAGAGTGTTACATAGGGTTAAATGAATGAAATATGCAACACTGTGGTGTATGTTTCCTGTGTGATGGGTTATTGAGTTGGTTTCCCACGCGCGTGTGTGCGTGTGTACTCACCTAGTGGTGCTTGCGGGGGTTGAGCTCTGGCTCTTTGGTCTCGCCTCTCAACGGTTAATCAACTGTTTTACTAACTACTTTTTTCCCCCCACACCACACACACACACACACATATACACCCTAGGAAGCAGCCCGTGACAGCTGACGAAATCCCAGGTACCTATTTACTGCTCGGTAACAGGGGCACTTAGGGTGAAAGAAACTTTGCCCATTTGTTTCTGCCTCGTGCGGGAATCGAACCCGCGCCACAGAATTACGAGTCCTGCGCGCTATTCACCAGGCTACGAGGCCCCTGTGTGTGAGTGTGTGTGTGTGTGTGTGTGTGTGTGTGAGTGTGTGTGCATGTGTGTGTGTGAGTGTGTGTGTGAGTGTGTGTGAGTGTGTGTGCGTGACTGTGTGTGTGTGTGTGTGTGTGTGTGTGAGTGTGTGTGTGTGAGTGTGTGTGAGTGTGCGCGCGCGCGTGTGTGTGAGTGCATATATATATACATACACCTCCCACATGCTATTGTATCAATACATGACTCCACAGGCACACATTAACCGCAGGACTCCTGAAAGGAATAACGGATTCAGGGTAATTGTTATTGACACATTGTTAAGTGAGGCTTTCCGGTGGTGATTCAGGTGGCCAGTTACTGTTGTCCTGGGACCCTCACCCCCCACAACCACCCCTACCACCCCCCCTCCAACCACCACACCCCTACCACCCCCCCTCCAACCACCACAACACCCCTACCACCCCAACGACACAATGACATATACAATGATACTCTGCAATTTGAAAACGCCACTGCGGCCATATTTAATCACAAAGCGATGGTGTTCTATAGTTATAGCAAGGAACAAACTCTAGCAAGAGACCATGTGATTAGCGGCCAGATACAACTGAACACGACCACACTTGAGGGGCCAGATACAACTGAACACTTCCACTCACTTGTGGGGCCAGATACAACTGAACACTTCCACTCACTTGTGGGGCCAGATACAACTGAACACGACCACACTTGTGGGGCCAGATACAACTGAACACGACCAAACTTGAGGGGCCAGATACAACTGAACACGACCAAACTTGAGGGGCCAGATACAACTGAACACGACCTCACTTGAGGGGCCAGATACAACTGAACACGACCTCACTTGAGGGGCCAGATACAACTGAACACGACCTCACTTGTGGGGCCAGATACAACTGAACACGACCTCACTTGTGGGGCCAGATACAACTGAACACGAC
The DNA here is from genome assembly GCF_040958095.1 of Procambarus clarkii. Taxonomy (NCBI): domain Eukaryota; kingdom Metazoa; phylum Arthropoda; class Malacostraca; order Decapoda; family Cambaridae; genus Procambarus; species Procambarus clarkii. The sequence goes on along the minus strand of NC_091161.1, from coordinate 10,265,355 downwards.
CTCACTTGTGGGGCCAGATACAACTGAACACTTCCACTCACTTGAGAGGCCAGATACAACTGAACACGACCACACTTGAGGGGCCAGATACAACAGAACACGACCACACTTGAGGGGCCCGATACAACTGAACACTTCCACACTTGAGGGGCCAGATACAACTGAACACGACCACACTTGAGGGGCCAGATACAACTGAACACGACCTCACTTGAGGGGCCAGATACAACTGAACACTTCCACTCACTTGTGGGGCCAGATACAACTGAACACGACCACACTTGTGGGGCCAGATACAACTGAACACGACCACACTTGAGGGGCCAGATACAACTGAACACGACCACACTTGAGGGGCCAGATACAACTGAACACGACCACACTTGAGGGGCCAGATACAACTGAACACTTCCACTCACTTGTGGGGCCAGATACAACTGAACACGACCACACTTGTGGGGCCAGATACAACTGAACACTTCCACACTTGAGGGGCCAGATACAACTGAACACTTCCACACTTGTGGGGCCAGATACAACTGAACAAGACAACACTTGTGGGGCCAGATACAACTGAACACTTCCACACTTGAGGGGCCAGATACAACTGAACACTTCCACACTTGAGGGGCCAGATACAACTGAACACGACCACACTTGAGGGGCCAGATACAACTGAACACGACCTCACTTGAGGGGCCAGATACAACTGAACACTGCCACACATGAGGGGCCAGATACAACTGAACACTTCCACACTTGAGGGGCCAGATACAACTGAACACTTCCACTCACTTGTGGGGCCAGATACAACTGAACACTTCCACACTTGAGGGGCCAGATACAACTGAACACTTCCACACACTTGTGGGGCCAGATACAACTGAACACGACATCACTTGAGGGGCCAGATACAACTCAACACGACCACACTTGAGGGGCCAGATACAACTGAACACTTCCACTCACTTGTGGGGCCAGATACAACTGAACACGACCACACTTGTGGGGCCAGATACAACTGAACACTTCCACACTTGAGGGGCCAGATACAACTGAACACTTCCACACTTGTGGGGCCAGATACAACTGAACAAGACCACACTTGTGGGGCCAGATACAACTGAACACTTCCACACTTGAGGGGCCAGATACAACTGAACACTTCCACACTTGAGGGGCCAGATACAACTGAACACGACCACACTTGAGGGGCCAGATACAACTGAACACGACCTCACTTGAGGGGCCAGATACAACTGAACACTGCCACACATGAGGGGCCAGATACAACTGAACACTTCCACACTTGAGGGGCCAGATACAACTGAACACTTCCACTCACTTGTGGGGCCAGATACAACTGAACACTTCCACACTTGAGGGGCCAGATACAACTGAACACTTCCACACACTTGTGGGGCCAGATACAACTGAACACGACCTCACTTGAGGGGCCAGATACAACTGAACACGACCACACTTGAGGGGCCAGATACAACTGAACACGACCACACTTGAGGGGCCAGATACAACAGAACACGACCACACTTGAGGGGCCAGATACAACTGAACACTTCCACACACTTGTGGGGCCAGATACAACTGAACACTTCCACACTTGTGGGGCCAGATACAACTGAACACTTCCACACTTGTGGGGTCAGATACAACTGAACACTTCCACACTTGAGGGGCCAGATACAACTGAACACTTCCACTCACTTGAGAGGCCAGATACAACTGAACACTTCCACACTTGAGGGGCCAGATACAATTGAACACGACCACACTTGAGGGGCCAGATACAACTGAACACTTCCACTCACTTGTGGGGCCAGATACAACTGAACACTTCCGCACTTGAGGGGCCAGATACAATTGAACACGACCACACTTGAGGGGCCAGATACAACTGAACACGACCACACTTGAGGGGCCAGATACAACTGAACACTTCCACACTTGTGGGGCCAGATACAACTGAACACGACCACACTTGAGGGGCCAGATACAACTGAACACTTCCACACTTGAGGGGCCAGATACAACTGAACACTTCCACACTTGAGGGGCCAGATACAACTGAACACTTCCACACTTGAGGGGCCAGATACAATTGAACACGACCACACTTGAGGGGCCAGATACAACTGAACACTTCCACACTTGTGGGGCCAGATACAACTGAACACTTCCACACTTGTGGGGTCAGATACAACTGAACACGACCACACTTAAGGGGCCAGATACAACTGAACACGACCACACTTAAGGGGCCAGATACAACTGAACACTGCCACACATGAGGGGCCAGATACAACTGAACACTGCCACACATGAGGGGCCAGATACAACTGAACACGACCACACTTGAGGGGCCAGATACAACTGAACACTGCCACACATGAGGGGCCAGATACAACTGAACACGACCACACTTGAGGGGCCAGATACAACTGAACACTGCCACACATGATGGGCCAGATACAACTGAACACGACCTCACTTGAGGGGCCAGATACAACTGAACACTTCCACACTTGTGGGGCCAGATACAACTGAACACTTCCACACTTGAGGGGCCAGATACAACTGAACACGACCACACTTGAGGGGCCAGATACAACTGAACACTTCCACACTTGAGGGGCCAGATACAACTGAACACGACCACACTTGTGGGGCCAGATACAACTGAACACGACCACACTTGTGGGGCCAGATACAACTGAACACGACCTCACTTGAGGGGCCAGATACAACTGAACACGACCTCACTTGAGGGGCCAGATACAACTGAACACGACCTCACTTGAGGGGCCAGATACAACTGAACACGACCACACTTGTGGGGCCAGATACAACTGAACACGACCTCACTTGAGGGGCCAGATACAACTGAACACGACCTCACTTGAGGGGCCAGATACAACTGAACACGACCTCACTTGAGGGGCCAGATACAACTGAACACGACCTCACTTGAGGGGCCAGATACAACTGAACACGACCTCACTTGAGGGGCCAGATACAACTGAACACGACCACACTTGTGGGGCCAGATACAACTGAACACGACCACACTTGTGGGGCCAGATACAACTGAACACTTCCACACACTTGTGGGGCCAGATACAACTGAACACTTTCACACACTTGTGGGGCCAGATACAACTGAACACGACCACACTTGAGGGGCCAGATACAACTGAACACGACCACACTTGTGGGGCCAGATACAACTGAACACGACCCCACTTGAGGGGCCAGATACAACTGAACACGACCACACTTGAGGGGCCAGATACAACTGAACACGACCACGCTTGAGGGGCCAGATACAACTGAACACGACCACACTTGAGGGGCCAGATACAACTGAACACTTCCACACACTTGTGGGGCCAGATACAACTGAACACGACCACGCTTGAGGGGCCAGATACAACTGAACACTGCCACACATGAGGGGCCAGATACAACTGAACACGACCACACTTGAGGGGCCAGATACAACTGAACACGACCACACTTGAGGGGCCAGATACAACTGAACACGACCACACTTGAGGGCCAGATACAACTGAACACTTCCACACACTTGTGGGGCCAGATACAACTGAACACTTTCACACACTTGTGGGGCCAGATACAACTGAACACGACCACACTTGAGGGGCCAGATACAACTGAACACGAGCATACACTTCACGTGTTCGTTCCACACACGAACACGTTAAGAATATTCGAACACGCAGGAAATATTCGAACACGTGGAGGGGATGATTGGGAGTGAAGATAATACCAATACGACCAACACAGACATAAAATAAGGGTAACACTAATATACCCCTTGGAGAGCTGGGCCAATATTTTAATGTTAATTACAAAACCCGAACAAGGAGTCATTTGAACAAATCCACTAGGTTCGTGACGAGGGTTCGAACCTACGTACGAGAGGTTCTGGGATTCTGGGATCCTCTCGGACGTAGATTCGAATCCTCGTCACGGCCCTTGTGGATTTCTTCATTTGATGCATCACACTATTGGGATTTCTGTGTGTACTGGGTCATTTATAGCAATGTTCGCAGCCCAAGTTAGACCATCACAGGCGTTGTTGCGCCATGTTGGAAACCGGCCCAAGTGAAGAACTAAACCAAATCTGATCGAAAGTGTTGATGTTTGCTACAAAATTCGTACTGAGACTAAGTGATTAGTTCCTGTTGAAAGTGTCGGAGCAACCGGGCTGTGGTGGGGTCTGTGGTCCTTCGAACCGCTCCAAGCAACAGCTTGTTGGACCAAGTTATCACAAGTCGAGAAGCCGGGCTCGGGGAGTACATGAACTCTCATAACCCTCTACAGGTAAGATCCAGGTATAAGTACTGAGAAGTACGTGCAACTCCCACAACCACCACCACTACCACCAGCATCACCACTACAGCATCCAACACACGCAGAGATTTATCCCGCAGCTTGTGGCTCCCATCACTAACTGTGAGGATCTCTACCTGCTCCCACATTGTTATTCTGCCCATGATGTTGCCTCCCCTCTCACTCTCTCACTCTCTCTCACTCTCTCTCACCTCCTCTCTTCTTCCGCCATCTCTCTCTCCCTCTCTCTACCTCCTCCTCTCTCCTTCCCTCCATCCTCCACCATCTCTCTCTCTCTCTGTATCTCAAGAGACTGCCAGACCAGCAAGTGTGCCCAATCACCTCCACCGGTCCCTAGAATCATGTCTCCTATGACAAAAGCGGAAGTAATTACAGTGGAAGATAAGCACAGCCGAAAAGTGGAAGATGTCGTTGTGGAACACAAATGTTGCTGGAGACTAATGTGGTCCACTTCAACTGCTGGCCACCCAGATGACCACTTCACCTGTCGCGTACCGGTGGTGTCGTGTACCGGTAGTGTCGTGTACCAGTTGTGTCGTGTACCAGTTGTGTCGTGTACCAGTTGTGTCGTGTACCAGTTGTGTCGTGTACCAGTTGTGTCGTGTACCGGTTGTGTCGTGTACCAGTTGTGTCGTGTACCGGTTGTGTCGTGTACCGGTTGAGTCGTGTACCGGTTGTGTCGTGTACCAGTTGTGTCGTGTACCGGTTGTGTCGTGTACCGGTTGAGTCGTGTACCGGTTGTGTCGTGTACCAGTTGAGTCGTGTACCGTTTGAGTCGTGTACCGGTTGTGTCGTGTACCGGTTGTGTCGTGTACCAGTTGTGTCGTGTACCGGTTGTGTCGTGTACCAGTTGTGTCGTGTACCAGTTGTGTCGTGTACCGGTTGTGTCGTGTACCGGTTGTGTCGTGTACCAGTTGAGTCGTGTACCGTTTGAGTCGTGTACCGGTTGTGTCGTGTACCAGTTGTGTCGTGTACCGGTTGTGTCGTGTACCGGTTGTGTCGTGTACCAGTTGAGTCGTGTACCGTTTGAGTCGTGTACCGGTTGTGTCGTGTACCAGTTGTGTCGTGTACCGGTTGTGTCGTGTACCGGTTGTGTCGTGTACCGGTTGTGCCGTGTACCGGTTGTGTCGTGTACCAGTTGTGTCGTGTACCGGTTGAGTCGTGTACCCGTTGTGTCGTGTACCAGTTGTGTCGTGTACCGGTAGTGTCGTGTACCGGTTGTGTCGTGTACCAGTTGTGTCGTGTACCGGTTGTGTCGTGTACCGGTTGACTCGTGTACCGGTGGTGTCGTGTACCGGTAGTGTCGTGTACCGGTTGACTCGTGTACCGGTTGTGTCGTGTACCGGTGGTGTCGTGTACCGGTAGTGTCGTGTACCGGTTGTGTCGTGTACCGGTTGTGTCGTGTACCGGTTGACTCGTGTACCGGTTGTGTCGTGTACCGGTTGTGTCGTGTACCGGTTGACTCGTGTACCGGTTGTGTCGTGTACCGGTTGACTCGTGTACCGGTTGTGTCGTGTACCGGTTGACTCGTGTACCAGTTGTGTCGTGTACCGGTTGACTCGTGTACCGGTTCACTCGTGTACCGGTGGTGTCGTGTACCGGTTGTGTCGTGTACCGGTTGTGTCGTGTACCGGTTGTGCCGTGTACCGGTTGAGCCATGTACCGGTAGTGTCGTGTACAGGTTGAGTCGTGTACCGGTTGTGTCGTGTACCGGTTGTGTCGTGTACCGGTAGTGTCGTGTACCAGTTGTGTCGTGTACCGGTTGTGTCGTGTACCGGTAGTGTCGTGTACAGGTTGAGTCGTGTACCGGTTGTGTCGTGTACCAGTTGTGTCGTTGTTACGAACCCGGATCCAGCGTCCGTGCCTGGAGCAGTGACAAACACGCCATCTGTGGGTCAGCTCCCGAAACCCCCGCCAAACGAACGACGACACCTAGTGAGGACAGCGTGTACTGGCCTCGAGGACCAATTTCCAGTCTGGTTCAGCACTCAACACCGCCGCTCCTGACCTCTGGTGAGGTGGTGCTCCGACGACAGCGCCATCTATGGAGTGGATATGTCGGGCGTTTGTATCTGAGCCTGTGAGTGTGGTGTATTAGTGTCCCGGTTATTAATGACGTGTCTGCTTACAGAGCCGACCTGGGACCACTGTGTTGAAGGTGGAGTCAGTCTACCCGAGGCAGCCAGTCTCCATACTGTGAAGTTTGCTGCAGCTGTTGCGACGTCGTCCCCCCGGAAGAACACTGTGGTGTGTTAAGCCTGCCAGTGGAGTGGCAGTGGAAGGATTTACCCGGGACCGACGGTTGGAGACGATAATCCGCTGGGGTATTGAGGACAGGAGGGTGATTGGTGATATCACACGAGACTCCTGTCTAGGGCGTACCCCTTTTATCGTTCGTGGAGTGGCCGTACCAGCCTTGGTGGCTCAGTACCTGCCAGCAGACCTGCTGGACGTGTGGTTGACGGCCTCCACGACGGTGCCCCCAGTGGACCTGTGTTGTGGCTGACCTGTGGCCAGGGTAGACTCGGCGTTCTCAGAGGACACGTCTTGGGGCCACGAAGAAAGCACCGCGGACTCAGCACCTAGCTTCGAGGATCCATAGTCTCCAGCAGAAGACTACAGTGTTGATCCCCTTTGTAGAGTGTTAATACCCCTCCCCCTTGTGTACGTTTTACTTATATATATATTTATGGTGATGGTGTCAATTATAATATTAAGTTCTTACCTTTCTTTCCCTACTCCCTTTAAGTTGCTTGCGTCACGGATCGCATCCCTTGATAGCCTCTACTGGCTTGGGGCCGGATATATATCTTCCTCTAACTACATCAGAGTAAGAACCCCGTTGCGTCCCGAGAGGGCCGTAACATAATTGGCATCCCCAGCGGGATCCGTCCCCTTGTTAAGTATGTTTGACAGGGGTGGTGAAGTGGCATAATCCCTGTAAATAATTCCCCCTGTGTGTGACGATTGCGACGTTATACGTCCTGTGCGGTGCTCAGAGTGACTAAGTGCGATATTGTGCAGGGCGGTGCTCGCTGTGATTAAGCGATTAAGTGCAATATTGACTAGTGCGGTGCTCAGTGATTCAGTGCAATATTGTAGAGCGAAGTGTTCGCTTGGACTCAGTGCAATATTGGGTAGTGTGGTGCCCGAAGTGATTACGTGCAATATTGGCAAGTGCAGTGTTTGGTGCGATAAAGTGCAATATTGGCGTAGAACAGTGCTCGGCGTGTTAAGTGCTAACGTGTAAACGGTGTGATAAGTGCTAAGTGTTCCATCTGTGACAATGGCAGACAAAGCTACCATCGACGATCTGGACGATGTTCAGGCTTTTCTGAACAGAGTGGACTGTCTTGCCAGATTAAAGTATCTGAGCAAACCGGAACTTGTACTAGTGAGCGCCTACCTGGAGATCAAAATCCGTGCCAGTGATTCCCGTGTGGAGATCTTGTCCAAGGTTCACCGGCACCTGAAGGCAGAAGAGAAACAGGAAGGCGAGACTCCTAGTACAAGGGAAGGTGAGGAGATAGCTTCCACGGAAAAGGAAGATAAGGGCAGCAACGTTGACAGCGATGCAGGTGAGCTTAATATCAGCTTCCTAACTGTCAAGATGCGTGCCTTGGAAATCAATCGAGAAATTGAATGGAAGAAGTTAGAATTAGAACGAGAGTTAAAAGAAAAGGAATTGGCGATGAGGCGTCTAGAATTAGAAGAGAAACGAGGGAGAGAAGAACGAGAAAGAGAAGAGAGACGGGAGAGAGAAGAACGAGAAAGAGAGAGAGAAGAACGAGAAAGAGAAGAGAAACAGCGAGAGAGAGAAGAAAAAGAAAGACAGAGACAACATGAACTAGAAGTATTAAGATTAGGCGCTGGACAGAGACAAACTGGAGTAAGCGGTTTCGATCCGGTAAGGAATATCAAAATGGTCCCCAAATTCAACGAGAGAGAGGTTTCGAAGTTCTTCGCAGCCTTCGAGAAAGTCGCTGCCTCTTTGGAGTGGCCAAGGGATAATTGGGCCATCATGATACAGTCAGTCTTGACTGGGAAGGCCCAAATCGCCTACTCTACGTTATCCCTTGACGACTCCGCCGATTACGATATGGTGAAGAAAGTGGTGCTCATGGCGTACCAATTGGTACCTGAGGCGTATAGGCAGAAGTTCCGAAACCTGAAGAAGACCTCAGAGCACACTTTCACCGAATTCGCCACGATCAAGGAGCGACTTTTCCAGGAATGGTGTGCCTCTCGGAAGGTGGAGACCAGGGAAGACCTCGAACAGCTGATTCTGCTCGAGGACTTCAAGGATTGTTTGTCTGTAGACCTGAAGACGTACTTAGAGGAACAGCAGGTAGAGACCTTGAGTGCAGCAGCCACCATGGCTGAAGAGTATATCCTGACTCATAGGCCGTCTGCTAAGTACGTCCCAAGGAATTACCAGCGCCGGTTCGACAGACCTCATGAAGAAGAAGAAAGACCCGTCCCACAAAGTGCTAAGAAGACGCCCCCAAGTAGTCCCCGAAGAAAAAGTCCTAGCAGTCCGAAACACCGGAGCCCGAGGAGGAATATGGTGTGCTGGACTTGTGGGCAGAAAGGGCACATAGCTGCTAGGTGCCGAGGCAGAAGAGGTGGCAGCGCACGAAGGGAGGTGATGTTGATGAGCTGTGTTACATCACCAGTAGGAAACCAGTCGACGACGACGCAGGAAGGACCGAGTTTGTTGGCCCCTCACACTTCAACCGGGTATGTAACGAGTGATCATACTGGTAGATCAATTGTAGTGCTCAGAGATAGTGGAGCAGCCCAGTCCCTGATCGTGAAGAGCTCGTTACCCGAGGGAGTAAGTGTGGATGGGAGACCAGAGGTTGTCCTGGTTGGGTTTCCTAGGACGCAGTACATCGCCCCCTTAGTGCCAGTACATCTTGACTCGCCTTATTTCAGCGGCACATGTGCGTTGGCAGTAGTCGATACCCTCCCTGTGGCTGGGATTGACGTGGTACTAGCCAACGACTTGGTGACCGATTGGAGCACCAATCATTCCAAGATAGCGGACGAGCCTAGCGGAACAGCACGGTCTGAGGTAACAGGCAATGGTAATGTCCATGTAAGGACAAACCCGGATGTAAACATGTTTAATTTGTCCTCTCGCCTACAGATTGAGAGCGTTCTAGCAGTGTCTCCTGATTCTCTCGACAAGGAACATGAAGTTAAGAAGGCAGAGGTACCTGAGCACGAAGAGAGGCCTTGTGTGCAGGCACCCACAGATACCAACGAGTCTGGAGCGAAGGCGGATGTGTACTTGCGGTATGGCAAGGTACAGCGTGTATTGAACCAGCCAGAGATTCCCCAGACTTCAGAGGTATGTGAGGTGTGTTCAAAAGGTCTAGTGCCCTCTTCGGTCCAAGCCAGGCTAGTGGATGTTGCCGGCTATGGACATGACTGGCTCGGGAAGCATATCCCTCAATTGACCCCATGTTTCTTAGCAGTATTTTGTTTTGTTCTCCTATGTGCTCTCTGTGTTCTCAGTAAGGATCAGTGGACGACCCGAAGGATGATGGCTCCCGTGAACATCGAGAAGAGGTCCCTGCGATTAGAGATTTGCACTGCAAGTGTTGCAGTTGAAGAAGGGACCTGGGAGGTAATAGATGATACAGGAGGTACGACATGTGATAATGTGAGTGACTGTTTCCGACAGGTTGACACCCCCCGCGTGACTGCTGAGCCTCAATGCAGCGTTATGTGGAACGTTGGTCGACCTGACGGTGGCAGAGCGAATGCCACCTGCGACGTACGAACAGCCCCGTTGGGACTAGGTGTGGACCTAGTAGAGTATGCTGTAAGTACTGTTTTACTCGCGGTCGCTATCACTCTGAATTATCAGACCCCTGTATTCCAGGTTCCTGTCTCCCTGAAGGACCATCGGACTGGCACCAGAAATGCCGTCTGTGGTCAGCCATCATCGGTGCCACGACATAGGAAAGTGTCGAGTCACCCCAGATCGCGTCGAAACCAATCCGTACTCGAGAGATGTGAGATGACGCCCCTGCTTGACATCGCAGAGGAGACGTGGAAGACGTGGAAGGTTACGCCAGGCAGGACATCGCCTTCAATCTGCAAGTTCCCATTGTGCCGGAATTGCCCAGTAGGACAATTCTGTGGACAAGACAGCCTCATCTCTCCAGTTCATAGTATAAGTAAGTCCATTTGGAGTTGTGTCGCCCTGCTAATTTGGTTTGTGTTTTTTATAGAACCCCAAACCAAATTCTTTTTGGTGGGGAGGTGTTACGAACCCGGATCCAGCGTCCGTGCCTGGAGCAGTGACAAACACGCCATCTGTGGGTCAGCTCCCGAAACCCCCGCCAAACGAACGACGACACCTAGTGAGGACAGCGTGTACTGGCCTCGAGGACCAATTTCCAGTCTGGTTCAGCACTCAACACCGCCGCTCCTGACCTCTGGTGAGGTGGTGCTCCGACGACAGCGCCATCTATGGAGTGGATATGTCGGGCGTTTGTATCTGAGCCTGTGAGTGTGGTGTATTAGCGTCCCGGTTATTAATGACGTGTCTGCTTACAGAGCCGACCTGGGACCACTGTGTTGAAGGTGGAGTCAGTCTACCCGAGGCAGCCAGTCTCCATACTGTGAAGTTTGCTGCAGCTGTTGCGACGTCGTCCCCCCGGAAGAACACTGTGGTGTGTTAAGCCTGCCAGTGGAGTGGCAGTGGAAGGATTTACCCGGGACCGACGGTTGGAGACGATAATCCGCTGGGGTATTGAGGACAGGAGGGTGATTGGTGATATCACACGAGACTCCTGTCTAGGGCGTACCCCTTTTATCGTTCGTGGAGTGGCCGTACCAGCCTTGGTGGCTCAGTACCTGCCAGCAGACCTGCTGGACGTGTGGTTGACGGCCTCCACGACGGTGCCCCCAGTGGACCTGTGTTGTGGCTGACCTGTGGCCAGGGTAGACTCGGCGTTCTCAGAGAACACGTCTTGGGGCCACGAAGAAAGCACCGCGGACTCAGCACCTAGCTTCGAGGATCCATAGTCTCCAGCAGAAGACTACAGTGTTGATCCCCTTTGTAGAGTGTTAATACCCCTCCCCCTTGTGTACGTTTTACTTATATATATATTTATGGTGATGGTGTCAATTATAATATTAAGTTCTTACCTTTCTTTCCCTACTCCCTTTAAGTTGCTTGCGTCACGGATCGCATCCCTTGATAGCCTCTACTGGCTTGGGGCCGGATATATATCTTCCTCTAACTACATCAGAGTAAGAACCCTTTGCGTCCCGAGAGGGCCGTAACAGTCGTGTACCAGTTGTGTCGTGTACCAGTTGTGTCGTGTACCGGTAGTGTCGTGTACCGGTTGTGTCGTGTACCAGTTGTGTCGTGTACCGGTTGTGTCGTGTACCGGTTGTGTCGTGTACCGGTGGTGTCGTGTACCGGTTGTGTCGTGTACCGGTTGTGTCGTGTACCGGTGGTGTCGTGTACCGGTTGACTCGTGTACCGGTTGACTCGTGTACCGGTGGTGTCGTGTACCGGTTGTGTCGTGTACCGGTTGTGTCGTGTACCAGTTGTGTCGTGTACCGGTTGTGTCGTGTACCAGTTGTGTCGTGTACAGGTTGAGTCGTGTACCGGTTGTGTCGTGTACCAGTTGTGTCGTGTACCAGTTGTGTCGTGTACCGGTTGAGTCGTGTACCGGTTGTGTCGTGTACCGGTTGAGTCGTGTACCGGTTGTGTCGTGTACCAGTTGAGTCGTGTAGCGGTTGAGTCGTGTACCGGTTGTGCCGTGTACCGGGTGTGTCGTGTACCGGTAGTGTCGTGTACAGGTTGAGTCGTGTACCGGTTGTGTCGTGTACCAGTTGTGTCGTGTACCAGTTGTGTCGTGTACCGGTAGTGTCGTGTACCGGTTGTGTCGTGTACCAGTTGTGTCGTGTACCGGTTGTGTCGTGTACCGGTTGTGTCGTGTACCGGTGGTGTCGTGTACCGGTTGTGTCGTGTAAAGGTGGTGTCGTGTACCGGTTGAGTCGTGTACCAGTTGTGTCGTGTACCAGTTGTGTCGTGTACCGGTTGTGTCGTGTACCAGTTGTGTCGTGTACAGGTTGAGTCGTGTACCGGTTGTGTCGTGTACCAGTTGTGTCGTGTACCAGTTGTGTCGTGTACCGGTTGAGTCGTGTACCAGTTGTGTCGTGTACCAGTTGAGTCGTGTAGCGGTTGAGTCGTGTACCGGTTGTGTTGTGTACCAGTTGTGTCGTGTACCGGTTGTGTCGTGTACCGGTTGAGTCGTGTACCGGTTGTGTCGTGTACCAGTTGTGTCGTGTACCAGTTGTGTCGTGTACCGGTTGAGTCGTGTACCAGTTGTGTCGTGTACCAGTTGAGTCATGTAGCGGTTGAGTCGTGTACCGGTTGTGTCGTGTACCAGTTGTGTCGTGTACCGGTTGTGTCGTGTACCGGTTGAGTCGTGTACCGGTTGTGTCGTGTACCAGTTGAGTCGTGTACCGGTTGTGTCGTGTACCAGTTGTGTCGTGTACCAGTTGTGTCGTGTACCAGTTGAGTCGTGTACCGGTTGTGTCGTGTACCGGTTGAGTCGTGTACCGGTTGTGTCGTGTACCGGTTGAGTCGTGTACCGGTTGTGTCGTGTACCAGTTGAGTCGTGTAGCGGTTGAGTCGTGTACCGGTTGTGCCGTGTACCGGTTGTGTCGTGTACCGGTTGAGTCGTGTACCGGTTGTGTCGTGTACCAGTTGAGTCGTGTAGCGGTTGTGTCGTGTACCGGTTGTGCCGTGTACCGGTTGTGTCATGTACCGGTTGTGTCGTGTACCAGTTGAGTCGTGTAGCGGTTGAGTCGTGTACCGGTTGTGTCGTGTACCGGTTGAGTCGTGTACCGGTTGAGTCGTGTACTGGTTGTGTCGTGTACCAGTTGTGTCGTGTACCGGTGATGTCGTGTACCAGTTGTGTCGTGTACCATTGGTGTCGTGTACCGGTTGTGTCGTGTACCGGTTGTGTCGTGTACCGGTTGAGTCGTGTACCGGTTGAGTCGTGTACCGGTTGAGTCGTGTACCGGTTGAGTCGTGTACCGGTTGAGTCGTGTACCGGTTGTGTTGTGTACCGGTAGTGTCATGTACCGGTTGTGTCGTGTACCGGTTGTGTCGTGTACCGGTTGTGTCGTGTACCGGTTGTGTCGTGTACCGGTTGTGTCGTGTACCAGTTGTGTCGTGTACCAGTTGTGTCGTGTACCGGTAGTGTCATGTACCGGTTGTGTCGTGTACCGGTTGAGTCGTGTACCGGTTGTGTCGTGTACCGGTTGTGTCGTGTACCGGTTGTGTCGTGTACCAGTTGTGTCGTGTACCGGTGGTGTCGTGTACCGGTTGTGTCGTGTACCGGTGGTGTCATGTACCGATAGTGTCATGTACCGGTTGTGTCGTGTACCGGTTGTGTCGTGTACCGGTGGTGTCGTGTACCGGTTGTGTCGTGTACCGGTAGTGTCATGTACCGGTTGAGTCGTGTACCGGTAGTGTCATATACCGGTTGTGTCGTGTACCGGTGGTGTCGTGTACCGGTTGTGTCGTGTACCGGTGGTGTCATGTACCGGTAGTGTCATGTACCGGTTGAGTCGTGTACCGGTAGTGTCATGTACCGGTTGTGTCGTGTACCGGTGGTGTCGTGTACCAGTTGAGTCGTGTACCGGTTGTGTCGTGTACCGGTGGTGTCGTGTACCAGTTGAGTCATGTACCGGTTGTGTCGTGTACCGGTGGTGTCGTGTACCAGTTGTGTCGTGTACCGGTTGACTCGAGTACCAGTTGACTCGTGTACCGGTTGTGTCGTGTACCGGTTGTGTCGTGTACCAGTTGACTCGTGTACCGGTTGTGTCGTGTACCAGTAGTGTCGTGTACCGGTGGTGTCGTGTACCAGTTGTGTCGTGTACCGGTGGTGTCGTGTACCAGTTGTGTCGTGTACCGGTTGACTCGAGTACCAGTTGACTCGTGTACCGGTTGTGTCGTGTACCAGTTGACTCGTGTACCGGTTGTGTCGTGTACCGGTGGTGTCGTGTACCAGTTGTGTCGTGTACCGGTGGTGTCGTGTACCAGTTGAGTCGTGTACCGGTTGACTCGAGTACCAGTTGACTCGTGTACTGGTTGTGTCGTGTACCAGTTGACTCGTGTACCAGTTGACTCGTGTACCGGTTGTGTCGTGTACCAGTTGACTCGTGTACCAGTTGACTCGTGTACCGGTTGTGTCGTGTACCAGTTGACTCGTGTACCAGTTGACTCGTGTACCGGTTGTGTCGTGTACCAGTTGACTCGTGTACCAGTTGACTCGTGTACCGGTTGTGTCGTGTACCAGTTGACTCGTGTACCAGTTGACTCGTGTACCGGTTGAGCCGTGTACCGGTTGAGCCGTGTACCAGTTGAGTCGTGTACCAGTTGAGCCGTGTACCAGTTGAGTCGTGTACCAGTTGAGCCGTGTACCAGTTGAGTCGTGTACCGGTTGAGTCGTGTACCAGTTGAGCCGTGTACCAGTTGAGTCGTGTACCGGTGGTGTCGTGTACCAGTTGAGCCGTGTACCAGTTGAGTCGTGTACCAGTTGAGCCGTGTACCGGTTGAGCCGTGTACCAGTTGAGTCGTGTACCAGTTGAGCCGTGTACCAGTTGAGTCGTGTACCGGTTGTGTCGTGTACCAGTTGTGTCGTGTACCGGTAGTGTCATGTACCGGTTGTGTCGTGTACCGGTTGAGTCGTGTACCGGTTGAGTCGTGTACCGGTTGTGTCGTGTACCGGTTGTGTCGTGTACCGGTTGTGTCGTGTACCAGTTGTGTCGTGTACCGGTGGTGTCGTGTACCGGTTGTGTCGTGTACCGGTGGTGTCATGTACCGGTAGTGTCATGTACCGGTTGTGTCGTGTACCGGTTGTGTCGTGTACCGGTGGTGTCGTGTACCGGTTGTGTCGTGTACCGGTAGTGTCATGTACCGTTTGAGTCGTGTACCGGTAGTGTCATGTACCGGTTGTGTCGTGTACCGGTGGTGTCGTGTACCGGTTGTGTCGTGTACCGGTGGTGTCATGTACCGGTAGTGTCATGTACCGGTTGAGTCGTGTACCGGTAGTGTCATGTACCGGTTGTGTCGTGTACCGGTGGTGTCGTGTACCAGTTGAGTCGTGTACCGGTTGTGTCGTGTACCGGTGGTGTCGTGTACCAGTTGAGTCATGTACCGGTTGTGTCGTGTACCGGTGGTGTCGTGTACCAGTTGTGTCGTGTACCGGTTGACTCGAGTACCAGTTGACTCGTGTACCGGTTGTGTCGTGTACCGGTTGTGTCGTGTACCAGTTGACTCGTGTACCGGTTGTGTCGTGTACCAGTTGTGTCGTGTAGCGGTTGTGTCGTGTACCGGTTGTGCCGTGTACCGGTTGTGTCATGTACCGGTTGTGTCGTGTACCAGTTGAGTCGTGTAGCGGTTGAGTCGTGTACCGGTTGTGTCGTGTACCGGTTGAGTCGTGTACCGGTTGAGTCGTGTACAGGTTGTGTCGTGTACCAGTTGTGTCGTGTACCGGTGGTGTCGTGTACCAGTTGTGTCGTGTACCAGTGGTGTCGTGTACCGGTTGTGTCGTGTACCGGTTGTGTCGTGTACCGGTTGAGTCGTGTACCGGTTGAGTCGTGTACCGGTTGAGTCGTGTAGCGGTTGAGTCGTGTACCGGTTGTGCCGTGTACCGGTTGTGTCGTGTACCGGTTGAGTCGTGTACCGGTTGTGTCGTGTACCAGTTGAGTCGTGTAGCGGTTGTGTCGTGTACCGGTTGTGCCGTGTACCGGTTGTGTCATGTACCGGTTGTGTCGTGTACCAGTTGAGTCGTGTAGCGGTTGAGTCGTGTACCGGTTGTGTCGTGTACCGGTTGAGTCGTGTACCGGTTGAGTCGTGTACTGGTTGTGTCGTGTACCAGTTGTGTCGTGTACCTGTGGTGTCGTGTACCAGTTGTGTCGTGTACCAGTGGTGTCGTGTACCGGTTGTGTCGTGTACCGGTTGTGTCGTGTACCGGTTGAGTCGTGTACCGGTTGAGTCGTGTACCGGTTGAGTCGTGTACCGGTTGAGTCGTGTACCGGTTGAGTCGTGTACCGGTTGTGTTGTGTACCGGTAGTGTCATGTACCGGTTGTGTCGTGTACCGGTTGTGTCGTGTACCGGTTGTGTCGTGTACCGGTTGTGTCGTGTACCGGTTGTGTCGTGTACCAGTTGTGTCGTGTACCAGTTGTGTCGTGTACCGGTAGTGTCATGTACCGGTTGTGTCGTGTACCGGTTGAGTCGTGTACCGGTTGTGTCGTGTACCGGTTGTGTCGTGTACCGGTTGAGTCGTGTACCGGTTGTGTCGTGTACCGGTTGTGTCGTGTACCGGTTGTGTCGTGTACCAGTTGTGTCGTGTACCGGTGGTGTCGTGTACCGGTTGTGTCGTGTACCGGTTGTGTCGTGTACCGGTAGTGTCATGTACCGGTTGTGTCGTGTACCGGTTGTGTCGTGTACCGGTGGTGTCGTGTACCGGTTGTGTCGTGTACCGGTAGTGTCATGTACCGGTTGAGTCGTGTACCGGTAGTGTCATGTACCGGTTGTGTCGTGTACCGGTGGTGTCGTGTACCGGTTGTGTCGTGTACCGGTGGTGTCATGTACCGGTAGTGTCATGTACCGGTTGAGTCGTGTACCGGTAGTGTCATGTACCGGTTGTGTCGTGTACCGGTGGTGTCGTGTACCAGTTGAGTCGTGTACCGGTTGTGTCGTGTACCGGTGGTGTCGTGTACCAGTTGAGTCATGTACCGGTTGTGTCGTGTACCGGTGGTGTCGTGTACCAGTTGTGTCGTGTACCGGTTGACTCGAGTACCAGTTGACTCGTGTACCGGTTGTGTCGTGTACCGGTTGTGTCGTGTACCAGTTGACTCGTGTACCGGTTGTGTCGTGTACCAGTAGTGTCGTGTACCGGTGGTGTCGTGTACCAGTTGTGTCGTGTACCGGTGGTGTCGTGTACCAGTTGTGTCGTGTACCGGTTGACTCGAGTACCAGTTGACTCGTGTACCGGTTGTGTCGTGTACCAGTTGACTCGTGTACCGGTTGTGTCGTGTACCGGTGGTGTCGTGTACCAGTTGTGTCGTGTACCGGTGGTGTCGTGTACCAGTTGAGTCGTGTACCGGTTGACTCGAGTACCAGTTGACTCGTGTACTGGTTGTGTCGTGTACCAGTTGACTCGTGTACCAGTTGACTCGTGTACCGGTTGTGTCGTGTACCAGTTGACTCGTGTACCAGTTGACTCGTGTACCGGTTGTGTCGTGTACCAGTTGACTCGTGTACCAGTTGACTCGTGTACCGGTTGTGTCGTGTACCAGTTGACTCGTGTACCAGTTGACTCGTGTACCGGTTGTGTCGTGTACCAGTTGACTCGTGTACCAGTTGACTCGTGTACCGGTTGAGCCGTGTACCGGTTGAGCCGTGTACCAGTTGAGTCGTGTACCAGTTGAGCCGTGTACCAGTTGAGTCGTGTACCGGTTGAGCCGTGTACCAGTTGAGTCGTGTACCGGTTGAGTCGTGTACCGGTGGTGTCGTGTACCAGTTGAGCCGTGTACCGGTGGTGTCGTGTACCAGTTGAGCCGTGTACCAGTTGAGTCGTGTACCAGTTGAGCCGTGTACCGGTTGAGCCGTGTACCAGTTGAGTCGTGTACCAGTTGAGCCGTGTACCAGTTGAGTCGTGTACCGGTTGTGTCGTGTACCAGTTGTGTCGTGTACCGGTAGTGTCATGTACCGGTTGTGTCGTGTACCGGTTGAGTCGTGTACCGGTTGAGTCGTGTACCGGTTGTGTCGTGTACCGGTTGTGTCGTGTACCGGTTGTGTCGTGTACCAGTTGTGTCGTGTACCGGTGGTGTCGTGTACCGGTTGTGTCGTGTACCGGTGGTGTCATGTACCGGTAGTGTCATGTACCGGTTGTGTCGTGTACCGGTTGTGTCGTGTACCGGTGGTGTCGTGTACCGGTTGTGTCGTGTACCGGTAGTGTCATGTACCGTTTGAGTCGTGTACCGGTAGTGTCATGTACCGGTTGTGTCGTGTACCGGTGGTGTCGTGTACCGGTTGTGTCGTGTACCGGTGGTGTCATGTACCGGTAGTGTCATGTACCGGTTGAGTCGTGTACCGGTAGTGTCATGTACCGGTTGTGTCGTGTACCGGTGGTGTCGTGTACCAGTTGAGTCGTGTACCGGTTGTGTCGTGTACCGGTGGTGTCGTGTACCAGTTGAGTCATGTACCGGTTGTGTCGTGTACCGGTGGTGTCGTGTACCAGTTGTGTCGTGTACCGGTTGACTCGAGTACCAGTTGACTCGTGTACCGGTTGTGTCGTGTACCGGTTGTGTCGTGTACCAGTTGACTCGTGTACCGGTTGTGTCGTGTACCAGTTGTGTCGTGTACCGGTGGTGTCGTGTACCAGTTGTGTCGTGTACCGGTGGTGTCGTGTACCAGTTGTGTCGTGTACCGGTGGTGTCGTGTACCAGTTGTGTCGTGTACCGGTTGACTCGAGTACCAGTTGACTCGTGTACCGGCTGTGTCGTGTACCAGTTGACTCGTGTACCGGTTGTGTCGTGTACCGGTGGTGTCGTGTACCAGTTGTGTCGTGTACCGGTGGTGTCGTGTACCAGTTGAGTCGTGTACCGGTTGACTCGAGTACCAGTTGACTCGTGTACCGGTTGTGTCGTGTACCAGTTGACTCGTGTACCAGTTGACTCGTGTACCGTTTGTGTCGTGTACCAGTTGACTCGTGTACCAGTTGACTCGTGTACCGGTTGTGTCGTGTACCAGTTGACTCGTGTACCAGTTGACTCGTGTACCGGTTGTGTCGTGTACCAGTTGACTCGTGTACCAGTTGACTCGTGTACCGGTTGTGTCGTGTACCAGTTGACTCGTGTACCAGTTGACTCGTGTACCGGTTGAGCCGTGTACCGGTTGAGCCGTGTACCAGTTGAGTCGTGTACCAGTTGAGCCGTGTACCAGTTGAGTCGTGTACCGGTTGAGCCGTGTACCAGTTGAGTCGTGTACCGGTTGAGTCGTGTACCAGTTGAGCCGTGTACCAGTTGAGTCGTGTACCGGTGGTGTCGTGTACCAGTTGAGCCGTGTACCAGTTGAGTCGTGTACCAGTTGAGTCGTGTACCAGTTGAGTCGTGTACCAGTTGAGCCGTGTACCGGTTGAGCCGTGTACCAGTTGAGTCGTGTACCAGTTGAGCCGTGTACCAGTTGAGTCGTGTACCGGTTGAGCCGTGTACCAGTTGAGTCGTGTACCGGTTGAGTCGTGTACCGGTTGAGCCGTGTACCAGTTGAGTCGTGTACCGGTTGAGCCGTGTACCAGTTGAGTCGTGTACCGGTTGTGTCGTGTACCAGTTGACTCGTGTACCGGTTGAGTCGAGTACCAGTTGAGTCGTGTACCAGTTGAGCCGTGTACCAGTTGAGTCGTGTACCAGTTGAGCCGTGTACCAGTTGAGTCGTGTACCGGTTGAGCCGTGTACCAGTTGAGTCGTGTACCGGTTGAGTCGTGTACCGGTTGAGCCGTGTACCAGTTGAGTCGTGTACCGGTTGAGTCGTGTACCGGTTGAGCCGTGTACCAGTTGAGTCGTGTACCGGTTGAGCCGTGTACCAGTTGAGTCGTGTACCGGTTGTGTCGTGTACCAGTTGACTCGTGTACCAGTTGAGTCGAGTACCGGTTGAGCCGTGTACCAGTTGAGTCGTGTACCGGTTGAGCCGTGTACCAGTTGAGTCGTGTACCGGTTGAGCCGTGTACCAGTTGAGTCGTGTACCGGTTGAGTCGTGTACCGGTTGTGTCGTGTACCGGTTGAGCCGTGTACCAGTTGAGTCGTGTACCGGTTGTGTCGTGTACCAGTTGACTCGTGTACCGGTGGTGTCGTGTACCGGTTGAGCCGTGTACCAGTTGAGTCGTGTACCGGTTGACTCGAGTACCGGTTGAGTCGTGTACCGGTTGAGTCGTGTACCGGTTGAGCCGTGTACCAGTTGAGTCGTGTACCGGTTGAGCCGTGTACCAGTTGAGTCGTGTACCGGTTGAGTCGTGTACCGGTTGAGCCGTGTACCAGTTGAGTCGTGTACCGGTTGAGTCGAGTACCGGTTGAGCCGTGTACCAGTTGAGTCGTGTACCGGTTGAGTCGAGTACCGGTTGAGCCGTGTACCAGTTGAGTCGTGTACCGGTTGAGTCGTGTACCGGTTGAGCCGTGTACCAGTTGAGTCGTGTACCGGTTGAGCCATGTACCAGTTGAGTCGTGTACCGGTTGAGTCGTGTACCGGTTGAGTCGAGTACCGGTTGAGCCGTGTACCAGTTGAGTCGTGTACCGGTTGAGTCGTGTACCGGTTGAGTCGAGTACCGGTTGAGCCGTGTACCAGTTGAGCCGTGTACCAGTTGAGTCGTGTACCGGTTGAGTCGTGTACCGGTTGAGTCGTGTACCAGTTGAGTCGAGTACCGGTTGAGCCGTGTACCAGTTGAGTCGTGTACCGGTTGAGTCGTGTACCAGTTGAGTCGTGTACCAGTTGAGTCGTGTACCGGTTGAGCCGTGTACCGGTTGAGCCGTGTACCGGTTTAGCCGTGTACCGGTTGAGCCGTGTACCGGTTGAGCCGTGTACCGGTTTAGCCGTGTACCGGTTGAGCCGTGTACCGGTTGAGCCGTGTACCGGTTGAGCCGTGTACCGGTTGAGCCGTGTACCGGTTGAGCCGTGTACCGGTTGAGTCGTGTACTGGTTGAGTCGTATACCGGTTACCTCATAACTCAGTAACACACGAACGTTGCCTCTATAGAAGCCACTCCCGGGTCGAGTCGAGCATAAAGAAGCACAAGTCTTCTTGTTTCAAGTTTCCCATTGCTGTAGAAGGATATGTCTCAGCCCGAGAGAGGATCTTACAACGTTCCTTAGATGAAACTGATGAAAACTCGCTACAGGCACCATGGGAAGGAGGAAATGCATGAGTCCAACAGCCTCATAACTCATAACTCATACATACTGCCTCATACTACTTACTCATTAGTACTCATGAGGATCTTACAACGTTCCTTAGATGAAACTGATGAAAACTCGCTACAGGCACCATGGAAAGGAGGAAATGCATGAGTCCAACAGTCTCATAACTCATAACTCATACATACTGCCTCATACTACTTACTCATTAGTACTCATGAGGATCTTACAACGGTCCTTAGATGAAACTGATGAAAACTCGCTACAGGCACCATGGGAAGGAGGAAATGCGTGAGAGCAACAGTCTCATAACTCATAACTCATACATACTGCCTCATACTACTTACTCATTAGTACTCATAACTGCGGCCGGGAATTGCATTCCTTGCTTCCTCTGGCCAATTAGATGGTTATCTTGAGGTTATCTTGAGGTTATCTTGATGTTATCTTGAGGTTATCTTGAGGTTATCTTGATGTTATCTTGAGGTTATCTTGAGGTTATCTTGAGATGATTCTCGGGGGTTCCATTGTTCTGTGTTCTGTTGGCTGTGTTCCTTGTTCTGTGTTCCGCATACTGGTGCCACACTGGCATCTGTGCCACACAGGCACCAGTGCCACACTGGCAGCTGTGCCACACTGGCAGCTGTGCCACACTGGCAGCTGTGCCACACTGGCATCTGTGCCACACTGGCAGCTGTGCCACACTGGCAGCTGTGCCACACTGGCAGCTGTGCCACACTGGCATCTGTGCCACACTGGCAGCTGTGCCACACTGGCACCAGTGCCATACTGGCAGCTGTGCCACACTGGCACCTGTGCCACACTGGCACCTGTGCCACACTGGCAGCTGTGCCACACTGGCACCTGTGCCACACTGGCAGCTGTGCCACACAGGCACCAGTGCCACACTGGCAGCTGTGCCACACTGGCACCTGTGCCACACTGGCACCTGTGCCACACTGGCACCTGTGCCACACTGGCACCTGTGCCACACTGGCACCTGTGCCACACTGGCAGCTGTGCCACACTGGCAGCTGTGCCACACTGGCAGCTGTGCCACACTGGCAGCTGTGCCACAATGGCACCAGTGCCACACTGGCAGCTGTGCCACAATGGCACCAGTGCCATACCAATCGCTATTCGTGTGTAAAGTTGAAGTAGTTAATCACTACGGTTATTACACGCCTGTGGTTGGCTCGTTAGGGCGCCTGTGAGGGCCACAGGTGGCACTGCTCTATACCTGAGCTCTGGCTCTAATAGAGCAGTTCACTCCCGGGTAATTAACGACCCCAGGCTGGTGATTAGCTCTCATAGAAGGCTGGGGGGGGGTATAGTGTAGTGTATAACCACTCGTGTGTATAAGTGGTTTATGTATAAGTGTTGTATTGGTTTATTGGTGTGTGTGTGTGGGGGGGGGGTGAGTATATGATATATGGACCTGTACGAGCGTGGTCCTAGCTCCTGGGCCCCGACTTTGTAAATGTCGGTTGTCTGATGTGGTTCCTAATCGATTTTTTCTCGGTCATGTCTACTACATGGATTTGTCTATGTAAAGGTAGCACACGCACGTACGCACGTTCACACGCACGCACGCATGCACACACACACACACACACACGAACACCAGTTGTACTCACCTAGTTGTGCTTGCGGGGGTTGAGCTCTGGCTCTTTGGTCTCGCCTCTCAACCGTCAATCAACAGGTGTACAGGTTCCTGAGCCTATTGGGCTCTATCATATCTACACTTGAAACTGTGTATGGAGTCAGCCTCCACCACATCACTGCCTAATGCATTCCATTCGTCAACCACTCTGACACTAAAAATGTTCCTTCTAACGTCTCTGTGGCTCATCTGGGTACTCAGTTTCCACCTGTGTCCCTTGTTCGTGTCCCACCCGTGCTGAAGAGGTTGTCTTTGTCCACCCTGTCAATTCCCCTGAGAATCTTG
>NC_091161.1:10213976-10241554 GCF_040958095.1 Procambarus clarkii | reverse complement strand
TCTCTCTCTCTCTCCTCTCTCTCTCTCTCTCTCTCTCTCTCTCTCTCTCTCTCTCTCTCTCTCTCTCTCTCTCTCTCTCTCTCTCTCTCTCTGTCTCTCTCTCTCTCTCTGTCTCTCTCTCTGTCTCTCTCTCTCTGTCTCTCTCTCTCTCTCTCTGTCTCTCTCTCTCTCTCCCTCTCTCTCTCTCTCTCTGTCTGTCTGTCTGTCTCTCTCTCTCTCTTTCTGTCTCTCTACCTCTACTCTTCTCTCACCACCATATTAGAGCTGCATATTGTTCAGTAGTTTGACTGACAGGTGATAGAGTTTTCTGACGTGTATGCAAGTTGATTTGTGTGTACTCCCCTAGTTGTGCTTGCGGGGGGTTGAGCTCTGGCTCCCTGGTCCCGCCTCGGTAAGCTCCTCTGCCCCTCCACCTCCCACTGGCAGTATGGATCTCCCAGCCCTCAGTCCTGCGGACTCACTCCAAAATTTACGTAAATGCTATTTGCAATACGCCGCTCTCTCTCCGTATTTACAAACACGCAGCTATCTAGAGTGTGGTCCGTATTTACATACGGTGTTCCAGGGGGATGTGTTTCCAGCGTATTAAGCCATTCGTGTGAAATTAGTTTGTCGGTTGAAGGGACCCGAGTTGATGTTAATGCCTGACGATTTGAATTCCACTTCGACTCCCCGTTTTCTTTCTCTTTTGCATGCACCAATGAGGCGCCGGTTCGTTGGGTATGATGTAGCGTGTCGTATTAGAACCGTGGGTTCGAATCCGTGTGAGAGAGAGGAGAGAGAGAGAGAGAGAGAGAGAGAGAGAGAGAGAGAGAGAGAGAGAGAGAGAGAGAGAGAGAGAGAGAGAGAGAGAGAGAGAGAGAGAGAGAGAGAGAGGGAGAGAGAGAGAGAGAGAGAGAGAGAGAGAGAGAGAGAGAGAGAGAGAGAGAGAGAGAGAGAGAGAGAGAGAGAGAGAGAGAGAGGGAAAGAGAGAGGGAAAGAGAGAGAGAGAGAGAGAGAGAGAGAGAGAGAGAGAGAGAGAGAGAGAGAGAGAGAGAGAGAGAGAGAGAGAGAGAGAGAGAGAGAGAGAGAGAGAGAGAAGTTCAAAGGGATCAATATTGTCTGAATTTAAAAAGCCAAATTTATTGGCTTCGATTTTGTGGAGTTCAACACCATTGGCTCAAACATATGTGTTCCGAACACTTAACTCGAGTAAGCGTTCGAATTCCATTGTTTTCTAAAATAGTGAGTTATGAGCCCTGGTCGACCTCAAAATACCTCCCTAAAGAGCCCTCATTAAGCTATGAGTTGTGAGGTTGTTAAAGATTAGCTACCTGGAACAAAATGGTGCAAGTAGCACGGGCTATGGCGATCCCGTAGTGGAGTTATTGTGAGTTATGAGGTTTATGAGTAATGGGAGATCTGTGTACCTGTGCAATGTGCAAGTATTGTGCTTCTGGCACTGTGCCACAGAGACTGTGCACCCACGCCTGTGCATCACAAACGCTCATGTGCACAATCGTTCACACGATTTTAAAATGAAATATCTAGAGCCCAAACGTTCATGGGAACTGAATATATTTTAACCCTTACCAAATTTCTCAGACTTTTCCTGTTTCTATGTCGTTCAAACGGCGCCAAATTGTTCCAAATTTGGAACAATTTTTTAACAATTTTGGAACAATTTGGGACAAATTTGGGACAATTTTGGAACAATTTGGGACAATTTTGGAACAATTTGGGACAATTTTGGAACAATTTGGGACAATTTTGGAACAAATTTGGAACAATTTGGAAATAATTTGGAACAAATTTGGAACAATGTTGGAACAAATTTGGAAAAATTTTGGAACAAATTTGGAACAATTTGGAACAACGTGGAATAAATTTGGAACAAATTTGGAACAATTTGGAACAAATTTGGAACAATTTGGAACAAATTTGGGAAAATTTGGGACAATTTTGGAGCAATTTAGAACAAATTTGCAACAAATTTGGAATAAATTTATAACAAATTTGCAACAAATTTGGAATAAATTTAGAACAACTTGGAACAAATTTGGAATAAATTTAGAACAACTTGGAACAAATTTGGAACAACAATTGGAACTCTCAATATCGCCAAATTGTTCCAAATTTGACGTAAATGGACCAATTAACAATTCTGCGGACCTCTCAAGACCGCAGATTGTTTAAACAAAGACTCAAAGACCTCTAGGCCCCAAAATTGGACATGTTCTAGACATCACTGATCCACAGGGATTTAAAGTTGGGATTACAAGCACTCGTAATTACAATTTTTTTGAATTAGGGAACTGGACAGTAATATTTTTAAGTGCACTGGTAAAGTGAGATTTAGTCAAGTTTAAATTCTCGTGTTCCAGCAGACATCTGGGTGGATTTTCCAGCAGACATTTGGATGGTTTTCCAGCAGACATTTGGATGGTTTTCCAGCAGACATCTGGATGGTGTTCCAGCAGACATCTGGATGCTGTTCCAGCAGACATTTGGATGGTTTTCCAGCAGACATTTGGATGGTTTTCCAGCAGACATCTGGATGGTGTTCCAGCAGACATCTGGATGGTGTTCCAGCAGACATTTGGATGGTTTTCCAGCAGTCATTTGGATGGTGTTCCAGCAGACATTTGGATGGTTTTCCAGCAGACATCTGGATGGTGTTCCAGCACACATTTGGATGGTTTTCCAGCAGTCATTTGGATGGTTTTCCAGCAGTCATTTGGATGGTTTTCCAGCAGTCATTTGGATGGTTTTCCAGCAGACATTTGGATGGTTTTCCAGCAGTCATTTGGATGGTTTTCCAGCAGTCATTTGGATGGTTTTCCAGCACACATCTGGATGGTGTTCCAGCAGACATTTGGATGGTTTTCCAGCAGTCATTTGGATGGTTTTCCAGCAGACATTTGGATGGTTTTCCAGCAGTCATTTGGATGGTTTTCCAGCACACATCTGGATGGTGTTCCAGCAGACATTTGGATGGTTTTCCAGCAGACATCTGGATGGTGTTCCAGCAGACATTTGGATGGTTTTCCAGCAGACATCTGGATGGTGTTCCAGCAGACATTTGGATGGTTTTCCAGCAGACATTTGGATGGTTTTCCAGCAGTCATTTGGATGGTGTTCCAGCAGACATCTGGATGGTGTTCCAGCAGACATCTGGATGGTGTTCCAGCAGACATCTGG
The DNA here is from genome assembly GCF_040958095.1 of Procambarus clarkii. NCBI lineage: Eukaryota > Metazoa > Arthropoda > Malacostraca > Decapoda > Cambaridae > Procambarus > Procambarus clarkii. The sequence goes on along the minus strand of NC_091161.1, from coordinate 10,238,374 downwards.
ATGGTGTTCCAGCAGACATTTGGATGGTTTTCCAGCAGACATCTGGATGGTGTTCCAGCAGACATCTGGATGGAGTTCCAACAGACATTTGGTTGGAGTTCCAGCAGACATTTGGTTGGAGTTCCAGCAGACATTTAGATGGTTTTCCAGCAGACATTTGGATGATTTTTCCAGCAGACATCTGGATGGTTTTCCAGCAGACATCTGGATGGTTTTCCAGCAGACATTTGGTTGGTGTTCCAGCAGACATTTCAATGGTGTTCCAGCAGACATTTGGATGGTTTTCCAGCAGACATCTGGATGGATTTTCCAGCAGACATCTGGAGGGTTTCCAGCAGACATTTGGATGGTTTTCCAGCAGACATTTGGATGGTTTTCCAGCAGACATCTGGATGGTGTTCCAGCAGACATTTGGATGGTGTTCCAGCAGACATCTGGATGGTTTTCCAGCAGACATTTGGATGGTGTTCCAGCAGACATCTGGATGGGTTTTCCAGCAGACATTTGGATGGTATTCCAGCAGACATTTGGATGGTTTTCCCAGCAGACATCTGGATGGTGAACTGCTTCGTGAATCTGGACCCAGGTTCGTAAGTACTTGCGTAACTGTTTCGTGAATCTGGCCCCAGGTTCGTAAGTACTTGCGTAGCTGCTTCGTGAACCTGGCCCCAGGTTCGTAAGTGCTTGCGTAACTGTTTCGTGAATCTGGACCCAGGTTCGTAAGTGCTTGTGTAACTGTTTCGTGAATCTGGCCCCAGGTTCGTAAGTGCTTGCGTAACTGCTTCGTGAATCTGTCCCCCAGGTTAGTAAGTGCTTGCTTAACTGCATCGTGAATCTGGCCCCAGGTTCGTAAGTGCTTGTGTAACTGCTTCGTGAATCTAGTCCCAGGTGCGTTAGTGCTTGTGTAACTGCTTCGTGAATCTGGCCCCAGGTTCGTAAGTGCTTGTGTAACTGCTTCGTGAATCTGGCCCCCAGGTTCGTAAGTGCTTGCTTAACTGCTTCGTGAATCTGGCCCCAGGTACGTAAGTACTTGCGTAACTGCTTCGTGAATCTGGCCCCAGGTTCGTAAGTACTTGCGTAACTGCTTTGTGAATCTGGCCCCAGTTACATAAGTGCTTGCGTAACTGCTTCGTGAATCTGGCCCCAGTTACATAAGTGCTTGCGTAACTGCTTCGTGAATCTGGCCCCAGGTTCGTAAGTGCTTGTGTAACTGCTTCGTGAATCTGGCCCCAGGCTCGTAAGTACTTGCGTAACTGCTTCGTAAATCTGGCCCCAGGTTCGTAAGTGCTTGCGTAACTGCTTCTTGAATCTGGCCCCTGGTTCGTAAGTGTTTGCGTAACTGCTTCGTGAATCTAGCCCCAGGTTCATAAGTACTTGCGTAACTGTTTCGTGAATCTGGCCCCAGGTTCGTAAGTACTTGCGTAAATGTTTCGTGAATCTGGCCCCAGGTTCATAAGTGCTTGCCTAACTGCTTCGTAAATCTGGCCCAAGGTTCGTAAGTACTTGCGTAACTGCTTCGTGAATCTGGCCCCAGGTTTGTAAGTACTTGCCTAACTGCTTCGTAAATCTGGCCCAAGGTTCGTAAGTACTTGCGTAACTTCTTCGTGAATCTGGACCCAGGTTCGTAAGTGCTTGCGTAACTGCTTCGTGAATCTGGCCCCAGGTTCGTAAGTACTTGCGTAACTGCTTCGTAAATCTGGCCCAAGGTTCGTAAGTACTTGCGTAACTGCTTCGTGAATCTGGCCCCAGGTTTGTAAGTACTTGCCTAACTGCTTCGTGAATCTGGCCCAAGGTTCGTAAGTACTTGCGTAACTTTTTCGTGAATCTGGCCCCAGGATCGTAAGTACTTGCGTAACTTCTTCGTGAATCTGGCCCCAGGTTCGTAAGTACTTGTGTAACTGCTTCGTGAATCTGGCCCAAGGTTCGTAAGTACTTGCGTAACTGTTTCGTGAATCTGGCCCCAGGTTTGTAAGTACTTTCGTAACTGCTTCGTGAATCTAGCCCCAGGTTCGTAAGTGCTTGCGTAACTGCTTCGTGAATCTGACTCCAGAATCGTAAGTGTTTGCCTAACTGCTTCGTGAATCTGGCCCCAGGTTCGTAAGTACTTACGTAACTGCTTCGTGAATCTGGCCCCAGGATCGTAAGTACTTACGTAACTGCTTCGTGAATCTGGCCCCAGGATCGTAAGTACTTACGTAACTTCTTCGTGAATCTGGCCCCAGGTTCGTCAGTACTTGCGTAACTACTTCGTGAATCTGGCCCCAGGTTTGTAAGTACTTGCGTAACTACTTCGTGAATCTGGCCCCAGGTTTGTAAGTACTTACGTAACTGCTTCGTGAATCAGGCCCAAGGTTCGCAAGTGCTTGCGTAACTGCTTCGTGAATCTGGCCCAAGGATCGTAAGTGCTTGCGTAACTGCTTCGTGAATCCCCAGGTCTCCAAAATAAAGAAAATGGATGTCATTTGCTTCAAACTTTGCCCTGAGCTCTGCCTGAGTTTAGGGAAGATGTCTTGGAGGAACCTGACAGCTGGCGACTTAAGGAACAATGTGTCACGGCTCTAGCTAAGAAGTCGTCAGCCTTAAGGCATCTTCAAGACGTCTTCACTCAACTGAGGCAAAGTTTGGTAACATAAACAATTATCACACTACATAAGGACAAAGATTGTGTTATAAATTGTTATAGTCTTCCTTAAAATAACATATATATGTAAGTTACAATCTTGAGGTTATCTTGATGTTATCTTGAGGTTATCTTGATGTTATCTTGAGGTTATCTTGAGGTTATCTTGATGTTATCTTGAGGTTATCTTGAGGTTATTTTGAGGTTATCTTGAGGTTATCTTGAGGTTATTTTGAGGTTATCTTGATGTTATCTTGAGGTTATCTTGAGGTTATTTTGAGGTTATCTTGAGGTTATCTTGAGGTTATTTTGAGGTTATCTTGAAGTTATCTTGAGGTTATCATGAGGTTATCTTGAGGTTATCTAGTGGTTATCTTGAGGTTATCTTGAGGTTATTTTGAGGTTATCTTGAAGTTATCTTGAGGTTATCATGAGGTTATCTTGAGTTTATCTTAAGGGTTATCTTGAGGTTACCTTGAGGTTATCTTGTGGTTATCTTGATGTTATCTTTAGGTTATCTTGAGGTTATTTTGAGGTTATCTTGAGGGTTATCTTGAGGTTATTTTTAGGTTATCTTGAGGTTATCTTGTGGTTATCTTGTGGTTATCTTGAGGTTATCTTAAGATTATCTTGAGGTTATCTTGAGGTTATCTTGAGATTATCTTGAGGTTATCTTGTTGTTATCTTGAAGTTATCTTGAGGTTATCTTGATGTTACTTTGTGGTTATCTTGAGGTTATCTTGTGGTTATCTTGTGGTTATCTTGATATTATCTTGTGGTTATCTTGGGGTTATCTTGAGGTTATCTTGAGGTTATTTTGAGGTTATCTTGTGGTTATCTTGAGGTTACCTTGAGGTTATCTTGATATTATCTTGTGCCTATCTTGAGATTATCTTGAGGTTACCTTGAGGTTATTTTGCTGTTATCATGAGGTTATCTTGAGGTTATCTTGAGGTTATCTTGAGGTTATCTTGAGGTTATCTTGAGGTTATCTGTAGGTTACCTTGAGGTTATCTTGAGGTTATCTTGTGGTTATCTTGAGGTATCTTGAGGTTATCTTGAGATGATTTCGGGGCTTAGTGTCCCCGCGGCCCGGTCCTCGACCAGGCCTCCTTTTTGTTACGCACCCCCAGGAAGCAGCCCGTAGCTACAGCTGTCTAACTCCCAGGTACCTATTTACTGCTAGGTGAACAAAAGCATAAGATTGAAAGAATCTCTGCCTATTTGTCTCCACCACCACCGGGGATCGAACCCGGAGCCTCAGGACTACGAATCCCGAGCGGTGTCGCCTCAGCCGTCAAGTGGTTGGGGTAAATGCTTCACATAATCTGGCCGGCCAGACTCATCAAAACTCATCAGTCTGGCTGAGTGCAGCGTTGACTTAAAGTTTGTGATGTGAAATGATTTAGGAGTAAATATTGCGTGTGTTTACGGTAGCTGTTGGGCAATGTTGTCGCTGTGGATTAAATTAGCACGGGAATATCAGTCGACGTTTTCCCTACGTATTTTGTAACGAAATCGTGACTAGGTTGATACGGGGGAGAAGCTGTTACCCATGCAGCAGGTCCCTCCTCTCTCCAGGGCACAAAGCCAGGGTAGGTTGATACGGGGGAGAAGCTGTTACCCATGCAGCAGGTCCCCCCCTCTCCAGGGCACAAAGCCAGGGTAGGTTGATACGGGGGAGAAGGTGTTACCCATGCAGCAGGTCCCCCCCTCTCCAGGGCACAAAGCCAGGGTAGGTTGATACGGGGGAGAAGGTGTTACCCATGCAGCAGGTCCCCCCCTCTCCAGGGCACAAAGCCAGGGTAGGTTGATACGGGGGAGAAGGTGTTACCCATGCAGCAGGTCCCCCCCTCTCCAGGGCACAAAGCCAGGGTAGGTTGATACGGGGGAGAAGGTGTTACCCATGCAGCAGGTAACCTACTGAGTTACTTGCTGGGACCTGCTCCGTATTTGATAACGAAGTGGTAACGAGCATTAGTGTAGTTACGGCCGCTATTGGGCGACAGTGTCCACGTGACCTGCGGTGTGCAGGTCCGCTGGAAAATTATAACTTCCGTTATACATGAATGACTTGTTAGTGGTTCCAATATTATTATTAATGGCCGTTTGTGGGAGAATTAACAGTTATAATAACAGCAGTTGAACAATAATAATAATAACAGGAATATTAAATTACATTATCGTGATATTTGCCTTTCATTGGAGTCTTTCGGCGCCCTGGAGAGAGGGGGGGACCTGCTGCATGGGTAACACCTTCTCCCCCGTATCAACCTACCCTGGCTTTGTGTCCTGGAGAGAGGGGGACCTGCTGCATGGGTAACACCTTCTCCCCCGTATCAACCTACCCTGGCTTTGTGCCCTGGAGAGGGGGGGACCTGCTGCATGGGTAACACCTTCTCCCCCGTATCAACCTACCCTGGCTTTGTGCCCTGGAGAGAGGGGGACCTGCTGCATGGGTAACACCTTCTCCCCCGTATCAACCTACCCTGGCTTTGTGCCCTGGAGAGAGGAGGGACCTGCTGCATGGGTAACACCTTCTCCCCCGTATCAACCTACCCTGGCTTTGTGCCCTGGAGAGAGGAGGGACCTGCTGCATGGGTAACACCTTCTCCCCCGTATCAACCTACCCTGGCTTTGTGCCCTGGAGAGAGGAGGGACCTGCTGCATGGGTAACACCTTCTCCCCCGTATCAACCTACCCTGGCTTTGTTCCCTGGAGAGAGGGGGGACCTGCTGCATGGGTAACACCTTCTCCCCCGTATCAACCTACCCTGGCTTTGTGCCCTGGAGAGAGGGGGGACCTGCTGCATGGGTAACACCTTCTCCCCCGTATCAACCTACCCTGGCTTTGTGCCCTGGAGAGAGGGGGGACCTGCTGCATGGGTAACACCTTCTCCCCCGTATCAACCTACCCTGGCTTTGTGCCCTGGAGAGAGGGGGGACCTGCTGCATGGGTAACACCTTCTCCCCCGTATCAACCTACCCTGGCTTTGTGCCCTGGAGAGAGGGGGGGACCTGCTGCATGGGTAACACCTTCTCCCCCGTATCAACCTACCCAGGCTTTGCGCCCTGGAGAGGGGGGGGAACCTGCTGCATGGGTAACAACTTCTCCTCCATTTCAATGATAAATCAATGAACATATCCACAGGAGCCTTCTGAGGGATCGAACCTGTGTGCTGCGTACTCCAAGGCGAGCTCTAGCCAACTACACAACAACATGGCCAATCTTTACCATTTAAAATTAAATTTTAATTTAAATTTTAACATTCAATTTGACTATGTCTTGATACAGTCAACTATAGCGCGCCCTGGAACACCCTCCACATACGTTCGAGCCTACATCACGGCTCCTGTTGGATATATTCAATAATACTACTATTCAAATATTCTCAATGCTAATTATGATCAGATAACAGCAGTAATGATAACGATGATGATTTCAATGAGGCTGGGAAGGTTGATGATATAGATGAGTTGATTTTTGGCCTCATCATTAAGCTAGGACTAACACCATATAAATATATATATATATATATATATATATATATATATATATATATATATATATATATATATATATATATATATATATATATATATATGTCGTACCTAGTAGCCAGAATGAACTTCTCAGCCTACTATGCAAGGCCCGATTTGCCTAATAAGCCAAGTTTTACTGAATTAATATATTTTCTCAAATTTTTTTCTTATGAAATGATAAAGCTACCCATTTCATTATGTATGAGGTCAATTTTTTTTTATTGGAGTTAAAATTAACGTAGATATATGACCGAACCTAACCAACCCTACCTAACCTAACCTAACCTATCTTTATAGGCTAGGTTTGGTTAAGTAGCCGAAAAAGTTAGGTTAGGTTAGGTTAGGTAGGTTAGGTTGTCGAAAGAACATTAATTCATGAAAACTTGGATTATTAGGCAAATTGGGCCTTGCATAGTAGGCTGAGAAGTGCGTTCTGGCTATTAGGTACGACATATATATATATATATATATATATATATATATATATATATATATATATATATATATATATATATATATATATATATATATAAAATACCATTAACAAATAAACTAACTTCGGCTCATTTTATGTTTCCAGGTACGGCGCGGCAACCCCTCCAGGACCCCCTGACCTAGGGCCAGATTCACGAAGCAGTTACGCAAGCACTTACGAACCTGTCCATCTTTTCTCAATCTTTGGCGGGTTTGTTTACAATTATTAAACAGTTAATGAGCTCGGAAGCACCAGGAGGCTGTTTATAACAATAACAACAGTTGATTGGCAAGTTTTTATGCTTGTAAACTGTTTAATAAATGTATCCAAAGCCGTCAAAGATTGAGGAAAGATGTACACGTTCGTAAGTGCTTGCGTAACTGCTTCGTGAATCTGGTCCTCAGGTTCGTAAGTACTTGCGTAACTGCTTCGTGAATCTGGCCCTCAGGTTTGTAAGTACTTGCGTAACTGCTTCGTGAATCTGACCCCCAGGTTCGTAAGTACTTGCGTAACTGCTTCGTGAATCTGGCCCCAGGTCTTTGAATCTGGGAATTTGAAAATCAGGGTCTCTGAACTGGGCTGATGTCTCTCGCGGGGGCTCTAAGACACCTGATCTCCCCAAGAGCTTCAAGAGCCCTGATGTCCCAGGAGCTTTTCGAAAACTGATCCTTCAAGAGCTTCTAGGAGGCCAGAGACGCAGAGGTTATGTGTAAGAGTTTGTTTAAGAGCTTTTGTACTTCAGAACTCACTCTTATTTGATCTTTAGGTCTAATTTTTGTTAGCTGTTTCGTTATTCAATTGTTTAGTTATTTGCATATAGTCTTTGGCGTTCCAGACAAGAGTTTTCGATTTCATTTCAAGGCGGTTGAGCTGTTTCCAGGTTGCTCAATTGACTAATACTTGATCATAACCAACTCTTCTGTCGGGCGCTGGAATCCTCAGGGTCTCAGATCTTTTAGAACTCTCTTTCCAGCATTCCTGGAACCTTATTTCCAGAATTATGCCCTTTTTAAGTCCTGGAAAATCACCTCATTTCAGGAGCTGCAGTTAGCTTCTTGTCTCTTGTGAAGAATCTATAAATCAATACTCTAAATTATTATCATCACAGATATTACAACTCTTCCAGAATCTTCCAGAAGCTTCCAGAATCTCGTATCTGTGTTTCTCAATTCATCAAGGTCTTAAAATCTCCGTTTTTCATGAACTCTCATCAGTAAATACGAAACTTTTATGAAGACTTAAGTCTATAACCTCTACTTTTGCCTGGAAAAAAAATTCCTTTTAGTACTTCCATATTTTTTTTCCAGTTTCGAGTCATTGCGATAACTTATTTTTTATGGACGTGTGAGACAGAATCTGTCTTAATTATCCCTCGCATCAGAGGGGCGCTGTGAGGCGAAAACTTCTGTTTAGCGATTAGTGTAGGGATTAGTCCCTAGATTGGGGTGAATGGATTGGGGGGGAGGGATTGGGCAATCGATATCCTCCTTCAGGGGGAGGGGGGTAGGGTTCTGAATGTGTGTTTTGGGGAGAAGGTGTTCTGAATGGGTGATTGGCAGGGAAAGAGGGAGTTCCTGGCGGAGGAGTTCTGGACTTGGATGTAATGGAGGTTATCTTGAGGTTATCTTGAGGTTATCGTGAGATGATTTCGGGGCTTTAGTGTCCCCGCGGCCCGGTCCTCGACCAGGCCTCCACCCCAGGGAGGTGGAGGATAACAATCAGGATTGTGATTCACCATTATCCACCTATTGATAATATCTAGACTTAATAGTGATAAATGTTTACGATAACTGTTAATACGTCACCTTTAGCCGTTAGGATAGACCAATCAGAACTCAGTGTAAACATCAGAGACCAATCAGAACACAGTTTACATATAAGCGGTCAATCAGAACTCAGTGTAAGCATCAGAGACCAATCAGAACACAGTTTAAACATCTGAGACCAATCAGATCACAGTGTGAACACCAGAGACCAATCAGAACACAGTTTAAACATCAGAGACCGATCAGAACACAGTTTAAACATCAGAGACCAATCATAACACAGTGTGAACATCAGAGACCAATCAGAACACAGTTTAAACATCAGAGACCAATCAGAACACAGTTTAAACACCAGAGACTAATGAGAACACAGTTTAAACACCAGAGACCAATCAGAACACAGTTTAAACACCAGAGACCAATCAGAACACAGTGTAAACGTCAGAGACCAATCAGAACACAGTGTGAACATCAGAGGCCCAACACGCCTCGATCCCAGACCACAAAATAAGACAAATGTTGCTGGAACAACAACTTTGAAGATAACATTGGACACATTTGGCCAGGAGTTATTGGATCAGCCAGACTGTGATAACTCCGAGGGTCTGTACGCCAGCATGAGAGAGTCTCAGAGACCAGACATTCTGTAGGTAAAGCTGGTTGTGGTAGGAGAGTAACTCTCGAGTCCGTCAACAGGTAAGTTAGTGGTCATTGTCATGCTAAACGGACCAATAGGCAAGCAGAGGCCTCCATAACACCGTAACTTGGCTTGTGACTGGTTGGTTATCTTGAGATGATTTCGGGGCTTAGTGTCCCCGCGGCCCGGTCCTCGACCAGGCCTCCACCCCCAGGAAGCAGCTCCGTGACAGCTAACTAATTCCCAGGTACCTATTTACTGCTGGTGAACAAGGGCCATCAGGGTCATAGAACGCTGCCCATTTGTCTCCGCCTCCACCGGGGATCGAACCCGGAACCACAGGACTACGAATCTGAAGCGCTGTCTACTCAGCTGTCAGGCCCCTTCGATTAGCATTTTAAAAGCACTTCAATCACCTTCTGTGGTTGATTGTTCAATAAACCCCTGAACTATATGTTTAACAGATCTCTAACCCTGTCCATGGAGGACAGAAGAAAATGTATATATATGCTGGATAGCATAGTAAATACCCGGCCACGTCTGTGGCAGACAAAAAAAATGCCATTGTACGCTGTGGATAGAATTCATTTGTGTTCACAGGGATGAACAGACATGAACGTTCTTCAATGGTGACCAGACCACACACTAGAAGGTGAAGGGACGACGACGTTTCGGTCCGTCCTGGACCATTCTCAAGTCGATTGTGATTAGTTCAATGAGATTCTTCAATGTTCTTCAAAACGTCATATCTTTCTTATCGTTCAGAGTACCTGATTGATGAGATATCACGAGAAAAGTACACAGAAAAAGATTGTCACAGATTGGGACTTCTTGCATGAAGTGATTGGAAGACGATTGGTAGAGGGGATGAGATTGAAAGGGAGAAGGATTAACACAGAGTGAAGTTAAGGTAGAGTGGGATTAGACCTGAACTTAAACACGGGGATTTGAATCAGTGGCTGAGATTAGGAGCAGGACATTAGTGGGAAAATAATTCTAAAGGATGATTAGGTTATAACTAATAGTTACACTGCCCAATATATCATATTAACCTGAGTTAATGAGTTAATTACATAAACTAATCTACTAAATGCTAATTAACATATACACATGTTAACTAATCAACATTTTTTTCATACACGTAATATTTACACAAATAATTAATCCCGTTGTAAATTTGATTTACAACGTTAGATTTAGTCCAGTGAGCTGCATTTTGTGGATAATACAAGATAACTCTTGTATTATCTAATACAAGATAATACAAGATAACTCTTGTATTATCTAAATTGCCTCGTTGGGTAAATGCTGCCCAAATGTGCTGGTCCAATGAGCTGGTCGTATCGCGTTCAAGACATGTTCTGGGGAGTTGCCTTAATGGGCGGGACATTTAGCGTGTGCGTGGCGGATATTGCGTGCGTGTGTGTGTGTGTGTGTGTGTGTGTGTGTGTGTGTACTCACCTATTTGCACTCACCTATTTGTGCTTGCGGGGGTTGAGCTTTGGCTCTTTGGTCCCGCCTCTCAACTGTCAATCAACTGGTGTACAGATTCCTGAGCCTATTGGGCTCTATCATATCTACATTTAAAACTGTGTATGGAGTCAGCCTCCACCACATCACTGCCTAATGCATTCCATCCGTTAACTACTCTGACACTAAAAAAGTTCCTTCTAACGTCTCTGTGGCTCATGTGAGTACTCAGTTTCCACCTGTGTCCCCTTGTTCGCGTCCCACCAGTGTTGAATAGTTTATCCTTGTTTACCCGGTCGATTCCTCTGAGGATTTTGTAGGTTGTGATCATGTCTCCCCTTACTCTTCTGTCTTCCAGTGTCGTAAGGTGCATTTCCCGCAGCCTTTCCTCGTAACTCATGCCTCTTAGTTCTGGGACTAGTCTAGTGGCATACCTTTGGACTTTTTCCAGCTTCGTCTTGTGCTTGACAAGGTACGGGCTCCATGCTGGGGCCGCATACTCCAGGATTGGTCTTACATATGTGGTGTACAAGATTCTGAATGATTCCTTACACAGGTTCCTGAACGCTGTTCTGATGTTAGCCAGCCTCGCATATGCCGCAGACGTTATTCTTTTTATGTGGGCTTCAGGAGACAGGTTTGGTGTGATATCAACTCCTAGATCTTTCTCTCTGTTCGTTTCATTAAGTACTTCATCTCCTATTCTGTATCCTGTGTCTGGCCTCCTATTTCCACTGCCTAGTTTCATTACTTTGCATTTACTCGGGTTGAACTGTGTGTGTGTGTGTGTGTGTGTGTGTGTGTGTGTGTGTACCTAACTAGTTGTGTTTGCGGGGGTTGAGCTCTGGCTCTTTGGTCCCGCTTCTCAACTGTCAATCAACTGTTTCTACTACTATTATTTTTTTCCACACCACACACACACACACACACACACACACACACACACACACACACACACACACACACACACACACACACACACACACACACACACACACACACACACACACACACCAGGAATCAGCCCGTGACAGCTGACTAACTCCCAGGTACCTATTTACTGCTAGGTAACAGGGGTATAGAGTGAAACAAACTCTGCCCATTGTTTCTCGCCGGCGCCCGAGATCGAACCCAGGACCACAGGATCACGTGTACAGCGTGCTGCCCGCTCGGCCACCGGGATCGAACCTGGGACCACAGGATCACGTGTCCAGCGTGCTGCCCGCTCGGCCACTATATATAAACACTAACTCCTGAGTTTCAACTTACTGCTAGGTGAACAGACGCATTGGGTGACAAGAAATGCTCCCAACCACATCTGTCCCGACATGGGATTCGATCCCGGGATTTCTCGAGTGTGGCCGAAGAACGAAGCCGACTGAGCTATACCTCCCACCATCCCTTTGGTTTTAGTTTCCCCCTTCAGCTAATTTTTTTTTCCCCTACTCTCCAGTTTCTATGCATTATTCCGTTTTCTATTCAATTCCCCGCTATTCATATTATTCAAATATCATCTGCCATTCATCCATTTTTTCACCCTTATGAGGGGGGGGGGGGAGAGGGTGAAGTCTGAGCACTCTAAAGGGCAGTTTTGAGTGAGCTGTGAGTCCCCCAAGTAACAGATTTGTAGCCGCTAAGCCCTGTCCCCTCCGGTTTGATCTTTTCTTTCTTCACCCCTTTATTTTCTCATCTTTTTCCCTATTTGTCTCGTATTGCCTACCCTATCTACCCTAATTCTTTCCTCCCCCGCCCCCCCCCCCTGCCCTTCCTCCATATGCTAATGGGTAAGGGAAATAGGGAGGAGTAATGAGGGTAAGGGGGCTCCTCTTTGAGGCAATTTGAGGCTTCCTCTTGAAGAGGGCTGCCCCCCCAGCCCTCTTTGGCGCCCCGGTCTTTTACAGGGAAGTTGGGTGGTTGTTGAGGCTCTCTCTCTCTCACACGCGCCACACACACGCACACACACACACACACACACACACACACACACTCACACACGCCCCGCACACACACAAATATATTGAACTTAGCAACTGGATTTGCATGTGTTAAAGCGATAAGACACGCACACACGCGCACGCGCACACACTTACACACACTTACACTCACATACACACACACACACATGATCACCACATTCAAGATTCTCAATGGAATCGACAGGGTAGATAAAGACAGGCTATTTAACACAAGGGGCACACGCACTAGGGGACACAGGTGGAAACTGAGTACCCACATGAACCACAGAGATATTAGAAAGAACTTTTTTAGTGTCAGAGTGGTGGACAAATGGAATGCATTAGGCAGTGATGTGGTGGAGGCTGACTCCATACACAGTTTCAAGTGTAGATATGATAGAGCCCAATAGGCTCAGGAACCTGTACACCAGTTGATTGACAGTTGAGAGGCGGGACCAAAGAGCCAGAGCTCAACCCCCGCAAACACGATAGCGTTCAGGAGTCGAAGGCCTATGAGCCCGGGTTCGATTCCATGTGTAGGCAAAAACAATTCAGCAGAGTTTCTTTCTCCCTGATGCACCTGTTCAGACAATACAAAATCAACAAGAAAATTACTTTTGTAAAAGTCACAGAAAAGTCCCAAGTCGATATTAATAAAGACTTCTTAAAGTCTTAAAGACTTTGATTGATCAATAGAAAATAATAATATATTTTATAGAGATAAATTTCACATTCTAAAGCATGATAAAAATGTAGAAGTTAACTTATATACCGAGAACATGTCTCCCCACACCTGACAGAAGGAAAACTACATGTAGGACACTATATATATATATATATATATATATATATATATATATATATATATATATATATATATATATATATATATATATATATATATATATATGACAGCTCCTCCAGTTGTCCCAGACAAGTGTCTGGGAGTTAAGATAGCAGTCTTGTTATCTGTTATCACTTAATGATACTTAAGATATCTGCCATTGTGGCTGTGTTATGAAGTACTCACCTAGTGGTACTCACTTAGTTGAGTTTGTAAGGTCGAGCATTAGCTCTGAAGCCCTGCCTTTCGACCGTCATTGGTTCAATACAGAGATTGGCTTTTTTACAAGTTTACATCACATTTACAAGTTGTAAATCGAAATTGGCTTTTACAACTTCTTCATTTCGTCCCTTCGACTTATTTATAACTCTTGTGACTGAAGAAGTTCCTTCTGACGCCCCGTGTGTCTCATTTGTCTTTCGAATTGCCAATTACGTCCTGTTGTTTCACTGTTCCTTAATGTGAACATTGTTTCCATATCTGTCATTCTCCATTAGTATCTTGTAGGTCGTTGTCATGTCTGCTCTATACCTCCTTTCCTTCAGGGTAATGCAGGGTTCGCTCAGTCTTCTTAGCTCAGTTTCCTCGTCTCCGGAACCAGCCGCCTTGCATATTTTTGGACATATTTTATAGTTTTTGTGTTTCTTTAAGTATGGGGTTCCATGCTGGGGCCACATACTCAATATTAGGTCTCGTAAAGGATGTGTATATGTTGCTCATGCTGTGTTGTGATGTGTTGTGTTGTGATGTGATGTGTTGTGTTGTGATGTGATGTGTTATGTTGTGATGTGATGTGATGTGTTGAGCTATGTTGTGATGTGTTGTGTTGTGTTGTGATGTGTTGTGTTGTGATGTGATGTGTTATGTTGTGATGTGATGTGATGTGTTGAGCTATGTTGTGATGTGTTGTGCTATGTTGTGATGTACTCAGATATGCGATGATGTGATGTGCTATGTTGTGATGTGCTCAGATATGCGATGATGTGATGTGCTATGTTGTGATGTGCTCAGATATGCGATGATGTGATGTGCTATGTTGTGATGTGCTCAGATATGCGATGATGTGATGTGCTATGTTGTGATGTACTCAGATATGCGATGATGTGCTGTGCTATGTTGTGATGTGCTCAGATATGCGATGATGTGATGTGCTATGTTGTGATGTGCTCAGATATGCGATGATGTGATGTGCTATGTTGTGATGTACTCAGATATGCGATGATGTGCTGTGCTATGTTGTGATGTGCTCAGATATGCGATGATGTGATGTGCTATGTTGTGATGTGCTCAGATATGCGATGATGTGATGTGCTATGTTGTGATGTGCTCAGATATGCGATGATGTGATGTGCTATGTTGTGATGTGCTAAGCTGTGCTCGTGACCTTCAGGCACACTCTGAGGTGTGACAACCTGCTGGCTACACTGTCCCTGGCACGTCCCAACTCCCTCTCTCTCTCTGGGGGATTATTGGCACCATTTACCTGAAAAAATAATTTATTAATAAAATAATTAAAAAAAATAATAAAAATAAATAAATAAATAAAATAATTAAAAATAATTTATTATCAGTAGAACGCGGTTAATGTTGACTTATTAATGATATTAAGGCATTTACCGGATAAGGAAGATAAGGAACTGGATAAGCACCTCCAAAGGATACCTGATCAACCAGGCTGTGACTCATACGTCAGGCTGCGAGCAGCCGCGTCCAACAGCCTGGTTGACCAGTCCGGCAACCAGGAGGCCTGGTCGACGACCGGGCCGCGGGGACGCTAAGCCCCGGAAGCACCTCAAGGTAACCTCAAGGTAACCGAGTCTAGGGTCGTTTGTTGATTGGCAATGGAGGTCCGTTGTAAGTTCTATTGATTCATGATTGAGGGAGCTGGTGGCTGAGCGGACTGAACACTGGATGCGTGATCCTGTGGTTCCGTGTTCGATCCCAGGCGCCGGCTAGAAACAATAGGCAGAGTTTCTTTCACCCTATGCCGCTGTTACCTAGCAGTAAAATAGGTACCTGGGTGTTAGTCAGCTGTCACGGGCTGCTTCCTGGGGGTGGAGGCCTGGTCGAGGACCGGGCCGCGGGGACGCTAAGCCCCGAAATCATCTCAAGATGACAGTGAGTGGATATCATTTTACCAGGCCTCTGTGAAGGGGCCGCGGGGGGTTATCTTGAGGTTATCGTGAGATGATTTCGGGGCTTTAGTGTCCCCGCGGTCCGGTCCTCGACCAGGCCTCCACCCCCCCCCCCCCCAGGAAGCAGCCCGTGACAGCTGACTAACACCCAGGTACCTATTTACTGCTAGGTAACAGGGGCATAGGGTGAAAGAAACTCTGCCCATTGTTTCTCGCCGGCGCCCGGGATCGAACACGGAACCAGAGGATCACAAATCCAGTGTGCTGCCCGCTCGGCCGACCGGGGGTGGTGGGGGGGGGGGGTGGAACAGGGATTCGAACAGAGGAAAGTAGAAATAGATTGGCTGTGATCCGTGCCAATAAATAATCGCGTTAGTTCGTATTAGTGTTAAATTACGACAGAAGGGAGGAGGCTTCGAGCCCCCGAGGTGCGTCGTAGATCATTCGATTACGTCTCTTTTTGGAGTCTCCGCGCCCGTCACTTTGACGTAAGGGGGGGGGCGGGGGAGGGGGGAGTAATTGACGGAACTTATGATTGAGGGAGATGATGCGTTGTTTGGGTCTGTTTTGTCTTGGGAGTTGGTGTGTTTGTTCAGATGGAGTCCTGGAGTGTGACCCACACATCACAGGAGTCCTGGAGTGTGACCCACACATCACAGGAGTCCTGGAGTGTGACACACACATCACAGGAGCCCTGGAGTGTGACCCACACATCACAGGAGCCCTGGAGTGTGACACACATCACAGGAGTCCTGGAGTGTGTCCCACACATCACAGGAGTCCTGGAGTGTGACCCACACATCACAGGAGTCCTGGAGTGTGACCCACACATCACAGGAGCCCTGGAGTGTGTCCCACACATCACAGGAGCCCTGGAGTGTGACCCACACATCACAGGAGTCCTGGAGTGTGACCCACACATCACAGGAGTCCTGGAGTGTGACACACACATCACAGGAGCCCTGGAGTGTGACCCACACATCACAGGAGCCCTGGAGTGTGACCCACACATCACAGGAGCCCTGGAGTGTGACCCGCACATCACAGGAGTCCTGGAGTGTGACCCACACATCACAGGAGCCCTGGAGTGTGACCCACACATCACAGGAGTCCTGGAGTGTGACACACACATCACAGGAGCCCTGGAGTGTGACCCACACATCACAGGAGCCCTGGAGTGTGACCCACACATCACAAGAGCCCTGGAGTGTGACCCACACATCACAGGAGCCCTTGAGTGTGACCCACACATCACAAGAGCCCTGGAGTGTGACCCACACATCACAGGAGCCCTGGAGTGTGACCCACACATCACAGGAGTCCTGGAGTGTGACCCACACATCACAGGAGTCCTGGAGTGTGACACACACATCACAGGAGCCCTGGAGTGTGACCCACACATCACAGGAGCCCTGGAGTGTGACCCACACATCACAGGAGCCCTGGAGTGTGACCCACACATCACAGGAGTCCTGGAGTGTGACCCACACATCACAGGAGCCCTGGAGTGTGACCCACACATCACAGGAGTCCTGGAGTGTGACACACACATCACAGGAGCCCTGGAGTGTGACCCACACATCACAGGAGCCCTGGAGTGTGACCCACACATCACAAGAGCCCTGGAGTGTGACCCACACATCACAGGAGCCCTTGAGTGTGACCCACACATCACAAGAGCCCTGGAGTGTGACCCACACATCACAGGAGCCCTGGAGTGTGACACACATCACAGGGGTCCTGGAGTGTGAAACACACATCACAGGAGCCCTGGAGTGTCCCACACATCACAGGAGCCCTGGAGTGTGACCCACACATCACAGGAGCCCTGGAGTGTGACACACTCATCACAGCAGTCCTGGAGTGTGACCCACACATCACAGGAGTCCTGGAGTGTGACACACTCATCACAGCAGTCCTGGAGTGTGACCCACACATCACAGAAGCCCTGGAGTGTCCCACACATCACAGGAGCCCTGGAGTGTGACCCACACATCACAGGAGCCCTTGAGTGTGACCCACACATCACAAGAGCCCTGGAGTGTGACCCACACATCACAGGAGCCCTGGAGTATGACACACATCACAGGAGTCCTGGAGTGTGACCCACACATCACAGGAACCCTGGAGTGTCCCACACATCACAGGAGCCCTGGAGTGTGACCCACACATCACAGGAGCCCTGGAGTGTGACACACTCATCACAGCAGTCCTGGAGTGTGACCCACACATCACAGGAGTCCTGGAGTGTGACACACTCATCACAGCAGTCCTGGAGTGTGACCCACACATCACAGGAGCCCTGGAGTGTCCCACACATCACAGGAGCCCTGGAGTGTGACCCACACATCACAGGAGCCCTGGAGTGTGACACACACATCACAGGAGTCCTGGAGTGTGACACACTCATCACAGCAGTCCTGGAGTGTGACCCACACATCACAGGAGCCCTGGAGTGTCCCACACATCACAGGAGCCCTGGAGTGTGTCCCACACATCACAGGAGCCCTGGAGTGTGACCCACACATCACAGGAGCCCTCTAGTGTGACCCACACATCACAGGAGCCCTCTAGTGTGACCCACACATCTCAGGAGCCCTGGAGTGTGTCCCACACATCACAGGAGCCCTGGAGTGTGGCCCACACATCACAGGAGCCCTGGAGTGTGTCCCACACATGAGAGGAGCCCTGGAGTGTGTCCCACACATCACAGGAGCCCTGGAGTGTGACCCACACATCACAGGAGCCCTGGAGTGTGACCCACACATCACAGGAGCCCTGGAGTGTGTCCCACACATCACAGGAGCCCTGGAGTGTGTCCCACACATCACAGGAGCCCTGGAGTGTGTCCCACACATCACAGGAGCCCTGGAGTGTGACCCACACATCACAGGAGCCCTGGAGTGTGACCCACACATCACAGGAGTCCTGGAGTGTCCCACACATCACAGGAGCCCTGGAGTGTGACCCACACATCACAGGAGCCCTGGAGTGTGACCCACACATCACAGGAGCCCTGGAGTGTCCCACACATCACAGGAGCCCTGGAGTGTCCCACACATCACAGGAGCCCTGGAGTGTGACCCACACATCACAGGAGCCCTGGAGTGTCCCACACATCACAGGAGCCCTGGAGTGTGACCCACACATCACAGGAGCCCTGGAGTGTGACCCACACATCACAGGAGCCCTGGAGTGTGACCCACACATCACAGGAGCCCTGGAGTGTGACCCACACATCACAGGAGCCCTGGAGTGTCCTACACATCACAGGAGCCCTGGAGTGTGACCCACACATCACAGGAGCCCTGGAGTGTGACCCACACATCACAGGAGCCCTGGAGTGTGACACACACATCACAGGAGTCCGGAAGTGTGACACACTCATCACAGCAGTCCTGGAGTGTGACCCACACATCACAGGAGCCCTGGAGTGTGTCCCACACATCACAGGAGCCCTGGAGTGTGTCCCACACATCACAGGAGCCCTGGAGTGTGACACACTCATCACAGCAGTCCTGGAGTGTGACCCACACATCACAGGAGACTTGGAGTGTGACCCACACATCACAGCAGTCCTGGAGTGTGTCCCACACATCACAGGAGCCCTGGAGTGTGACGCACACATCACAGGAGCCCTGGAGTGTCCCACACATCACAGGAGCCTTGGAGTGTCCCACACATCACAGGAGCCCTGGAGTGTGACCCACACATCACAGGAGCCCTGGAGTGGGACCCACACATCACAGGAGCCCTAGAGTGTGACCCACACATCACAGGAGCCCTGGAGTGTGACACACACATCACAGGAGCCCTGAAGTGTGACACACACATCACAGGAGCCCTGGAGTGTGACCCACACATCACAGGAGCCTTGGAGTGTGACCCACACATCACAGGAGCCCTGGAGTGTGACCCACACATCACAGGAGCCCTGGAGTGTGACCCACACATCACAGGAGCCCTGGAGTGTGTCCCACACATCACAGGAGCCCTGGAGTGTGTCCCACACATCACAGGAGCCCTGGAGTGTGTCCCACACATCACAGGAGCCCTTTATCGTGACCCACACATCACAGGAGTCCTAGAGTGTGACACATCACAGGAGTCCTGGAGTGTGTCCCACACATCACAGGAGCCCTGGAGTGTGACCCACACATCACAGGAGTCCTGGAGTGTGGCCCACACATCACAGGAGCCCTGGAGTGTGACCCACACATCACAGGAGCCCTGGAGTGTGTCCCACACATCACAGGAGTCCTGGAGTGTGACACACTCATCACAGCAGTCCTGGAGTGTGACCCACACATCACAGAAGCCCTGGAGTGTCCCACACATCACAGGAGCCCTGGAGTGTGACCCACACATCACAGGAGCCCTTGAGTGTGACCCACACATCACAAGAGCCCTGGAGTGTGACCCACACATCACAGGAGCCCTGGAGTGTGACACACATCACAGGAGTCCTGGAGTGTGACCCACACATCACAGGAACCCTGGAGTGTCCCACACATCACAGGAGCCCTGGAGTGTGACCCACACATCACAGGAGCCCTGGAGTGTGACACACTCATCACAGCAGTCCTGGAGTGTGACCCACACATCACAGGAGTCCTGGAGTGTGACACACTCATCACAGCAGTCCTGGAGTGTGACCCACACATCACAGGAGCCCTGGAGTGTCCCACACATCACAGGAGCCCTGGAGTGTGACCCACACATCACAGGAGCCCTGGAGTGTGACACACACATCACAGGAGTCCTGGAGTGTGACACACTCATCACAGCAGTCCTGGAGTGTGACCCACACATCACAGGAGCCCTGGAGTGTCCCACACATCACAGGAGCCCTTGAGTGTGTCCCACACATCACAGGAGCACTGGAGTGTGACCCACACATCACAGGAGCCCTCTAGTGTGACCCACACATCACAGGAGCCCTCTAGTGTGACCCACACATCTCAGGAGCCCTGGAGTGTGTCCCACACATCACAGGAGCCCTGGAGTGTGGCCCACACATCACAGGAGCCCTGGAGTGTGTCCCACACATCACAGGAGCCCTGGAGTGTGTCCCACACATCACAGGAGCCCTGGAGTGTGACCCACACATCACAGGAGCCCTGGAGTGTGACCCACACATCACAGGAGCCCTGGAGTGTGTCCCACACATCACAGGAGCCCTGGAGTGTGTCCCACACATCACAGGAGCCCTTGAGTGTGACCCACACATCACAAGAGCCCTGGAGTGTGACCCACACATCACAGGAGCCCTGGAGTGTGACACACATCACAGGAGTCCTGGAGTGTGACCCACACATCACAGGAACCCTGGAGTGTCCCACACATCACAGGAGCCCTGGAGTGTGACCCACACATCACAGGAGCCCTGGAGTGTGACACACTCATCACAGCAGTCCTGGAGTGTGACCCACACATCACAGGAATCCTGGAGTGTGACACACTCATCACAGCAGTCCTGGAGTGTGACCCACACATCACAGGAGCCCTGGAGTGTCCCACACATCACAGGAGCCCTGGAGTGTGACCCACACATCACAGTAGCCCTGGAGTGTGACACACACATCACAGGAGTCCTGGAGTGTGACACACTCATCACAGCAGTCCTGGAGTGTGACCCACACATGACAGGAGCCCTGGAGTGTCCCACACATCACAGGAGCCCTGGAGTGTGTCCCACACATCACAGGATCCCTGGAGTGTGACCCACACATCACAGGAGCCCTCTAGTGTGACCCACACATCACAGGAGCCCTCTAATGTGACCCACACATCTCAGGAGCCCTGGAGTGTGTCCCACACATCACAGGAGCCCTGGAGTGTGGCCCACACATCACAGGAGCCCTGGAGTGTGTCCCACACATCACAGGAGCCCTGGAGTGTGTCCCACACATCACAGGAGCCCTGGAGTGTGACCCACACATCACAGGAGCCCTGGAGTGTGACCCACACATCACAGGAGCCCTGGAGTGTGTCCCACACATCACAGGAGCCCTGGAGTGTGTCCCACACATCACAGGAGCCCTGGAGTGTGTCCCACACATCACAGGAGCCCTGGAGTGTGACCCACACATCACAGGAGCCCTGGAGTGTGACCCACACATCACAGGAGTCCTGGAGTGTCCCACACATCACAGGAGCCCTGGAGTGTGACCCACACATCACAGGAGCCCTGGAGTGTGACCCACACATCACAGGAGCCCTGGAGTGTCCCACACATCACAGGAGCCCTGGAGTGTCCCACACATCACAGGAGCCCTGGAGTGTGACCCACACATCACAGGAGCCCTGGAGTGTCCCACACATCACAGGAGCCCTGGAGTGTGACCCACACATCACAGGAGCCCTGGAGTGTGATCCACACATCACAGGAGCCCTGGAGTGTGACCCACACATCACAGGAGCCCTGGAGTGTGACCCACACATCACAGGAGCCCTGGAGTGTCCTACACATCACAGGAGCCCTGGAGTGTGACCCACACATCACAGGAGCCCTGGAGTGTGACCCACACATCACAGGAGCCCTGGAGTGTGACACACACATCACAGGAGTCCGGAAGTGTGACACACTCATCACAGCAGTCCTGGAGTGTGACCCACACATCACAGGAGCCCTGGAGTGTGTCCACACATCACAGGAGCCCTGGAGTGTGTCCCACACATCACAGGAGCCCTGGAGTGTGACACACTCATCGCAGCAGTCCTGGAGTGTGACCCACACATCACAGCAGTCCTGGAGTGTGTCCCACACATCACAGGAGCCCTGGAGTGTGACCCACACATCACAGGAGCCCTGGAGTGTCCCACACATCACAGGAGCCTTGGAGTGTCCCACACATCACAGGAGCCCTGGAGTGTGACCCACACATCACAGGAGCCCTGGAGTGTGACCCACACATCACAGGAGCCCTGGAGTGTGACCCACACATCACAGGAGCCCTGGAGTGTGACACACACATCACAGGAGCCCTGAAGTGTGACACACACATCACATGAGCCCTGGAGTGTGACCCACACATCACAGGAGCCTTGGAGTGTGACCCACACATCACAGGAGCCCTGGAGTGTGACCCACACATCACAGGAGCCCTGGAGTGTGACCCACACATCACAGGAGCCCTGGAGTGTGTCCCACACATCACAGGAGCCCTGGAGTGTGTCCCACACATCACAGGAGCCCTGGAGTGTGTCCCACACATCACAGGAGCCCTTTATCGTGACCCACACATCACAGGAGTCCTAGAGTGTGACACATCACAGGAGTCCTGGAGTGTGTCCCACACATCACAGGAGCCCTGGAGTGTGACCCACACATCACAGGAGTCCTGGAGTGTGGCCCACACATCACAGGAGCCCTGGAGTGTGACCCACACATCACAGGAGCCCTGGAGTGTGTCCCACACATCACAGGAGTCCTAGAATTTGACACACACATCACAGGTGCCCTGGAGTGTCCCACACATCACAGGAGCCCTGGAGTGTGACCCACACATCACAGGAGTCCTAGAGTGTGACACATCACAGGAGCCCTGGAGTGTGTCCCACACATCACAGGAGCCCTGGAGTGTGACCCACACATCACAGGAGCCCTGGAGTGTGACACACACATCACAGGAGCCCTGGAGTGTGACCCACACATCACAGGAGCCCTGGAGTGTGACCCACACATCACAGGAGCCCTGGAGTGTGTCCCACACATCACAGGAGCCCTGGAGTGTGACCCACACATCACAGGAGCCCTGGAGTGTGACCCACACATCACAGGAGCCCTGGAGTGTGTCCCACACATCACAGGAGCCCTGGAGTGTGTCCCACACATCACAGGAGCCCTGGAGTGTGACCCACACATCACAGGAGCCCTTGATTGTGTCCCACACATCACAGGAGCCCTGGAGTGTGTCCCACACATCACAGGAGCCCTGGAGATTGTCCCACACATCACAGGAGCCCTGGAGTGTGTCCCACACATCACAGGAGTCCTGGAGTGTGACACACACATCACAAGAGCCCTGGAGTGTGACACACACATCACAGGAGCCCTGGAGTGTGTCCCACACATCACAGGAGCCCTGGAGTGTGACCCACACATCACAGGAGCCCTGGAGTGTCCCACACATCACAGGAGCCCTGGAGTGTCCCACACATCACAGGAGCCCTGGAGTGTGACCCACACATCACAGGAGCCCTGGAGTGTGACACACACATCACAGGAGTCCTGGAGTGTGACCCACACATCACAGGAGCCCTGGAGTGTGACCCACACATCACAGGAGCCCTGGAGTGTGACCCACACATCACAGGAGCCCTGGAGTGTGTCCCACACATCACAGGAGCCCTGGAGTGTGTCCCACACATCACAGGACCCTTGGAGTGTGTCCCACACATCACAGGAGCCCTCTAGCGTGACCCACACATCACAGGAGTCCTAGAGTGTGACACATCACAGGAGTCCTGGAGTGTGTCCCACACATCACAGGAGCCCTGGAGTGTGACCCACACATCACAGGAGTCCTGGAGTGTGGCCCACACATCACAGGAGCCCTGGAGTGTGACCCACACATCACAGGAGCCCTGGAGTGTGTCCCACACATCACAGGAGTCCTAGAGTGTGACACACACATCACAGGAGCCCTGGAGTGTCCCACACATCACAGGAGCCCTGGAGTGTGACCCACACATCACAGGAGTCCTAGAGTGTGACACATCACAGGAGCCCTGGAGTGTGTCCCACACATCACAGGAGCCCTGGAGTGTGACCCACACATCACAGGAGCCCTGGAGTGTGACACACACATCACAGGAGCCCTGGAGTGTGACCCACACATCACAGGAGCCCTGGAGTGTGACCCACACATCACAGGAGCCCCGGAGTGTGTGTCCCACACATCACAGGACCCCTGGAGTGTGGCCACACATCACAGGAGCCTTGGAGTGTG
>NC_091161.1:10196441-10213476 GCF_040958095.1 Procambarus clarkii | reverse complement strand
GGGAGGGTGAGGGAGGGTGAGGGAGGGGTGAGGGAGGGGTGATGGAGGGGTGAGGGGTGGGGTGAGGGAGGGGGTGAGGGAGGGGTGAGGGAGGGGTGAGGGAGGGGGTGAGGGAGGGGGAGGGGTGAGGGAGGGGTGAGGGTGGGGTGAGGGAGGGGGTGAGGGAGGGGTGAGGGAGGGGTGAGGGAGGGGGAGGGGTGAGGGAGGGGTGAGGGAGGGGTGAGGGAGGGGTGAGGGGTGGGGTGAGGGAGGGGGTGAGGGAGGGGTGAGGGAGGGGTGAGGGAGGGGGTGAGGGAGGGGGAGGGGTGAGGGAGGGGTGAGGGAGGGGTGAGGGTGGTGTGAGAGAGGGGTGAGGGACGGGTGAGGGAGGGGGTGAGGGAGGGGTGAGGGAGGGGTGAGGGTGGGGTGAGGGAGGTGTGAGGGAGGGATGAGGGAGGGGGTGAGGGAGGGGTGAGGGAGGGGTGAGGGTGGTGTGAGAGAGGGGTGAGGGACGGGTGAGGGAGGGGGTGAGGGAGGGGTGAGGGAGGGGTGAGGGTGGGGTGAGGGAGGTGTGAGGGAGGGATGAGGGAGGGGGTGAGGGAGGGGTGAGGGAGGGGTGAGGGTGGGGTGAGGGAGGGGGTGAGGGAGGGGGTGAGGGAGGGGTGAGGGTGGGGTGAGGGAGGGGGTGAGGGAGGGGTGAGGGAGGGGTGAGGGTGGGGTGAGGGAGGGGGTGAGGGTGGGGTGAAGGAGGGGTGAGGGAAGGGTGAGGGTGGGGTGAGGGAGGGGTGAGGGAGGGGGTGAGGGAGGGGTGAGGGAGGGATGAGGGAGGGGTGAGGGAGGGGTGAGGGTGGGGTGAGGGAGGGGGTGAGGGAGGGGGTGAGGGAGGGGTGAGGGAGGGGTGAGGGTGGGGTGAGGGAGGTGTGAGGGAGGGATGTGGGAGGGGGTGAGGGAGGGGTGAGGGAGGGGTGAGGGTGGGGTGAGGGAGGGGTGAGTTAGGGGTGAGGGAGGGATGAGGGTGGGGTGAGGGAGGGGTGAGGGAGGGGTGAGGGAGGGGTGAGGGAGGGGCGAGGGAGGGGTGAGGGAAGGGTGAGGGAGGGGTGAGGGAGGGATGAGGGTGGGGTGAGGGAGGGGTGAGGGAGGGGTGAGGGTGGGGTGAGGGAGGGGGTGAGGGTGGGGTGAGGGAGGGGGTGAGGGTGGGGTGAAGGAGGGGTGAGGGAAGGGTGTGGGAGGGGTGAGGGAGGGGTGAGGGAGGGGCGAGGGAGGGGTGAGGGAGGGGTGAGGGAGGGGTGAGGGTGGGGTGAGGGAGGGGTGAGGGAGGGGTGAGGGAGGGGTGAGGGTGGGGTGAGGGAGGGGTGAGGGAGAGGGTGAGGGAGGGGTGATGGAGGGGTGAGGGAGGGGTGAGGGGCGGTGAGGGAGGGGGTGAGGGAGGGGGTGGGGTGAGGGAGGGGTGAGGGAGGGGTGAGGGAGGGGTGAGGGAGGGGTGAGGGTGGGGTGAGGGAGGGGTGAGAGAGGGGTGAGGGAGGGGTGAGGGTGGGGTGAGGGAAGGGTGAGGGTGGTGTGAGGGTGGGGTGAGAGAGGGGTGAGGGAGGGGTGAGGAAGGGGTGAGGGTGGGGTGAGGGAGGGGGTGAGGGAGGGGGAGGGGTGAGGGAGCGGTGAGGGAGGGGTGAGGGTGGTGTGAGAGAGGGGTGAGGGACGGGTGAGGGACGGGTGAGGGAGGGGTGAGGGAGGGGGTGAGGGAGTGGTGAGGGTGGGGTGAGGGAGGGGGAGGGGAGAGGGAGGGGTGAGGGAGGGGTGAGGGAGGGGTGAGGGGTGGGGTGAGGGAGGGGGTGAGGGAGGGGTGAGGGAGGGGTGAGGGAGGGGGTGAGGGAGGGGGAGGGGTGAGGGAGGGGTGAGGGTGGGGTGAGGGAGGGGGTGAGGGAGGGGGTGAGGGAGGGGTGAGGGAGGGGTGAGGGAGGGGGAGGGGTGAGGGAGGGGTGAGGGAGGGGTGAGGGGTGGGGTGAGGGAGGGGGTGAGGGAGGGGTGAGGGAGGGGTGAGGGAGGGGGTGAGGGAGGGGGAGGGGTGAGGGAGGGGTGAGGGTGGGGTGAGGGAAGGGTGAGGGTGGGGTGAGGGTGGGGTGAGAGAGGGGTGAGGGAGGGGTGAGGGTGGGGTGAGGGAGGGGGTGAGGGAGGGGGAGGGGTGAGGGAGGGGTGAGGGAGGGGTGAGGGTGGTGTGAGAGAGGGGTGAGGGACGGGTGAGGGAGGGGTGAGGGAGAGGGTGAGGGAGTGGTGAGGGTGGGGTGAGGGAGGGGTGAGGGAGGGGGAGGGGTGAGGGAGGGGTGAGGGAGGGGTGAGGGAGGGGTGAGTGGTGGGGTGAGGGAGGGGGTGAGGGAGGGGTGAGGGAGGGGTGAGGGAGGGGGTGAGGGAGGGGGAGGGGTGAGGGAGGGGTGAGGGTGGGGTGAGGGAGGGGGTGAGGGAGGGGTGAGGGAGGGGTGAGGGAGGGGGTGAGGGAGGGGGAGGGGTGAGGGAGGGGTGAGGGAGGGGTGAGGGAGGGGTGAGGGGTGGGGTGAGGGAGGGGGTGAGCGAGGGGTGAGGGAGGGTTGAGGGAGGGGGAGGGGTGAGGGAGGGGTGAGGGAGGGGTGAGGGTGGTGTGAGAGAGGGGTGAGGGAGGGGTGAGGGAGGGGTGAGGGAGGGGGTGAGGGAGGGGTGAGGGTGGGGTGAGGGAGGGGTGAGGGAGGGGTGAGGGAGGGGGAGGGGTGAGGGAGGGGTGAGGGAGGGGTGAGGGAGGGGTGAGGGTCGGGTGAGGGAGGGGGTGAGGGAGGGGTGAGGGAGGGGTGAGGGAGGGGGTGAGGGAGGGGTGAGTGAGGGGTGAGGGAGGGGTGAGGGAGGGGTGAGGGAGGGGTGAGGGAGGGGGTGAGGGAGGGGTGAGGGAGGGGGTGAGGGAGGGGGTGAGGGAGGGGTGAGGGTGAGGTGAGGGTGGGGTGAGGGAGGGGTGAGGGAGGAGTGAGGGTGGGGTGAGGGAGGGGGTGAGGGAGTGGGAGGGGTGAGGGAGGGGTGAGGGAGGGGGAGGGGTGAGGGAGGGGTGAGGGAGGGGTGAGGGTGGGGTGAGGAAGGGGGGTGAGGGAGGGGTGAGGGAGGGGTGAGGGAGGGGTGAGGGAGGGGTGAGGGAGGAGGTGAGGGAGGGGTGAGGGAGGGGGTGAGGGAGGGGTGAGGGTGGGGTGAGGGTGGGGTGAGGGAGGGGTGAGGGAGGGGTGAGGGTGGGGTGAGGGAGGGGATGAGGGAGGGGGAGGGGTTAGGGAGGGGTGAGGGAGGGGGAGGGGTGGGTGAGGGTGTGGTGAGGAAGGGGGGTGAGGGAGGGGTGAGGGAGGGGTGAGGGAGGGGGTGAGGGAGGGGTGAGGGAGGGGTGAGGGAGGGGGAGGGGTGAGGGAGGGGTGTGAGGGAGGGAGGTTTTAGGTGAAAGCGCCAAGCCACCACAACCAGTGAAGAGCAGAGGTGCCATAGGCACAATCAGAGAACACTGTATAAACATCAGAGGTCCGCGGTTGTTCAACGTCCTCCCAGCAAGCATAAGAAATATTGCCGGAACAACCGTGGACATTTTCAAGAGGAAACTAGATTTATTCCTCCAAGGAGTACCGGACCAACCGGGCTGTGGTGGGTATGTGGGCCTGCGGGCCGCTCCAAGCAACAGCCTGGTGGACCAAACTCTCACAAGTCAAGCCTGGCCTCGGGCCGGGCTGTGGTGGGTATGTGGGCCTGCGGGCCCCTCCAAGCAACAGCCTGGTGGACCAAACTATCACAAGTCGAGCCTGGCCTCGGGCCGGGCTGTGGTGGGTATGTGGGCCTGCGGGCCGCTCCAAGCAACAGCCTGGTGGACCAAACTCTCACAAGTCAAGCCTGGCCTCGGGCCGGGCTGTGGTGGGTATGTGGGCCTGCGGGCCGCTCCAAGCAACAGCCTGGTGGACCAAACTCTCACAAGTCGAGCCTGGCCTCGGGCCGGGCTGTGGTGGGTATGTGGGCCTGCGGGCCGCTCCAAGCAACAGCCTGGTGGACCAAACTCTCACCAGTCAAGCCTGGCCTCGGGCCGGGCTGTGGTGGGTATGTGGGCCTGCGGGCCGCTCCAAGCAACAGTCTGGTGGCCGTAAACTTTGAATTTACCTGTTAAGAGTTTCAAGGGTTTTTCTTAACTGCCGAAGCCTGGTCTGTGGTGACCAGACTTCCCGGGTAATTACCTAGTCTGTGTGTCTGTTTCCGTAGCACACAGACCCACCTGACCACCACAGTCTGGCTGATCCAGAGACTCCCTCAGGCACCTCTCCACTTTCCTCTCACTCTGGTAATGTTCACTCTATGGTACTACCCGTGGGGGGGGGGGCGGGGGGTGTAGTTTGTAGGTAGGTAGTGGTCGGCCTCCGTCAGTCTCAGACTATGGAGTTGGGCTCCAGTTGTTGGGCCAGAGTGGCCTCTCCAGGGCACAAAGTTGTTACCCATGCAGCAGGTCCCCCCTCTCCAGGGCACAAAGTTGTTACCCATGCAGCAGGTCCCCTCTCTCTCCAGGGCACAAAGCCAGGGTAGGTTGATACGGGGGAGAAGGTGTTACCCATGCAGCAGGTCCCCCCCCCCCTCCCCACGACGCCGAAAGACTGTCCGTACAAATACATGAACACCGCGTTTTAGTACATAATTACTTTCTTGCTGTTGTTGAGGGTAATCCAGTAGAGGTGTGTTAAGGCGCCTGGTGCTCCTTGAGCTGCTTGGTGGCCCTAATGATCCCCGCGGGTCTCTGGGAGGCTGCACCCGGCTCCCTCTCTCAAGATCTTGACTCTCAGTGTTCCTGCCAGCAACTGAACCGTGTCAGCATCTTTAAGATGTCAGCTGTCATGCTGACATCGCCTAGATGCCAAGAACTCCCTTCATGCAGGTCGGTGTTCAATCCCCCGAGACCGTCCACAAGTGGTTGGCTACCATTCCTTCCCGCCGTCCCATCCCAAGTTCTTATCCTGACTCCTTCCCAGTGCTATATAGTCGTGATGACTTGGCGCTTTCCCCTGATAACTCTCTCCCAGCCTCTCTCATACCATTCAAGGAGGAACAAGAGGCAGCTTTTGATCGATCTATTGTGTTCACCTTCATTTCAAGAACAATTTCATGTTCTTCTCTATGAAAGTGAACAAGATGGACGTTAGTGTAGGCAGTCATCATCAACAAAGCCCAAAAGCTCGTTAATGCGGCCGCCAAACCCTTGTTTATGATTAAGAAAGCAGTTTACACACGACTCACAAGTGATGAGGTTCGAGCCTGACTAGAACAGTGCTTCGAACGTCCTCTGTTCGAATCTTAATCCGCTGTTCGGTATTAATTTTTTTGTCAAACAGAATTTAGGGAGTAACAATCAATCTAATATTTTCGAGTCCAAGCATAGTGAGAAGTCCTGTACTCCAGGGTACAGTCCAGGGTACAGTCCAGGGTACAGTCCAGGGTACAGTCCAGGGTACAGTCCAAGGTACAGTCCAGGGTACAGTCCAGGGTACAGTCCAGGGTACAGTCCAAGGTACAGTCCAGGGTACAGTCTAGGGTACAGTCCAGGGTACAGTCCAGGGTACAGTCCAAGGTACCGTCCAAGGTACAGTCCAGGGTACAGTCCAGGGTACAGTCCAAGGTACAGTCCAGGGTACAGTCCAGGGTACAGTCCAGGGTACAGTCCAGGGTACAGTAGAGGGTACAGTCCAGGGTACAGTCCAGGGTACAGTCCAGGGTACAGTCCAAGGTACAGTCCAGGGTACAGTCCAGGGTACAGTCCAGGGTACAGTCCAGGGTACAGTCCAGGGTACAGTCCAGGGTACAGTCCAAGGTACAGTCCAGGGTACAGTCCAGGGTACAGTCCAGGGTACAGTCTAGGGTACAGTTCAGGGTACAGTCCAGGGTACAGTCCAGGGTACAGTCCAAGGTACAGTCCAGGGTACAGTCTAGGGTACAGTCCAGGGTACAGTCCAGGGTACAGTGGGGAGCCGGTCGGCCGAGCGGACAGCACGCTGGGCTTGTGATCCTGTGGTCCTGGGTTCGATCCCAGGCGCCCGCGAGAAACAATGGGCAGAGTTTCTTTCACCCTATGCCCCTGTTTCCTAGCAGTAAAATAGGTACCTGGGTGTTAGCCAGCTGTCACGGGCTGCTTCCTGGGGGTGGAGGCCTGGTCGAAGACCGGGCCGCGGGGACACTAAAGCCCCGAAATCATTTCAAGATCTCAAGATAACAGTAGAGGGTACAGTCCAGGGTACAGCAGAGGGTACAGTCCAGGGTACAGTCCAGGGTACAGACCAGGGTACAGTCCAGGGTACAGTAGAGGGTACAGTCCAGGGTACAGTCCAGGGTACAGTCCAGGGTACAGACCAGGGAACAGTAGAGGGTACAGTCCAGGGTACAGTAGAGGGTACAGTCCAGGGTACAGTCCAGGCTACAGTAGAGGGTACAGTCCAGGGTACAGTCCAGGGTACAGTAGAGGGTACAGTCTACGGTACAGTCCAGGGTACAGTCCAGGGTACAGTAGAGGGTACAGTCCAGGGTACAGTCCAGGGTACAGTCCAGGGTACAGTAGACGGTACAGTCCAGGGTACAGTCCAGGGTACAGTCCAGGGTACAGTAGAGGGTACAGTCCAGGGTACAGTCCAGGGTACAGTCCAGGGTACAGTCCTGGGAACAGTCCCGGGTACAGTCCAGGGGACAGTTCAGGGAACAGTCCAGGGTACAGTCCAGGGTACAGTCCAGGGTACAGTCCAGGGTACAGTCCAGGGTATAGAATATATGAACTCACATCAGTGAAATTCTTTCCGTATTAAATCCGGCCTTTCGTAGAGACGGTGAAAAGGCACATGTCGAAACCGGACTTTTCTCCCTAAGTCCGGCCTAAGTCCAGCCCTAAGTCCGGCCAAAGTCCAGCTTTTTTCCGCCGTGAGAGACATTACACTAAGCTTTGGGAATTGGGCGAATCAGGAGGCATTTTGGACGCGGGAAAAAACACAAATAGAGGAGCTTAACCAATGAAATCGCTCGAGTGAGGTTAAGTGCGACGCCATTGGCCAGAACACTTTAGAGTTGACTAATCATGTTTACTGTCTCTGTCTCTCGCGTTTGATAGGCCAATTCTGATTGGATAGTTAGCGAGATTGGTAGATATTGGCGGGAGAGAGAGAGAGAGAGAGAGAGAGAGAGAGAGAGAGAGAGAGAGAGAGAGAGAGAGAGAGAGAGAGAGAGAGAGAGAGAGAGAGAGAGAGAGAGAGAGAGAGACACAGAGAGAGAGAGAGACACTGAGAGATACAGATAAACAGAGAATCAACTAATAAAAATCTGAAAGAGAAAATAAAGATGAGAGCTAGAGAAAGCGAGAGAAAATAAAGATGAGAGAGAAAGCGAGAGAAAATAAAGATGAGAGAGAAAGTGAGAGAAAATAAAGATGAGAGAGAAAGCGAGAGAAAATAAAGATGAGAGAGAAAGCGAGAGAAAATAAAGATGAGAGAGAAAGCGAGAGAAAATAAAGATGAGAGAGAAAGCGAGAGAAAATAAAGATGAGAGAGAAAGTGAGAGAAAATAAAGATGAGAGAGAAAGCGAGAGAAAATAAAGATGAGAGAGAAAGCGAGAGAAAATAAAGATGAGAGAGAAAGCGAGAGAAAATAAAGATGAGAGAGAAAGCGAGAGAAAATAAAGATGAGAGAGAAAGCGAGAGAAAATAAAGATGAGAAAGAAAGCGAGAGAAAATAAAGATGAGAGAGAAAGCGAGAGAAAATAAAGATGAGAGAGAAAGTGAGAGAAAATAAAGATGAGAGAGAAAGTGAGAGAAAATAAAGTAACGAAGCCATTACAGCAGAAAACCTTGAACCATTCCGACAGAAAACTTACGATAGAGGAATTTGCGTGAGCATCTTAGAGCCAAGTCGTAAAGCGGGCCTCGTTAAACGGGCTGTTGAAACCCGCCTCCAGCCCTCGTTCGAGCCCAATATGGGACTACACCACTGCATCGCTGTAGTATACAAGGCACAGATTGTATTATACAACAAGCAGATATCACATGTGAGTTCTTGTAACTTCTAACTTCTGCTTGAGGCTGTTATCGTGGGTGGGGGGGGGGGGGGCGGTGAGGTGTTTTACTAATAAGTTAAGCTTACTAGTAATCCAGGAACTAGTAAGCTTTACCTCACACGATGCTATTAAGCTTTTTTTAAATATATTAATATATTTATTAAATATATTAATATATTATTAAATATATTAATAAATACTATATTAATATTTAATTTTTAATAAATCAACATCACTGACGATTTATTTCTTGATGATAAAGCAAAAATTAAAATACATATTGGTGTGTGATATTAAGTTTGGTGCTGAAGCTTTTCATACGAGCCTCGAGAGGTCTGGCAGCTTAAGCTTTTCTGTATCATAAACGAGTTTTTTAAGTGATCAGAAAGGTTAAATTCCTCGATAAATTTTAGAGTGTTTTATAATTAATAAAATCATATAATTTACCTCGATCAAAAAACACAATTTTAAAGCTTCCATGAAGATTAATTATTATAAATATATATACATATATATATATATATATATATATATATATATATATATATATATATATATATATATATATATGCAAACAAGCCAGAATGGTCCCCAGGACTATATGCGACTGAAAACTCACACCCCAGAAGTGACTCGAACCCATACTCCCAGGAGCAACGCAACTGGTATGTACAGGGACGCCTTAATCCGCTTGACCATCACGACTGGACATAAGGAAGTGATAGCCGAGGCTATTTGATAGTTATTTGATAGCTATTTGATATAGTCCTGGGGACCATTCAGGCTTGTTTGCATTTGTGTTCCTCACGTGTTGCCCCAAAGAATGAGGTGATTTGATAAAATGCTATGCCCAAGATTACCATCCGAGTGCCAGCGGGGGAGTGGTTCAAATAGCCTCGGCAATCACTTCCTTATGTCCGGTCGTGATGGTCAAGCGGATTAAGGCGTCCCTGCACATACCAGTTGTGTTGCTCCTGGCAGTATGGGTTCGAGTCACTTCTGGGGTGTGAGTTTTCAGTCATATATCAGGGCTTAATTGGAATAGGAGTTCTCCAAAACTCATTTTCGTACTTTTAAGGTGAAGAAAAGAAGTGATTCACTATAAAGTGTATTACACTTATTTGTATAATTTGCACGACGTTTCGAACCTCCATGGTTCATTCTCAAGTGAACAGATCTTACAATACTAGTTGATTTTATACCCGCATTAGGTCAGGTGATAATACAATGAAGGTGAAAAACATGGGGGGATACATAAGGATGGCCCTGGTGGATGGTGGGTGGCCCTGGTGGGTGGTGGGTGGTGGTGGGTGGCCCTGGTGGGTGGTGGGTGGCCCTGATGGGTGGTGGGTGGCCCTGGTGGGTGGTGGGTGGCCCTGGTGGGTGGTGGGTGGTGGTGGGTGGCCCTGGTGGGTGGTGGGTGGCCCTGATGGGTGGTGGGTGGCCCTGGTGGGTGGCCCTGATGGGTGGTGGGTGGCCCTGGTGGGTGGTGGGTGGCCCTGGTGGGTGGTGGGTGGCCCTGGTGGGTGGTGGATGGTGGTGGGTGGCTCTGGTGGGTGGAGGATGGTGGTTGGTAGCCCTGGTGGGTGGTGGGTCGTGGTGGGTGGCCCTGGTGGGTGGTGGGTGGCCCTGGTGGGTGGTGGGTGGCCCTGGTGGGTGGTGGGTGGCCCTGGGGGGTGGTGGGTGGCCCTGGTGGGTGGTGGGTGGCCCTGGTGGGTGGTGGGTGGCCCTGGTGGGTGGTGGGTGGCCCTGGTGGGTGGTGGGTGGTGGTGGGTAGGCCTGGTGGGTGGTGGGTGGTGGTGGTTGGCCCAGGTGGGTGGTGGGTGGTGGTGGGAGGCCCTGGTGGGTGGTGGGTGGCCCTGGTGGGTGGTGGAGGCCCTGGTGGGTGGTGGGTTGCCCTGGTGGGTGGTGGGTGGCCCTGGTGGGTGGTGGGTGGCCCTGGTGGGTGGTGGGTGGCCCTGGTGGGTAATGGGAGGTGGTGGGTGGCCCTGGTGGGTGGTGGGTGGCCCTGGTGGGTGGTGGGTGGTGGTGGGTTTCCCTGGTGGGTGGTGGGTGGCCCTGGTGGGTCGTGGGTGGCCCTGGTGGGTGGTGGGTGGCCCTGGTGGGTGGTGGGTGGCCCTGGTGGGTGGTGGGTGGTGGGTGGTGGTGGGTGGCCCTGGTGGGTGGTGGGTGGCCCTGGTGGGTGGTGGGTTGCCCTGATGGGTGGTGGGTGGTGGTGGGTGGCCCTGGAGGGTGGTGGGTGTTGGTGGGAGGGCCTGGTGGGTGATGGGTGGCCCTGGTGGGTGGTGGCCCTGGTGGGTGGTGGCCCTGGTGGGTGGCCCTGGTGGGTGGCCCTGGTGGGTGGTGGGTGGCCCTGGTGGGTGGCCCTGGTGGGTGGTGGGTGGCCCAGGTGGGTGGTGGGTTGCCCTGGTGGGTGGTGGGTGGTGTTGGGTGGTGGTGGGTGGCCCTGGTGGGTGGCCCTGGTGGGTGGCCCTGGTGGGTGGTGGGTGGCCCTGGTGGGTGGTGGGTGGCCCTGGTGGGTGGTGGTGGGTGACCCTGGTGGGTGGTGGGTGGTGGTGGGTGGTGGGTGGTGGGTGGTGGTGGGTGGCCCTGGTGGGTGGTGGTGGGTGGCCCTGGTGGGTGGTGGGTGGTGGTGGGTGGCTCTGGTGGGTGGTGGGTGGCCCTGGTGGGTGGTGGTGGGTGGCCCTGGTGGGTGGTGGGTGGCCCTTGTGGGTTGTGGTGGGTGGCCCTGGTGGGTGGTGGGTGGCCCTGGTGGGTGATGGGTGGCCCTTGTGGGTGGTTGCCCTGGTGGGTGGTGGCCCTGGTGGGTGGCCCTGGTGGGTGGCCCTGGTGGGTGGCCCTGGTGGGTGGTGGGTGGCCCTGGTGGGTGGTGGGTGGCCCTGGTGGGTGGTGGGTGGCCCTGGTGGGTGGTGGGTGGCCCTGGAGGGTGGTGGGTGGCCCTGGTGGGTGGTGGGTGGCCCTGGTGGGTGGTGGTGGGTGGCCCTGGAGGGTGGTGGGTGGTGGGTGGCTCCGGTG
The DNA here is from genome assembly GCF_040958095.1 of Procambarus clarkii. Classification (NCBI taxonomy): domain Eukaryota; kingdom Metazoa; phylum Arthropoda; class Malacostraca; order Decapoda; family Cambaridae; genus Procambarus; species Procambarus clarkii. The sequence continues at coordinate 10,202,435 of NC_091161.1, read as the reverse complement.
GGTGGTGGGTGGCCCTGGTGGGTGGTGGTGGGTGGCCCTGGTGGGTGGTGGGTAGCCCTGGTGGGTGGTGGGTGGCCCTGGTGGGTGGTGGGTGGTGGTGGGTAGGCCTGGTGGGTGGTGGGTGGTGGTGGTTGGCCCTGGTGGGTGGTGGGTGGTGGTGGGAGGCCCTGGTGGGTGGTGCGGGGCCCTGGTGGGTGGTGGAGGCCCTGGTGGGTGGTGGGTTGCCCTGGTGGGTGGTGGGTGGCCCTGGTGGGTGGTGGGTGGCCCTGGTGGGTGGTGGGTGGCCCTGGTGGGTGGTGGGAGGTGGTGGGTGGCCCTGGTGGGTGGTGGGTGGCCGTGGTGGGTGGTGGGTGGTGGTGGGTTTCCCTGGTGGGTGGTGGGTGGCCCTGGTGGGTCGTGGGTGGCCCTGGTGGGTGGTGGGTGGCCCTGGTGGGTGGTGGGTGGCCCTGGTGGGTGGTGGGTGGTGGGTGGTGGTGGGTGGCCCTGGTGGGTGGTGGGTGGCCCTGGTGGGTGGTGGGTTGCCCTGATGGGTGGTGGGTGGTGGTGGGTGGCCCTGGAGGGTGGTGGGTGTTGGTGGGAGGGCCTGGTGGGTGATGGGTGGCCCTGGTGGGTGGTGGCCCTGGTGGGTGGTGGCCCTGGTGGGTGGCCCTGGTGGGTGGCCCTGGTGGGTGGTGGGTGGCCCTGGTGGGTGGCCCTGGTGGGTGGTGGGTGGCCCAGGTGGGTGGTGGGTTGCCCTGGTGGGTGGTGGGTGGTGTTGGGTGGTGGTGGGTGGCCCTGGTGGGTGGCCCTGGTGGGTGGCCCTGGTGGGTGGTGGGTGGCCCTGGTGGGTGGTGGGTGGCCCTGGTGGGTGGTGGTGGGTGACCCTGTTGGGTGGTGGGTGGTGGTGGGTGGTGGGTGGTGGGTGGTGGTGGGTGGCCCTGGTGGGTGGTGGTGGGTGGTGGGTGGTGGTGGGTGGCTCTGGTGGGTGGTGGGTGGCCCTGGTGGGTGGTGGTGGGTGGCCCTGGTGGGTGGTGGGTGGCCCTTGTGGGTTGTGGTGGGTGGCCCTGGTGGGTGGTGGGTGGCCCTGGTGGGTGATGGGTGGCCCTGGTGGGTGGTGGCCCTGGTGGGTGGTGGCCCTGGTGGGTGGCCCTGGTGGGTGGCCCTGGTGGGTGGTGGGTGGCCCTGGTGGGTGGTGGGTGGCCCTGGTGGGTGGTGGGTGGCCCTGGTGGGTGGTGGGTGGCCCTGGAGGGTGGTGGGTGGCCCTGGTGGGTGGTGGGTGGCCCTGGTGGGTGGTGGTGGGTGGCCCTGGAGGGTGGTGGGTGGTGGGTGGCTCTGGTGGGTGGTGGGTGGCCCTGGTGGGTGGTGGTGGGTGGCCCTGGTGGGTGGTGGGTGGCCCTGGTGGGTGGTGGTGGGTGGCCCTGGTGGGTGGTGGGTGGCCCTGGTCGGTGGTGGGTGGCCCTGGTGGGTGGTGGGTGGCCCTGGTAAGTGGTGGGTGGTGGGTGGTGGTGGGTGGTGGTGGGTGGCCCTGGTGGGTGGTGGGTGGCCCTGGTGGGTGGTGGCCCTAGTGGGTGGTGGGTGGCCCTAGTGGGTGGTGGGTGGCCCTGGTGGGTGGTGGTGGGTGGCCCTGGTGGGTGGTGGGTGGCCCTGGTGGGTGGTGGGTGGCCCTCGTGGGTGGCCCTGTTGGGTGGTGGGTGGCCCTGGTGGGTGGTGGCCCTGGTGGGTGGTGGGTGGCCCTGGTGGGTGGTGGGTGGCCCTGGTGGGTGGTGGGTGGTGGTGGGTGGTGGGTGTCTCTGGTGGGTGGTGGTGGGTGGCCCTGGTGGGTGGTGGGTGGCCCTGGTGGGTGGCCCTGGTGGGTGGTGGTGGGTGGCCCTGGTGGGTGGTGGGTGGTGGTGGGTGGCCCTGGTGGGTGGTGGGTGGCCCTGGTGGGTGGTGGGTGGCCCTGGAGGGTGGTGGGTGGCCCTGGTGGGTGGTGTGTGTCCCTGGTGGGTGGTGGTGGGTGGCCTTGTGGGTGGTGGGTGGCCCTGGTGGGTGGTGGTGGGTGGCCCTGGTGGGTGGTGGGTGGCCCTGGTGGGTGGTGAGTGGTGGGTGGCCCTGGTGGGTGGTGAGTGGTGGGTAGCCCTGGTGGGTGGTGGGTGGTCCTGGTGGGTGGTGGGTGGCCCTGGTGGGTGGTGGGTGGCCCTGGTGGGTGGTGGTGGGTGGCCCTGGTTTTTTGGGTGGTGGTGGGTGGCCCTGGTGGGTGGTGGGTGGCCCTGGTGGGTGGTGGTGGGTGGCCCTGGTGGGTGGTGGTGGGTGGTGGTGGGTGGCCCTGGTGGGTGGTGGTGGGTGGCCCTGGTGGGTGGTGGGTGGTGGTGGGAGGTGGTGGGAGGCCCTGGTGGGTGGTGGGTTGCCCTGGTGGGTGGTGGGTGGCCCTGGTGGGTGGTGGCCCTGGTGGGTGGTGGGTGGCCCTGGTGGGTGGCCCTGGTGACCGCCCATAGGTCGTCGAGCTCAGTTGAACGCCCCCTTATCTTCGAGTCTACCCCCCTTCCCCTAGTATCTACCCCCTCCCCCTAGAGTCTACCCCTCCTCCCCCCCGTCCCCTGACAGGTTTGATCCCTCTCTGTCACCCAATCACCCATCTCGCGTCTCCCTTCATCCAATTCGAGTCCTAATGTACCCCCTTTGGGCCTACTTTGATCCTTTCCACGACCAAATTCCCCCCAAATGGGGCTACCTCCCCCCTTCCCCTCCCCCCTGTGGCCAGCTCCGACCCCATCTAAGCTCCGTAGACTAGTGGTCTACAGATACCAATATATTTCCTTCTAATACCATCTTGGGGAATTTTCCCAATAGGTTAATTTAAGTGTCTTTATTAAATTAAATTATTTCTGAATTTACTTAAATGAAATATACTTAACAAAATTAACTATATTCACTCCACATACTTATGCGGTTTGTAAGTACTTAAACCTCTAAGTAATTAATAAAATGGAATTACAATAGGCTACTGAAATATTATTAAATTACTTCACTACTAAATATGTTTGTGAAAATGCTCGACACAGCTGTTAAAGATGATCAGGAGATTCTCCAGTCATAGACCCGTCCTTAACATGTTATCTTGAGGTTATCTTGTGGTTATCTTGGGGTTATCTTGAGGTTATCTTGGGGTTATCTTGGGGTAATCTTGAGGTTATCTTGAGGTTATCTTGTGGTTATCTTGAGGTTATCTTGAGGTTATCTTGAGGTTATCTTGTGGTTATCTTGGGGTTATCTTGAGGTTATCTTGAGGTTATCTTGTGGTTATCTTGAGGTTATCTTGAGGTTATCTTGAGGTTATCTTGGGTTGTATTGTGGTTATCTTGTTATCTTGAGGATATCTTAAGGTTATCTTGGGGTTATCTTGAGGTTACCTTGTGGTTATCTTGAGGTTATCTTGAGGTTATCTTGGGGTTATCTTGTTATCCTGAGGTTATCTTAAGGTTATCTTGAGGTTATCTTAAGGTTATCTTGGGGTTATCTTGTGGTTATCTTGAGCTTATCTTGAGGTTATCATGAGGTTATCTTGAGGTTATCTTGGCGTTATTTTGAGGTTATCTTGAGGTTATTTTGTAATTAACTGAGGTTATCTTAAGGTTATCTTGTGGTTATCTTAAGGTTATCTTGAGGTTATCTTAAGGTTATCTTGAGGTTATTTTGAGATGATTTCGGGGCTTAGTGTCCCCGCGGCCCGGTCCTCAACCAGGCCTCCTTTTTGTTACACACCCCCAGGAAGCAGCCTGTAGCAGTTGTCTAACTTCCAGGTACCTATTTACTACTAGGTGAACAGGGGCATCAGGGTGAAAGAAACATTTTACCCATTCTTGCTTGCCGGCACCTCAGGACTACGAATCCGAAGCGCTGTCCACTCAGCTGTCAAGCGCCCCGAACCACACCAAGTAGCCTCAGATAATATGGCGTACGAACAAATATGGCAGACAATTACTCATTATTGCTCCTGTTGCTGTTTAAGATTCGCTACTTGGAACAAAAAGTTCCAAGTAGCACGGGCTATAGTGAGCCCGTAGATCATTGTTGCTATTTCCCTTGTTTGAAGGTCACCTATGAAATAGTTACATCGTAATATAATGCGATATTCGTATTACGAATGCAATATTCGTATTACGAATGCGATATTCGTATTACGAATGCGATATTCGTATTACGAATGCAATATTCGTATTACGAATGCTATATTCGTATTACGAATGCGATATTCGTATTACGAATGCTATATTCGTATTACGAATATCGCATTATATTACGATATAATGCCTAACCATTTATACCAATAAAACCGTTGGTATTTGATCAGACAGAGACTGATATATCAAATTACTGATGCTTACATGTTTTGGGTGGGTATCCCGCGTCCTAACCATTTGACCTATAGCACGAGTGATCTCTTTAACGTAACTGCCAAACGGAAAGCGGCACTTCCTTTATGTGTAGTGGAGATCTGTAGAGTTAACTGGAGAGACTGTCGACTCTCAGCTCGGATCCTCACAGGAAGATCTGTAGAACTCAAGCCTGTCCGCTGCTACCTGTTGTGGGCACACGCGGGGCATCACTCTGTAACATGAGCGGCGAGCATGTCTGTACGTCTCAGTGGCCATGTGCGGTCCTCCTTCCTTGGATACATTCTAGATGTGTCCTGCTGCTCATATTTATTTATTGGTTATAGGAGGCAGAAGCTCAATTATGTTTAATATATTATTATATCCAATCTTCATAAATACTTTCTGTCGTATTTTAATGTTTAGATTGGAAATGATATGTACTCATTAGGGAAAATATTAAGTACCTCGGCTGCTTGACTGATGCAATGTCTTCCCACTGTGGTGTGAAAGTCACTCAGTACTCTCTCTTTGAGAAAATTAACAATATTAGCATTATTAGGTAATACGTGACTTAACCATTTTAACTATGTATGTCAGGGGTTAATAATTTGATGGTGGAATTTCTAACATAATTCCGGGGAGGTGGGGGGGGGGGGAGAGAAATACAGGTTAGAGTTCACTGTTCAGGACTGACGTACTCCTTATCGAAATTATATATTTAGTATTAGGTTAGTAACATGTCTGTACATCTGATCGTACAGTACGGATGTCCCGTATTAGAGTTGCAGGTGTTGGATACTTATAAGCGATTTCACTGTTCTCCTAACTCGGGTATCACTGAATTCATTCAGAGTTATAGTATTGTTTAAGTTTAATTTTGCACTGTTGTGCTGCAGTCGTTTGTGGACGGATGTTCCTTTCTGGAGCCGTAGGTGTGTTGAGCCTTTGAGTGACTTCATTTCCTGCTAATTCCAGAGGAACTAGTTTCTCTAAAGTTTTAAGAGTTGTGGTCTCTTGGCACTTGATTTTCACTATTCTCAAGATACCCTGGTGGTCCGGCTGGACAGAAACTATTGTACCTATAAGCCATTCAGAATGTGGTCATAATCCACCCATACTGTCTACCAGGATAATATTCCCAGGGTTCAGGATAATTTTGTTGTAGGGGCTACTTGCTACGTAATGATACTCTCTCAGAGGAGTTAGATATTCCCGAGTCCAAATGTCATTTCACTGACCTATCGCTCTTGACAGGTGTTTGAAACTCTGGGCTAAATCACTCCTTCTGACATATGAAGGATCTTCTGATTCCTCTTCCGTTAAGGACACTACAGGGCTAAAAAGTTCCCTACACATCAGATGGGATGGACTTAGTGGTTCAGTTGCACTGATTACGATGATTTGCCAAAGTCCGAGGTGGTTCTGGTGTCTCCGTGGAGACAGTGACAATGAAGGAGGCCGACCTCGGGTGAAAGAGGGCTGTGACGATCTCTGTCTGGAACCCGTAGGTGCGGGGCTCAGACATCCACCTCCTGGGGCTCGTGCGGCGGCCCAGGCGCTGCTTCAGGAGGCTGGGGTCGTTCTTGCCCTTGCTGGGGTGGTTCTTCTCCGGCCCCGACCACGGCGGTCTCCGAGTTTGGAGTCCCTGTGCTCTTCTTCA
>NC_091161.1:10166441-10191441 GCF_040958095.1 Procambarus clarkii | reverse complement strand
CCCTGTAAGGGAGTGTTGCACACCCTGTAAAGGGGTGTTTGTGCTCCACACCCTGTAAGGGGGTACTTGTGCTCCACACTCTGTAAGGGGGTACTTGTGCTCCACACCCTGTAAGGGGGTACTTGTACTCCACACCCTGTAAGGAGGTATTCTGTTCCACACCCTGTAAGGAGGTGCTTGTACTCCACACCCTGTAAGGAGGTGCTTGTACTCCACACCCTGTAAGGAGGTGCTTGTACTCCACACCCTGTAAGGGGGTACTTGTACTCCACACCCTGTAAGGTGCTTGTACTCCACACCCTGTAAGGGGGTACTTGTACTCCACACCCTGTAAGGAGGTGCTTGTACTCCACACCCTGTAAGGAGGTGCTTGTGCTCCACACCCTGTAAGGGGGTACTTGTACTCCACACCCTGTAAGGAGGTGCTTGTACTCCACACCCTGTAAGGAGGTGCTTGTACTCCACACCCTGTAAGGAGGTGCTTGTACTCCACGCCCTGTAAGGAGGTGCTTGTACTCCACACCCTGTAAGGTGCTTGTACTCCACACCCTGTAAGGTGCTTGTACTCCACACCCTGTAAGGTGCTTGTACTCCATACCCTGTAAGGTGCTTGTACTCCACACCCTGTAAGGAGGTGCTTGTACTCCACACCCTGTAAGGTGCTTGTACTCCACACCCTGTAAGGTGCTTGTACTCCACACCCTGTAAGGTGCTTGTACTCCACACCCTGTAAGGTGCTTGTACTCCACACCCTGTAAGGGGGTACTTGTACTCCACACCCTGTAAGGGGGTACTTGTACTCCACACCCTGTAAGGGGGTGCTTGTACTCCACACCCTGTTAGGGGGTGCTTGTACTCCACACCCTGTAAGGTGCTTGTACTCCACACCCTGTAAGGTGCTTGTACTCCACACCCTGTAAGGTGCTTGTGCTCCATACCCTGTAAGGTGCTTGTACTCCACACCCTGTAAGGTGCTTGTACTCCACACCCTGTAAGGGGGTACTTGTACTCCACACCCTGTAAGGTGCTTGTACTCCACACCCTGTAAGGGGGTACTTGTACTCCACACCCTGTATGGTACTTGTGCTCCACACCCTGTAAGGTGCTTGTACTCCACACCCTGTAAGGGGGTACTTGTACTCCACACCCTGTAAGGTACTTGTACTCCACACCCTGTAAGGGGGTACTTGTACTCCACACCCTGTAAGGGGGTGCTTGTACTCCACACCCTGTTAGGGGGTGCTTGTACTCCACACCCTGTAAGGTGCTTGTACTCCACACCCTGTAAGGTGCTTGTACTCCACACCCTGTAAGGTGCTTGTGCTCCATACCCTGTAAGGTGCTTGTACTCCACACCCTGTAAGGTGCTTGTACTCCACACCCTGTAAGGGGGTACTTGTACTCCACACCCTGTAAGGTGCTTGTACTCCACACCCTGTAAGGGGGTACTTGTACTCCACACCCTGTATGGTACTTGTGCTCCACACCCTGTAAGGTGCTTGTACTCCACACCCTGTAAGGGGGTACTTGTACTCCACACCCTGTAAGGTACTTGTACTCCACACCCTGTAAGGGGGTACTTGTACTCCACACCCTGTAAGGGGGTGCTTGTACTCCACACCCTGTTAGGGGGTGCTTGTACTCAACACCCTGTAAGGTGCTTGTACTCCACACCCTGTAAGGTGCTTGTACTCCACACCCTGTAAGGTGCTTGTGCTCCATACCCTGTAAGGTGCTTGTACTCCACACCCTGTAAGGGGGTACTTGTACTCCACACCCTGTAAGGGGGTACTTGTACTCCACACCCTGTAAGGTGCTTGTACTCCACACCCTGTAAGGGGGTACTTGTACTCCACACCCTGTATGGTACTTGTGCTCCACACCCTGTAAGGTGCTTGTACTCCACACCCTGTAAGGGGGTACTTGTACTCCACACCCTGTAAGGTGCTTGTACTCCACACCCTGTAAGGGGGTACTTGTACTCCACACCCTGTAAGGTACTTGTGCTCCACACCCTGTAAGGGGGTACTTGTACTCCACACCCTGTAAGGTGCTTGTACTCCACACCCTGTAAGGGGGTACTTGTACTCCACACCCTGTAAGGTGCTTGTACTCCACACCCTGTAAGGGGGTACTTGTACTCCACACCCTGTAAGGTGCTTGTACTCCACACCCTGTAAGGGAGTGTTGTACTCCACACCCTGTAAGGGAGTGTTGTACTCCACACCCTGTAAGGGAGTGTTGTGCTCCACACCCTGTAAGGGGGTGCTTGTGCTCCACACCCTGTAAGGGAGTGTTGTGCTCCACACCCTGTAAGGGGGTGTTGTGCTCCACACCCTGTAAGGGGGTACTTGTGCTCCACACCCTGTAAGGAGGTGTTGTACTCCACACCCTGTAAGGTACTTGTGCTCCACACCCTGTAAGGTGCTTGTACTCCACACCCTGTAAGGGGGTACTTGTGCTCCACACCCTGTAAGGGGGTACTTGTGCTCCACACCCTGTAAGGGGGTGCTTGTACTCCACACCCTGTAAGGGGGTACTTGTGCTCCACACCCTGTAAGGGGGTACTTGTGCTCCACACCCTGTAAGGGGGTGCTTGTACTCCACACCCTGTAAGGGGGTACTTGTGCTCCACACCCTGTAAGGGGGTGTTGTGCTCCACACCCTGTAAGGGGGTGTTGTGCTCCACACCCTGTAAGGGGGTGCTTGTGCTCCACACCCTGTAAGGGGGTGTTGTGCTCCACACCCTGTAAGGGGGTGCTTGTGCTCCACACCCTGTAAGGGGGTGTTGTGCTCCACACCCTGTAAGGGGGTGCTTGTGCTCCACACCCTGTAAGGGGGTGTTGTGCTCCACACCCTGTAAGGGAGTGTTGTGCTCCACACCCTGTAAGGGGGTGTTGTGCTCCACACCCTGTAAGGGAGTGTTGTGCTCCACACCCTGTAAGGGAGTGTTGTGCTCCACACCCTGTAAGGGAGTGTTGTGCTCCACACCCTGTAAGGGAGTGTTGTGCTCCACACCCTGTAAGGGGGTGTTGTGCTCCACACCCTGTAAGGGAGTGTTGTGCTCCACACCCTGTAAGGGGGTGTTGTGCTCCACACCCTGTAAGGGAGTGTTGTGCTCCACACCCTGTAAGGGAGTGTTGTGCTCCACACCCTGTAAGGGAGTGTTGTGCTCCACACCCTGTAAGGGAGTGTTGTGCTCCACACCCTGTAAGGGGGTGTTGTGCTCCACACCCTGTAAGGGAGTGTTGTGCTCCACACCCTGTAAGGGAGTGTTGTGCTCCACACCCTGTAAGGGAGTGTTGTGCTCCACACCCTGTAAGGGAGTGTTGTGCTCCACACCCTGTAAGGGGGTGTTGTGCTCCACACCCTGTAAGGGGGTGTTGTACTCCACACCCTGTAAGGGGGTGTTGTGCTCCACACCCTGTAAGGTACTTGTACTCCACACCCTGTAAGGGGGTGTTGTGCTCCACACCCTGTAAGGTACTTGTACTCCACACCCTGTAAGGGGGTGTTGTGCTCCACACCCTGTAAGGGGGTGTTGTGCTCCACACCCTGTAAGGGGGTGTTGTGCTCCACACCCTGTAAGGGGGTACTTGTGCTCCACACCCTGTAAGGGGGTGTTGTGCTCCACACCCTGTAAGGGGGTGTTGTGCTCCACACCCTGTAAGGGGGTGTTGTGCTCCACACCCTGTAAGGGGGTGTTGTGCTCCACACCCTGTAAGGGGGTGTTGTGCTCCACACCCTGTAAGGGGGTGTTGTGCTCCACACCCTGTAAGGGGGTGTTGTGCTCCACACCCTGTAAGGGGGTGTTGTGCTCCACACCCTGTAAGGGGGTGCTTGTGCTCCACACCCTGTAAGGGGGTGTTGTGCTCCACACCCTGTAAGGGGGTGTTGTGCTCCACACCCTGTAAGGGGGTGTTGTGCTCCACACCCTGTAAGGGGGTGTTGTGCTCCACACCCTGTAAGGGGGTGTTGTGCTCCACACCCTGTAAGGGAGTGTTGTGCTCCACACCCTGTAAGGGGGTGTTGTGCTCCACACCCTGTAAGGGGGTGTTGTGCTCCACACCCTGTAAGGTGCTTGTACTCCACACCCTGTAAGGGAGTGTTGTACTCCACACCCTGTAAGGGGGTGTTGTGCTCCACACCCTGTAAGGGGGTGTTGTGCTCCACACCCTGTAAGGGGGTGCTTGTACTCCACACCCTGTAAGGGGGTGCTTGTGCTCCACACCCTGTAAGGTGCTTGTACTCCACACCCTGTAAGGTGCTTGTGCTCCATACCCTGTAAGGTGCTTGTACTCCACACCCTGTAAGGTGCTTGTACTCCACACCCTGTAAGGGGGTACTTGTACTCCACACCCTGTAAGGTGCTTGTACTCCACACCCTGTAAGGGGGTGTTGTGCTCCACACCCTGTAAGGGGGTGTTGTGCTCCACACCCTGTAAGGGAGTGTTGTGCTCCACACCCTGTAAGGGGGTGTTGTGCTCCACACCCTGTAAGGGAGTATTGTGCTCCACACCCTGTAAGGGGGTGTTGTGCTCCACACCCTGTAAGGGGGTGTTGTGCTCCACACCCTGTAAGGGAGTGTTGTGCTCCACACCCTGTAAGGGGGTGTTGTGCTCCACACCCTGTAAGGGAGTGTTTTGCTCCACACCCTGTAAGGGGGTGTTGTGCTCCACACCCTGTAAGGGAGTGTTGTGCTCCACACCCTGTAAGGGAGTGTTGTGCTCCACACCCTGTAAGGGGGTGTTGTACTCCACACCCTGTAAGGGGGTGTTGTGCTCCACACCCTGTAAGGGAGTGTTGTGCTCCACACCCTGTAAGGGGGTGTTGTACTCCACACCCTGTAAGGGGGTGTTGTGCTCCACACCCTGTAAGGGGGTGTTGTGCTCCACACCCTGTAAGGGAGTGTTGTGCTCCACACCCTGTAAGGGGGTGCTTGTGCTCCACACCCTGTAAGGGAGTGTTGTGCTCCACACCCTGTAAGGGGGTGCTTGTGCTCCACACCCTGTAAGGGAGTGTTGTGCTCCACACCCTGTAAGGGGGTCTTGTATTACACACACCCCATATAGAAGTGTATATACAGGACAACTGAGCCAAACACCCCCATGTATAGACTAATATACATATACAGACTAATACATTGCCATATACAGACTAATACATAGCCATATACAGACTAATACATAGCCATATACAGACTAATACATAGCCATATACAGACTAATACATAGCCATGTACAGACTAATACAGAGCCATATACAGACTAATACATAGCCATGTACAGACTAATACAGAGCCATATACAGACTAATACATAGCTATATACAGACTAATACATAGCCATATACAGACTAATACATAGCCATGTACAGACTAATACAGAGCCATATACAGACTAATACATAGCCATATACAGACTAATACATAGCCATATACAGACTAATACATAGCTATATACAGACTAATACATAGCCATATACAGACTAATACATAGCCATATACAGACTAATACATAGCCATATACAGACTAATACATAGCCATATACAGACTAATACATAGCCATATACAGACTAATACATAGCCATATACAGACTAATACATAGCCATATACAGACTAATAAAACATACGACTGTTCAGTAACTGTGCTCTAATCATCACAGAGCCCCGCCCCCCCCCCCACACCCCTCTCAAACTATGGTGATTCGATTGGAATAACAATTGTGTTATATCTTTTATGTTAATAGGCCCAGGTTGGGGAAAGAGGGGGGTACCTTGAGGTTACCTTGAGGTGCTTCCGGGGCTTAGCGTCCCCGCGGCCCGGTCGTCGACCAGGCCTCCTGGTTGCCGGACTGATCAACCAGGCTGTTGGACGCGGCTGCTCGCAGCCTGACGTAAGAGTCACAGCCTGGTTGATCAGGTATCCTTTGAAGGTACTTATCCAGTTCTTTCTTGAACACTGTGAGGGGTCGGCCAGTTATGCCCCTTATGTGTAGTACTCCACATAGGAGGTGAGTAGTTTTCTCCGCTCAAAGGCGTCATTTCATTGGTCGAGTGTGAATGAGTGAGTTGGTTCGTCTATATGTTAATGCCCATAACTGTGTACGTAATGTTAGGCGGAAAGTTACATAGATAATCTAAGTTGGTCACTTCAGGACTTTTACAGCGTCTGTGGTGGACACTTTACCCACTGTCACAGAGTAGAAAGGCAACTTGATCCTAGCATTTGATATGAATATTAGGAGCCGGTCGGCCGAGCGGACAGCACGCTGGACTTATGATCCTGTGGTCCCGGGTTCGATCCCAGGCGCCGGCGAGAAACAATTGGCAGAGTTTCACGAAACAATGGGTGTAAATTGGATAAGTTTAGATTTAGGAAAGACTTGGGTAAATACTGGTTCAGTAACAGGGTTGTTGATTTGTGGAACCAATTACCGCGTAACGTGGTGGAGGTGGGGTCCCTCGATTGTTTCAAGCGCGGGTTGGACAAGTATATGAGTGGGATTGGGTGGTTATAAATAGGAGCTGCCTCGTATGGGCCAATAGGCCTTCTGCAGTTACCTTTGTTCTTATGTTCTTAAATCCAAAGTGGGAGTTGAGTGTCCATAGAGTTTTTCTATAGATTTTCCAGTTGTTCCTTAAGCACTCAGAGTAACAACAATGTTCTTTCAGCTTTGTGTAGTATTAACAACACTGAGCACTGTTGTGGTTATAATATGTGTGTTCAGGGCAAGTAGGTTCAATTCCCCCGCCCCTCCCCTCACATAACACACAATTCCCCCGCCCCTCCCCTCACATATCACACAATTCCCCCGCCCCTCCCCTCAGATATCACACAATTCCCCCGCCCCTCCCCTCAGATATCACACAATTCCCCCACCTCTCCCCTCAGATATCACACAATTCCCCCCGCCCCTCCCCTCAGATATCACACAATTCCCCCACCTCTCCCCTCAGATATCACACAATTCCCCCGCCCCTCCCCTCAGATAACACACAATTCCCCCGCCCCTCCCCTCAGATATCACACAATTCCCCCACCTCTCCCCTCACATATCACACAATTCCCCCGCCCCTCCCCTCAGATATCACACAATTCCCCCGCCCCTCCCCTCAGATATCACACAATTCCCCCACCTCTCCCCTCAGATATCACACAACTCCCCCGCCCCTCCCCTCAGATAACACACAATTCCCCCGCCCCTCCCCTCAGATAACACACAATTCCCCCGCCCCTCCCCTCACATAACACACAATTCCCCCACCTCTCCCCTCACATAACACACAATTCCCCCACCCCTCCCCTCAGATAGTCGTACACACAAACATAATGTTCTCTTAAGTCCATTTTAAAAACCATAGTTAATCTGGTTTTTCCCCTCGTTAGTGAGGGGAGAGAGAGCCCCTTCTCCCCTCTGACGGTATTAATGGGTGTTGTGCCTGGCCTATGGGAGGGGCCAGGGGGGGTGTTTGGGGGAGTATGGCACCAGGAGCTGGGGTCCAGGAGGTGGGGCCCAGGAGGTGGGGCCCAGGAGCTGGGGCCCAGGAGGTGGGGTCCAGGAGGTGGGGCCCAGGAGCTGGGGCCCAGGAGGTGGGGCCCAGGAGGTGGGGTCCAGGAGGTGGGGCCCAGGAGGTGGGGCCCAGGAGGTGGGGCCCAGGAGGTGGGGTCCAGGAGCTGGGGCCCAGGAGGTGGGGCCCAGGAGGTGGGGCCCAGGAGGTGGGGCCCAGGAGCTGGGGCCCAGGAGGTGGGGCCCAGGAGCTGGGGCCCAGGAGCTGGGGCCCAGGAGGTGGGGCCCAGGAGGTGGGGCCCAGGAGCTGGGGCCCAGGAGCTGGGGCCCAGGAGCTGGGGCCCAGGAGCTGGGGCCCAGGAGGTGGGGCCCAGGAGCTGGGGCCCAGGAGGTGGGGCCCAGGAGGTGGGGCCCAGGAGGTGGGGCCCAGGAGCTGGGGCCCAGGAGCTGGGGCCCAGGAAGTGGGGCCCAGGAGCTGGGGCCCAGGAGCTGGGGCCCAGGAGCTGGGGCCCAGGAGCTGGGGCCCAGGAGCTGGGGTACACTATGGTGTATCATGCCACTATAACACTCAGTGTATGGAGGTTATAGAGAGTTAAAGCTATCACCGAGCTCTGTGATGTTCATACACCTGTGTGTGTATGTGGGGTGTATGTGGGGTGTATGTGGGGTGTATGTTGTGTGTATGTGGGGGTGTATGAGGGGTGTATGTGGTGTATATGAGGGATGTATGTGGGGTGTATGTGGGGTGTATGTTGTGTGTATGTGGGGTGTATGTGGGGTGTATGTGGGGTGTATGTTGTGTGTATGTGGGGTGTATGTGGGGTGTATGTGGGGTGTATGTGGGGTGTATGTGGGGTGTATGTTGGGTGTATGTGGGGTGTATGTGGTGTATATGAGGGATGTATGTGGGGTGTATGTGGGGTGTATGTGGGGTGTATGTTGTGTGTATGTGGGGTGTATGTGGGGTGTATGTGGGGTGTATGTTGTGTGTATGTTGTGTGTATGTGGGGTGTATGTGGGGTGTATGTGGGGTGTATGTGGGGTGTATGTTGTGTGTATGTGGGGTGTATGTGGGGTGTATGTTGTGTGTATGTGGGGTGTATGTTGTGTGTATGTGGGGTGTATGTGGGGTGTATGTGGGGTGTATGTTGTGTGTATGTGGGGTGTATGTTGTGTGTATGTGGGGTGTATGTGGGGGTGTATGTGGGGTGTATGTGGGGTGTATGTGGGGTGTATGTTGTGTGTATGTTGTGTGTATGTGGGGTGTATGTGGGGTGTATGTGGGGTGTATGTGGGGTGTATGTGGGGTGTATGTTGTGTGTATGTGGGGTGTATGTGGGGTGTATGTTGTGTGTATGTGGGGTGTATGTTGTGTGTATGTGGGGTGTATGTGGGGTGTATGTGGGGTGTATGTGGGGTGTATGTTGTGTGTATGTGGGGGTGTATGTGGGGTGTATGTGGGGTGTATGTGGGGTGTATGTGGGGTGTATGTTGTGTGTATGTTGTGTATATGTGGGGTGTATGTGGGGTGTATGTGGGGTGTATGTGGGGTGTATGTTGTGTGTATGTGGGGTGTATGTGGGGTGTATGTGGGGTGTATGTGGGGTGTATGTTGTGTGTATGTTGTGTGTATGTGGGGTGTATGTGGGGTGTATGTTGGGTGTATGTGGGGTGTATGTTGTGTGTATGTGGGGTGTATGTGGGGTGTATGTTGTGTGTATGTGGGGGTGTATGTGGGGTGTATGTGGGGTGTATGAGGGGTGTATGTGGGGTGTATGAGGGGTGTATGTGGGGGTGTATGTGGGGTGTATGTGGGGTGTATGAGGGGTGTATGTGGGGTGTATGTGGGGGTGTATGTTGTGTGTATGTGGGGTGTATGTGGGGGTGTATGTGGGGGTGTATGTGGGGTGTATGTTGGGTGTATGTTGTGTGTATGTTGTGTGTATGTGGGGTGTATGTGGGATGTATGTGGGGTGTATGTGGGGGTGTATGTTGGGTGTATTTTGTGTGTATGTTGTGTGTATGTGGGGTGTATGTGGGGTGTATGTTGTATGTTGTGTGTATGATGTGTGTATGTGGGGTGTATGTTGTGTGTTTGTGGGGTGTATGTGGGGTGTATGCTGTGTGTATGTTGTGTGAATGTAGAATGTATGTAGTGTATATGTAGTATGTATGTTCTGTGTATGTACTGTGTATGTAGCGTTTCAGGACCTGACTGTCATGCAGGGAATATCCCAAGCCTAGTGTGGTGTAGTGGGGGTGTAGTGGGGTGTAGTGGGGTGTAGTAGGGTGTAGTGGGGTGTAGTGTGGTGTAGTGGGGGGGTGTAGTGGGGTGTAGTGTGGTGTAGTGGGGGGTGTAGTGGGGTGTAGTGTGGTGTAGTGGGGGGTGTAGTGGGGTGTAGTGTGGTGTAGTGGGGGGTGTAGTGGGGTGTAGTGTGGTGTAGTGGGGGGTGTAGTGGGGTGTAGTGTGGTGTAGTGGGGGGTGTAGTGGGGTGTAGTGTGGTGTAGTGGGGGGTGTAGTGGGGTGTAGTGTGGTGTAGTGGGGGGTGTAGTGGGGTGTAGTGTGGTGTAGTGGGGGGTGTAGTGGGGTGTAGTGTGGTGTAGTGGGGGGTGTAGTGGGGTGTAGTGTGGTGTAGTGTGGTGTAGTGGGTGTGGGGGGTGTAGTGTGGTGTAGTGTGGTGTAGTGGGGTGTAGTGGGGTGTGTAGTGGGGTGTAGTGGGGTGTAGTGGGGGGTGTAGTGGGGTGTAGTGGGTGTAGTAGGGTGTAGTGGGGTGTAGTGTGGTGTAGTGGGGGGTGTAGTGGGGTGTAGTGGGGTGTAGTGTGGTGTAGTGGGGTGTAGTGGGGTGTAGTGGGTGTAGTAGGGTGTAGTGGGGTGTAGTGGGGTGTAGTAGGGTGTAGTGGGGTGTAGTGGGGTGTAGTAGGTGTGGGGGGTGGTGCAATATCTACCCCCATGTCGGATAGGAAAATATTAGGGGGGGGCCTAAACCCCCCTAGTATTTAGGGGTGACCGAGACGAAGGGGAGAAAGTAGATTTTTCTCAATAAAGTCCTTTTATAGGTCAGAAATTCGTCGATAGATTTACTACCATTCAAGAGTCGCCGTCGCCGCCGCTCTCAGAACTGGGCTCATGTAGTTGGGTTTTTAACTATATGACTCAAAGGGAATTTTATGGTTGTTAAATTCGAACTGCGCCTCATGGATACGACGCCACA
The DNA here is from genome assembly GCF_040958095.1 of Procambarus clarkii. Lineage (NCBI taxonomy): Eukaryota > Metazoa > Arthropoda > Malacostraca > Decapoda > Cambaridae > Procambarus > Procambarus clarkii. Next base: position 10,180,718 of record NC_091161.1, on the reverse strand, counting down.
TATAGCGATGGGGTTATATGTGGTGAAGACGCCACATATAGCGATGGGGTTATATGTGGTGCAGACGCCACATATAGCGATGGGGTTATATATGTGGTGAAGACGCCACATATAGCGATGGGGTTATATGTGGTGAAGACGCCACATATAGCGATGGGGTTATATGTGGTGAAGACGCCACATATAGCGATGAGGTTATGATCCAGACGCCACATATAGCGATGGGGTTATATGTGTGGTCCAGACGCCACATATAGCGATGGGGTTATATGTGGTGAAGACGCCACATATAGCGATGGGGTTATATGTGGTGAAGACGCCACATATAGCGATGGGGTTATATGTGGTGAAGACGCCACATATAGCGATGAGGTTATGGTCCAGACGCCACATATAGCGATGGGGTTATATGTGTGGTCCAGACGCCACATATAGCGATGGGGTTATGGTCCAACGCCACATATAGCGATGGGGGTTATATATGTGGTCCAGACGCCACATATAGCGATGGGGTTATATATGTGGTCCAGACGCCACATATAGCGATGAGGTTATGGTCCAACGCCACATATAGCGATGGGGGTTATATATGTGGTCCAGACGCCACATATAGCGATGGGGTTATATATGTGGTCCAGACGCCACATATTGCGATGAGGTTATGGTCCAACGCCACATATAGCGATGGGGGTTATATATGTGGTCCAGACGCCACATATAGCGATGGGGTTATATATGTGGTCCAGACGCCACATATAGCGATGAGGTTATGGTCCAACGCCACATATAGCGATGGGGTTATATATGTGGTCCAGACGCCACATATAGCGATGGGGTTATGGTCCAGACGCCACATATAGCGATGGGGTTATGGTCCAGACGCCACATATAGCGATGGGGTTATATATGTGGTCCAGACGCCACATATAGCGATGGGGGTTATATATGTGGTCCAGACGCCACATATAGCGATGGGGTTATGGTCCAGACGCCACATATAGCGATGGGGTTATGGTCCAGACGCCACATATAGCGATGGGGTTATATATGTGGTCCAGACGCCACATATAGCGATGGGGGTTATATATGTGGTCCAGACGCCACATATAGCGATGGGGTTATGGTCCAGACGCCACATATAGCGATGGGGTTATGGTCCAGACGCCACATATAGCGATGGGGTTATGGTCCAGACGCCACATATAGCGATGGGGTTATGGTCCAGACGCCACATATAGCGATGGGGTTATATATGTGGTCCAGACGCCACATATAGCGATGGGGGTTATATATGTGGTCCAGACGCCACATATAGCGATGGGGTTATGGTCCAGACGCCACATATAGCGATGGGGTTATATATGTGGTCCAGACGCCACATATAGCGATGGGGTTATATATGTGGTGCAGACACGAATTTCAGGGAGTGGATATATTTCCTCTGGCGACATATATGTATATAGGCCTAGGAAGCCTTTTAATGGGTTTTTACCCGGCGTCAACATATATAATATATGATATATACGCCACAAGCACTTTGCGTCCTAGTGACCTCATGATATACGCATCTAGGTAACAACTGATATAACTAGGATATATCCTGTTCTTCAGTATACTTTCTAAGTAATATATTGTTATATTATTGTTATATGACCACGTCTCTCAAGAGACCAACCCGTCCTCGACTCAAGTCCATTCCATCCAGCGGTCGACCCCACAGACACATTCATACATGCTGTTCATTCAAAACAGTAATTTTCTCCAATATAAATTAATATTATAATATATTAGCATATTGTGCATATATAGGCATAGGTTAGGTTAGGTTAGGTTAGGTTAGGTTAGGTTAGGTTAGGTTAGGTTAGGTTAGGTTAGGTTAGGTTAGGTTAGGTTAGGTTAGGTTAGGTGTTTAGGTTCTGTTGGCGATTATTGGTATTTGTAGTCCGTGGGTGAAGCATTTACAGCGTTGGGGTTCGAACACCAGTCGTCAGTGAAGCACTTGTTCCGGAAGTGTTCGGACGGCAGCAGTTGTGAGTCGTGTGGAAACTGTTTGGCATTTATAAACAGCTAGAGGGGGGTTGGCGGGTGGATGGAATGGTGTTTGGGATCTTTGTTTGGAGGACGGGCTGGATTATGACCCGGGAACTACAGGGCAGTTAGGGCAAGGAAACGACCTTAACTAGGGTAGTAAATAGAGGAGTATTTTCATAATTTTAATATTTTTTTAATAATTTTTTAATAATTTTTTAATAATTTTTGGTATTATTTTCCAGAATGCAATGCTGATGTAGTGGTTCATGGCCACACTGAAGCACTGATGTAGGTAGGAAGTGTTAGGCAGGTCACTGTGTGAAGTGTGGATGGTGTTCCATGATGCCTGCACATGATCCCGACATCAATAATACCCCCATGTCCCAAAGAGTTGAATAATAGGTTCTCCTTCCCCCATTCATTCATCCTTAAGATGTTTCTCACCTGTGTCTCAATAATTAGCTCTCAAAGATGAGGAAGAAGAGTCTAAGAGCAGCTGTGGTGCTCCTCTGCCACAGCGGAAAGCTTAACTGAGCTAAGTTTGGATGCACTGGCTAAGCTTGGCTAAGTTGGCTTCTATGGAACGTGTCACTGTTCAACTTCATCAGCTTAGATAAGTTAAGCGGAAAGTTATCGGTAGATAATCTAAGTTATTCACTTCAGGACTTTTACAGCGTCTGTGGTGGTCACTTTACCCACTGTCACAGGGGGGGGGGGGAGAGGCAACTTGATCCCAGCACTTAATCCTAGCACTAATCCTAGCACTAATCCTAGCACTAATCCTAGCACTAATCCTAGCAATTACTATCCCCAGAGCCGGGATAGTTAGGGGAGCCGGTCGGCCGAGCGGACAGCACGCTGGACTTGTGATCCTGTGGTCCTGAGATCGATCCCAGGCGCCGGCGAGAAACAATGGGGCAGAGTTTCTTTCACCCTATGCCCCTGTTACCTAGCAGTAAAATAGGTACCTGGGAGTTAGTCAGCTGTCACGGGCTGCTTCCTGGGGGTGGAGGCCTGGTCGAGGACCGGGCCGCGGGGACACTAAAGCCCCGAAATCATCTCAAGATAACCTCAAGATAACCCCCTGAAAAAGAAGTTAGATAAGACAAAACTCTTCCATAATAAAATTTAAACATCTTGTATAGTGACGAAAAATTATATTCCAACTTGAGTTTAATTGTTCAAACGAAGGCAGCAAATTTCGTGTTGATAATCTGGCTTGTTTGTCGAGGCTTCTTAGTGCTGTTCTTTGTCTCCTTGTTAAGCCCTTAACCATGTAATCTGTTTTAATGAGAGTGATATTAGTTTGTTCGCTTGAGAGGGTAGTTAGAGTGGCTATATTGTGGTGGTTGTCAAGTTGGCCCTTGTGGCAAGGTGCCGTAAGGGTCAGGTTCCCAGTGGGGCACTGGCTCTCAGTTTTGGCGGGAAGGAAGGGGCGCGCTGCCTCTCAGTTTTGGCGGGAAGAAAGTGGGGCGCTGCCTCTCAGTTTTGGCGGGAAGGAAGGGGCGCGCTGCCTCTCAGTTTTGGCGGGAAGTGACGCGCTGCCTCTCTGTTTTGGCGGGAAGGAAGGGGCGCGCTGCCTCTCAGTTTTGGCGGGAAGAAAGTGACGCGCTGACTATCAGTTTTGGCGGGAAGTGACGCGCTGCCTCTCAGTTTTGGCGGGAAGTGATGCGCTGCCTCTCAGTTTTGGCGGGAAAAAAGTGGGGCGCTGCCTCTCAGTTTTGGCGGGAAGAAAGTGGGGCGCTGCCTCTCAGTTTTGGCGGGAAGAAAGTGGGGCGCTGCCTCTCAGTTTTGGCGGGAAGAAAGTGACGCGCTGCCTCTCAGTTTTGGCGGGAAGAAAGTGGGGCATAAAGTGATGCATCTTTTACAAGTGCACCAGGAACGCTACATACTTTTCCAGGGCTAGATGATGCATTTTTGTCATACAGGAAGACAGGATGTATATATGTTTCCGTATGGGAAGATAGTCAGTACTGTCCAGGCATACTGTCCTCTCGTTAGAGAACAGTATGATGATTTGATGATGATTGTCCAGTAGACGGAACTCTTCTTGGGGTTATCTGGAGATGATTTCGGGGCTTTAGTGTGCCCGCGGCCCGGTCCTCGACCAGGCCTCCACCCGCAGGAAGCAGCCCGTGCCAGCTGACTAACACCCAGGTACCTATTTTACTGCTAGGTAACAGGGGCATAGGGTGAAAGAAACTGCCCATTGTTTCTCGCCGGTGCCCGGGATCGACCCGGGACCACAGGATCACAAGTCCAGCGTGCTGTCCGCTCGGCCGACCGGCTCTCTCGACTCTTCCGCAAGTCTAGAGGGCAGCAGATAGAGCTTTACCTCATAAAATGAAGATAGAGAGCAGAAATTTACTAAAGAGGGGACACAGAGAGGCTCTACACTTCCTCGAGAGGTGAGGGGCAGGAAGTCGAACTCTTTCTCAAGAGGAAAGTGTACTAAGAGTTGCATTTGTGTACTGTGGATTACTGGGATGATACCTGGTTGATGGGGTTCTTGGTCCACCAGGATGTTGCTTGGAGCGGCCCGCAGGCCCACATATACCTGGTTGATGGGGTTCTTGGTCCACCAGGCTGTTGCTTGGAGCGGCCCGCAGGCCCACATACCCACCACAGCCCGGTTGGTCCGGCACTTCTTGGAGGAAACAATCTAGTTTTCTCTTGAAGATGTCCACGGTTGTTTCGGCAATATTTCTTATGCTTGCTGGGAGGACGTTGAACAACCACGGACCTCTGATGTTTATACAGTGTTCTCTGATTGTGCCTATGGCACCTCTGCTCTTCACTGGACCTCTGATGTTTATACAGTGTTCTCTGATTGTGCCTATGGCACCTCTGCTCTTCACTGGACCTCTGATTTTTATACATTGTTCTCTGATTGTGCCTATGGCACCTCTGCTCTTCACTGGACCTCTGATGTTTATACAGTGTTCTCTGATTGTGCCTATGGCACCTCTGCTCTTCACTGGACCTCTGATGTTTATACAGTGTTCTCTGATTGTGCCTATGGCACCTCTGCTCTTCACTGGACCTCTGATTTTTATACATTGTTCTCTGATTGTGCCTATGGCACCTCTGCTCTTCACTGGACCTCTGATGTTTATACAGTGTTCTCTGATTGTGCCTATGGCACCTCTGCTCTTCACTGGACCTCTGATGTTTATACATTGTTCTCTGATTGTGCCTATGGCACCTCTGCTCTTCACTGGACCTCTGATGTTTATACAGTGCTCTCTGATTGTGCCTATGGCACCTCTGCTCTTCACTGGACCTCTGATGTTTATACAGTGCTCTCTGAATGTGCCTATGGCACCTCTTCTCTTCACTGGACCTCTGATGTTTATACAGTGCTCTCTGATTGTGCCTATGGCACCTCTGCTCTTCACTGGACCTCTGATGTTTATACAGTGCTCTCTGATTGTGCCTATGGCACCTCTGCTCTTCACTGGACCTCTGATGTTTATACAGTGCTCTCTGATTGTGCCTATGGCACCTCTGCTCTTCACTGGTTCTATTCTACATTTTCTTCCATATCGTTCACTCCAGTACGTTGTTATTTTACTGTGTAGATTAGGGACCTGGCCCTCCAGTATTTTCCATGTGTATATTATTTGGTATCTCTCTCGTCTCCTTTCTAGTGAGTACATTTGGAGAGCTTTGAGACGATCCCAATAATTTAGGTGTTTTATCTCGTCTATTCGTGCCGTATATGTTCTCTGTATTCCTTCTATTTCAGCAATCTCTCCTGCTGTGAAGGGGGAAGTGAGAATACTGCTAAAACCCCAACTTTAAAATCATAGAAGACTTGTCTCAGTCAAAAGACTGTTCCCTGAGAAAAGATACTTCGTAAAGTTTAAAGCTAATTTGATAACGACAGACGCTAAGCAATGAGCTTGTTAGCTGGCGGTAGTTAGCTGGCGTCTAATGAGAGTCAAACAATGAGGTGAGTCTAATTGTGTCGGCACACACAATCGCAAGAACCGTAGGTGATTGTTTTCAATTATTTCTCAAGACTTTCGCGATATGAAATATGGGTTTCGCGAGATGACTGTTCATGGGTATGTCCCTATTAAATATACCCCATGGGTATGTCTCTATTAGATATACCCCATGGGTATGTCTCTAAGACATATCCATGGGTATATCCCGAGTTCGTCTTAAGGCCTGAGGGATGTGGGGGCTCGACCGGACGTCCCCACACGACGTGTCAGAATGTTAATATGATTCGTTAATTTAGATTAAGATTTTGATGATATATAGAAATCATACGTTAATTAGTCTCTTTCTCCCTTTGCAGGTAAGGACGTCTTTTGCCGGTGATGGTGTCACAATCACCGTCGTGTCACAATCACCGTCGTGTCACCATCCGAGGCACCTCTGACTGTGCATCTCCAATGATTGTAGCCAATCATCTCCAATGATTGTAGCCATCTCCAATGGCTACAATCATCTCCAATGATTGTAACCATCTCCAATGGTTACGATCATCTCCAGTGATTGTAGATGGCTTCACCATCCACCGTAATGATTGTCACCATCAACCACTCATCACTATGGTAATCCTCGACCACAATCACGAATGTGCACTACAATCCCATCACAGCCATGAACCTCACATACCGTGATTGTAGTCCACACAATCATGTGAACTGAGGGAGCCGGTGGCTGAGTGGACAGAACACTGGACGCGTGATCCTGTGGTCCCGGGTTCGATCACGGGCGCCGGAGAGAAACAATGGAGCAGAGTTTCTTTCACCCTGATGCCCCTGTTTCATATATATATATATATATATATATATATATATATATATATATATATATATATATATATATATATATATATATATATATATATATATATATATATATATATATATATATATACAATCTTTGGACAACACCCACCAGTGGGACTCGAACCCAGAAAGCACAACTACCTTCCAGTAGCTGGCATAACTAGTATGCTTTAACCCACTACTTCTTTTGTAAGGTCTGATGGCGTAGTGGGTTAAAGCATACTAGTTATGCCAGCTACTGGAAGGTAGTTGTGCTTTCTGGGTTCGAGTCCCACTGGTGGGTGTTGTCCAAAGATTGTTTATCTTCACTTGTGGTTTATGCAAGTATAGGCTTATATATATATATATATATATATATATATATATATATATATATATATATATATAGAATTTGAGTCTATTTCCGTAACTCTTCACGACCAAAATATTATGTAAATTCCAGGCACTTTACAGGTTCTAATTTATATAAATCTGTATTTATGGAGAAGTTTGAGAATCAAAACTGAAGTGAAACATTTCCTGGAGGTTACTGTATGTCTCTGAGGCGCCGGCGGTCTTAATATATCACGCATAACCTTCTAACAACCTTCTCACAACGTTGTCTAACCTTCACGTGTCTTCCATAACCTCCCAACAACCTTCTCACAACGTTGTCCAACCTTCACGTGTCGTCTACAACTTTCTAACAACTTTCTCACAACGTAGTCCAACTTTCCTTGTCTTCTATAACCTTCCAATAACCTTCTCACAACCTTGTAGTGGACCCCATACCCATCCCCTGGGGGTAGTGGACTCCATACCTATCCCCTGGGGTAGTGGACCCCCACACCCATCCCTTGGGGTAGTGGACCCCCACACCCATCCCTTGAGGGTAGTGGACCCCACACCCATCCCCTGGGGGTAGTGGACCCAACACCCATCCGCTGGGGGTAGTGGACCCCACACCCATCCCATGGGGGTAGTGGACTCCATACCCATCCCCTGGGGGTAGTGGACTCCATACCTATCCCCTGGGGTAGTGGACCCCACACCCATCCCCTGGAGTAGTGGACCCCACACCTATCCCCTGGGGGTAGTGGACCCCCACACCCATCCCATGGGGGTAGTGGACCCCACACCCATCCCCTGGGGGTAGTGGACCCCCACACCCATCCCTTAGGGGTAGTGGACCCAACACCCATCCCCTGGGATAGTGGACCCCACACCCATCCCCTGGGATAGTGGACCCCACACCCATCCCCTGGGGGTAGTGGACCCCACACCCATCTCCTGGGGGTAGTGGACCCCACACCCATCCCCTGGAGTAGTGGACCCCACACCCATCCCCTGGGGGTAGTGGACCCCACACCCATCCCCTGGAGTAGTGGACCCCACACCCATCCCCTGGAGTAGTGGACCCCACACCTATCCCCTGGAGGTAGTGGACCCCACACCCATCCCCTGGGGGTAGTGGACCCCACACCCATCCCATGGGGGTAGTGGACCCCACACCCATCCCCTGGAGTAGTGGACCCCACACCTATCCCCTGGGGGTAGTGGACCCCCACACCCATCCCATGGGGGTAGTGGACCCCACACCCATCCCCTGGGATAGTAAACCCCACACCCATCCCCTGGGATAGTGGACCCCACACCCATCCCCTGGGGGTAGTGGACCCCACACCCATCCCCTGGGGGTAGTGGACCCCACAACCATCCCCTGGAGTAGTGGACCCCACACCCATCCCCTGGGGGTAGTGGACCCCACACCCATCCCCTGGAGTAGTGGACCCCACACCCATCCCCTGGGGGTAGTGGACCCCACACCCATCCCCTGGGGTAGTGGACCCCACACCCATCCCCTGGGATAGTGGACCCCCACACCCATCCCCTGGGGGTAGTGGACCCCACACCCATCCCCTGGGATAGTGGACCCCACACCTATCCCCTGGGGTAGCAGAAAAGGCTAGATAGAGACATAAAGGACTCCCAAAATTCCTCTACATAAGTAAGATAAGGTCTAGGCTTAGGTCGACCTTCTCTGAATAAGAACGTCGGTTTTCGACCGTATGCGATACATACGGCCAAAAATAGTCGTACTAGAATATGGAAGCGGCTGGCGAAAGTGACCAATGTCCCGTTTTCTGTTGAGGGTCCTCTGGCAGGTTAGGATGAGGGTACCTTAGTAAACCCATTTTCTTGATGTTGGGGAAACTTTAGGATTTACCTATACACGGGTTTGAGAAGAGGGAAGAGTGGTGCTCACCTAGTTGTGCTTGCGGGGGTTGAGCTCTGGCTCTTTGGTCCCGCCTCTCAACTGTCAATCAACAGGTGTACAGGTTCCTGAGCCTACTGGGCTCTATCATATCTACACTTGAAACTGTGTATGGAGTCAGCCTCCACCACATCACTGCCTAATGCATTCCATTTGTCAACCACTCTGACACTAAAAAAGTTCCTTCTAACGTCTCTGTGGCTCATGTGGGTACTCAGTTTCCACCTGTGTCCCCTTGTTCGTGTCCCACCCATGTTAAATAATCGATCTTTGTCCACCCTGTCAATTCCCCTGTAAATTTTGTATGTGGTGATCATGTTTCCCCTTACTCTTCTGTCTTCCAGCGACGTGAAGGGCAGTTTACGCAGTCTTTCCTCGTATCTCATGCCTCTTAGTTCTGGGACTACTCTAGTGGCATACCTCTGAACGTTTTGTATTTTCCGAGGCAACAGTACCCCAACACAACAGTACCCCCAACACAACAGTACCCAACACAACAGTACCCCCAACACAACAGTACCCAACACAACAGTACCCCCAACACAACAGTACCCAAACACAACAGTACCCAACACAACAGTACCCAACACAACAGTACCCCCAACACAACAGTACCCCAACACAACAGTACCCCCAACACAACAGTACCCAACACAACAGTACCCCCAACACAACAGTACCCAACACAACAGTACCCCCAACACAACAGTACCCCAACACAACAGTACCCAACACAACAGTACCCAAACACAACAGTACCCAACACAACAGTACCCCCAACACAACAGTACCCCCAACACAACAGTACCCCAACACAACAGTACCCAACACAACAGTACCCAAACACAACAGTACCCAACACAACAGTACCCCAACACAACAGTACCCCCAACACAACAGTACCCCAACACAACAGTACCCAACACAACAGTACCCAAACACAACAGTACCCAACACAACAGTACCCAACACAACAGTACCCAACACAACAGTACCCAACACAACAGTACCCCCAACACAACAGTACCCAACACAACAGTACCCAACACAACAGTACCCAACACAACAGTACCCCCAACACAACAGTACCCAACTCAACAGTACCCCAACACAACAGTACCCAACACAACAGTACCCAACACAACAGTACCCCCAACACAACAGTACCCCCAACACAACAGTACCCAACACAACAGTACCCCAACACAACAGTACCCAACACAACAGTACCCCAACACAACAGTACCCCCAACACAACAGTACCCCAACACAACAGTACCCAACACAACAGTACCCCAACACAACAGTACCCAACACAACAGTACCCCCAACACAACAGTACCCCAACACAACAGTACCCAACACAACAGTACCCAACACAACAGTACCCCCAACACAACAGTACCCTCAACACAACAGTACCCCCAACACAACAGTACCCCCAACACAACAGTACCCAACACAACAGTACCCCCAACACAACAGTACCCCCAACAGTACCCCCAACACAACAGTACCCCCAACACAACAGTACCCCAACACAACAGTACCCCAACACAACAATACCCCAACACAACAGTACCCCAACACAACAGTACCCAACACAACAGTATCCAACACAACAGTACCCAACACAACAGTACCCCAACACAACAGTACCCCAACACAACAGTACCCAACACAACAGTACCCCAACACAACAGTACCCCAACACAACAGTACCCCCAACACAACAGTACCCCAACACAACAGTACCCAACACAACAGTACCCAACACAACAGTACCCAACACAACAGTACCCCCAACACAACAGTACCCAACACAACAGTACCCAACACAACAGTACCCCAACACAACAGTACCCCCAACACAACAGTACCCCAACATAACAGTACCCAACAAAACAGTACCCAACACAACAGTACCCAACACAACAGTACCCAACACAACAGTACCCAACACAACAGTACCCCCAACACAACAGTACCCCCAACACAACAGTACCCCCAACACAACAGTACCCCCAACACAACAGTACCCAACACAACAGTACCCCAACACAACAGTACCCAACACAACAGTACCCAACACAACAGTACCCCAACACAACAGTACCCCAACACAACAGTACCCAACACAACAGTACCCCCAACACAACAGTACCCCAACACAACAGTACCCCAACACAACAGTACCCAACACAACAGTACCCAACACAACAGTACCCCCAACACAACAGTACCCCAACACAACAGTACCCAACACAACAGTACCCCCAACACAACAGTACCCAACACAACAGTACCCCAACACAACAGTACCCCCAACACAACAGTACCCCCAACACAACAGTACCCCAACATAACAGTACCCAACACAACAGTACCCAACACAACAGTACCCAACACAACAGTACCCAACACAACAGTACCCAACACAACAGTACCCCCAACACAACAGTACCCCCAACACAACAGTACCCCCAACACAACAGTACCCCCAACACAACAGTACCCAACACAACAGTACCCCAACACAACAGTACCCAACACAACAGTACCCAACACAACAGTACCCCAACACAACAGTACCCCAACACAACAGTACCCAACACAACAGTACCCCCAACACAACAGTACCCCAACACAACAGTACCCCAACACAACAGTACCCAACACAACAGTACCCAACACAACAGTACCCCCAACACAACAGTACCCCAACACAACAGTACCCAACACAACAGTACCCCCAACACAACAGTACCCAACACAACAGTACCCCAACACAACAGTACCCCCAACACAACAGTACCCCAACACAACAGTACCCCAACACAACAGTACCCCAACACAACAGTACCCAACACAACAGTACCCAACACAACAGTACCCAACACAACAGTACCCAACACAACAGTACCCAACACAACAGTACCCCAACACAACAGTACCCCAATACAACAGTACCCAACACAACAGTACCCAACACAACAGTACCCAACACAACAGTACCCCAACACAACAGTACCCCAACACAACAGTTCCCCAACACAACAGTACCCAACACAACAGTACCCAACACAACAGTACCCAACACAACAGTACCCCAACACAACAGTGCCCCAACAGAACAGTACCCCCAACACAACAGTACCCAACACAACAGTACCACCAACACAACAGTACCCCCAACACAACAGTACCCAACACAACAGTACCCAACACAACAGTACCCAACACAACAGTACCCCAACACAACAGTACCCCAACACAACAGTACCCAACACAACAGTACCCCCAACACAACAGTACCCAACACAACAGTACCCCAACACAACAGTACCCAACACAACAGTACCCCAACACAACAGTACCCAACACAACAGTACCCAACACAACAGTACCCAACACAACAGTACCCAACACAACAGTACCCAACACAACAGTACCCAACACAACAGTACCCAACACAACAGTACCCCAACACAACAGTACCCCAACACAACAGTACCCAACACAACAGTACCCCCAACACAACAGTACCCCAACACAACAGTACCCAACACAACAGTACCCAAACACAACAGTACCCAACACAACAGTACCCCCAACACAACAGTACCCCCAACACAACAGTACCCCAACACAACAGTACCCAACACAACAGTACCCAAACACAACAGTACCCAACACAACAGTACCCCAACACAACAGTACCCCCAACACAACAGTACCCCAACACAACAGTACCCAACACAACAGTACCCAAACACAACAGTACCCAACACAACAGTACCCAACACAACAGTACCCAACACAACAGTACCCAACACAACAGTACCCCCAACACAACAGTACCCAACACAACAGTACCCAACACAACAGTACCCAACACAACAGTACCCCCAACACAACAGTACCCAACTCAACAGTACCCCAACACAACAGTACCCAACACAACAGTACCCAACACAACAGTACCCCCAACACAACAGTACCCCCAACACAACAGTACCCAACACAACAGTACCCCAACACAACAGTACCCAACACAACAGTACCCCAACACAACAGTACCCCCAACACAACAGTACCCCAACACAACAGTACCCAACACAACAGTACCCCAACACAACAGTACCCAACACAACAGTACCCCCAACACAACAGTACCCCAACACAACAGTACCCAACACAACAGTACCCAACACAACAGTACCCCCAACACAACAGTACCCTCAACACAACAGTACCCCCAACACAACAGTACCCCCAACACAACAGTACCCAACACAACAGTACCCCCAACACAACAGTACCCCCAACAGTACCCCCAACACAACAGTACCCCCAACACAACAGTACCCCAACACAACAGTACCCCCAACACAACAATACCCCAACACAACAGTACCCCAACACAACAGTACCCAACACAACAGTATCCAACACAACAGTACCCAACACAACAGTACCCCAACACAACAGTACCCCAACACAACAGTACCCAACACAACAGTACCCCAACACAACAGTACCCCAACACAACAGTACCCCCAACACAACAGTACCCCAACACAACAGTACCCAACACAACAGTACCCAACACAACAGTACCCAACACAACAGTACCCCCAACACAACAGTACCCAACACAACAGTACCCAACACAACAGTACCCCAACACAACAGTACCCCCAACACAACAGTACCCCAACATAACAGTACCCAACAAAACAGTACCCAACACAACAGTACCCAACACAACAGTACCCAACACAACAGTACCCAACACAACAGTACCCCCAACACAACAGTACCCCCAACACAACAGTACCCCCAACACAACAGTACCCCCAACACAACAGTACCCAACACAACAGTACCCCAACACAAGAGTACCCAACACAACAGTACCCAACACAACAGTACCCCAACACAACAGTACCCCAACACAACAGTACCCAACACAACAGTACCCCCAACACAACAGTACCCCAACACAACAGTACCCCAACACAACAGTACCCCAACACAACAGTACCCAACACAACAGTACCCCCAACACAACAGTACCCCAACACAACAGTACCCAACACAACAGTACCCCCAACACAACAGTACCCAACACAACAGTACCCCAACACAACAGTACCCCCAACACAACAGTACCCCCAACAC
>NC_091161.1:10154910-10165941 GCF_040958095.1 Procambarus clarkii | reverse complement strand
CAACCACCCCCACCTACCACCCCCACCTACCACCACCACCCACCACCACCACCTACCACCACCACCACAACCACCACCTACCACCACCTACCACCACCAGTACTCACCACAATAAGAAGCCCTACCACCAACCACCACCACCACCACCAACCACCCCCACCTACCACCCCCACCTACCACCACCACCTACCACCACCACCTACCACCACCTTGAGTGGTCATTGCCTCACGAATCTTCCCTTCATCTTTCACGTAGTATTTTTACAGTGTTATTAATGCTGTGTTATTTCTTAAAACCTCAGGCCACCGTGGGTCTTGTAGGAGTGGTGAAGCTGTCTACTGTGTCTTGTGGGCGTCTTGTTGGAGTGGTGAAGCTGTATACTGTGTCTAGTGGCCGTCTTGTAGGAGTGGTGAAGCTGTCTACTGTGTCTAGTGGCCGTCTTGTAGGAGTAGTGAAGCTGTCTACTGTGTCTAGTGGCCGTCTTGTAGGAGTGGTGAAGCTGTCTACTGTGTCTAGTGGCCGTCTTGTAGGAGTGGTGAAGCTGTCTACTGTGTCTAGTGGCCGTCTTGTAGGAGTGGTGAAGCTGTCTACTGTGTCTAGTGGCCGTCTTGTAGGAGTGGTGAAGCTGTCTACTGTGTCTAGTGGCCGTCGTGTAGGAGTGGTGAAGCTGTCTACTGTGTCTAGTGGCCGTCTTGTAGGAGTGGTGAAGCTGTCTACTGTGTCTAGTGGGCGTCTTGTAGGAGTGGTGAAGCTGTCTACTGTGTCTAGTGGCCGTCTTGTAGGAGTGGTGAAGCTGTCTACTTTGTCTAGTGGGTGTCTTGTTGGAGTGGTGAAGCTGTCTACTGTGTCTAGTGGGCGTCTTGTTGGAGTGGTGAAGCTGTCTACTGTGTCTGTGGGCGTCTTGTAGGAGTGGTGAAGCTGTATACTGTGTCTAGTGGGCGTCTCCCTGGAGTGGTGAAGCTGTCTACTGTGTCTAGTGGGCGTCTTGTTGGAGTGGTGAAGCTGTATACTGTGTCTAGTGGGCGTCTTGTAGGAGTGGTGAAACTGTCTACTGTGTCTAGTGGGCGTCTTGCTGGAGTGGTGAAGCTGTCTACTGTGTCTAGTGGGCGTCTTGCTGGAGTGGTGAAGCTGTCTACTGTGTCTAGTGGGCGTCTTGTTGGAGTGGTGAAGCTGTCTACTGTGTCTAGTGGGCGTCTTGTAGGAGTGGTGAAGCTGTCTACTGTGTCTGTGGGCGTCCTGTAGGAGTGGTGAAGCTGTTTACTGTGTCTAGTGGGCGTCTTGTAGGAGTGGTGAAGCTGTATACTGTGTCTGTGGGGCGTCTCCCTGGAGTGGTGAAGCTGTCTATTGTGTCTAGTGGGCGTCTTCCAGGAGTGGTGAAGCTGTCTATTGTGTCTAGTGGGCGTCTTCCAGGAGTAGTGAAGCTGTCTACTGTGTCTGTGGGCGTCGTGTTGGAGTAGTGAAGCTGTCCACTGTGTCTAGTGGGCGTCTTGTTGGAGTGGTGAAGCTGTCTACTGTGTCTAGTGGCTGTCTTGCTAGGAGTGGTGAAACTGTCTACTGTGTCTAGTGGGCGTCTTGCCTGGAGTGGTGAATCTGTCTACTGTGTCTAGTGGGCGTCTTGCTGGAGTGGTGAAGCTGTCTACTGTGTCTAGTGTGCGTCTGTTGGAGTGGTGAAGCTGTCTACTGTGTCTAGTGGGCGTCTTGTAGGAGTGGTGAAGCTGTTTACTGTGTCTAGTGGGCGTCTTATAGGAGTGGTGAAGCTGTTTACTGTGTTTAGTGGGCATCTTGTAGGAGTGATGAAGCTGTCTACTGTGTCTGTGGGCGTCCTGTAGGAGTGGTGAAGCTGTTTACTGTGTCTAGTGGGCGTCTTGTAGGAGTGGTGAAGCTGTATACTGTGTCTGTGGGGCGTCTCCCTGGAGTGGTGAAGCTGTCTATTGTGTCTAGTGGGCGTCTTCCAGGAGTGGTGAAGCTGTCTATTGTGTCTAGTGGGCGTCTTCCAGGAGTAGTGAAGCTGTCTACTGTGTCTGTGGGCGTCGTGTTGGAGTAGTGAAGCTGTCCACTGTGTCTAGTGGGCGTCTTGTTGGAGTGGTGAAGCTGTCCACTGTGTCTAGTGGCTGTCTTGCTGGAGTGGTGAAGCTGTCTACTGTGTCTAGTGGGCGTCTCCCTGGAGTGATGAAGCTGTCCACTGTGTCTAGTGGCTGTCTTCCTGGAGTGGTGAAGCTGTCCACTGTGTCTAGTGGGAGTCATTGCTGGAGTGGTGAAGCTGTCCACTGTGTCTAGTGGCTGTCTTTCTGGAGTGGTGAAGCTGTCCACTGTATCTAACGCGCGTCTCAAACAGCTTCAAGTAAAATATATTTATGAAAGCAAATTAAAGAATGTCAACCTAAGTATCATAGGATACAAAGCGAGGCCCGAGGGGACATGATCACAGCCTACAAAATACTGATAGCACTAGACAAAGTGAACAGAGTCAGTCATACAAATGAGCATGAGAGAGAGAAAGCACTGGATGCTGCTCCCATCTCCTAATTCAGAGGCAAATATGATAGCAACCTTGAACCTCAAGATAGCGAGAGGATAACACCAGATAGCAAGACGAGGCGGGGCCCAGGAGCCAGAGCACACACTGGGATAAGTCCTCTCATGGGAGGAATCCAACTCACCAACATAGGAATTGTATTGCTTCATCCTGGAGCCGGTCGGCCTAGCGGACAGGACGCTGGACTTGTGATCGTGTGGTCCTGGGTTCGATCCCAGTCGCCGGCGAGAAACAATAGGCAGAGTTTCTTTCACCCTATGCCCCTGTTACCTAGCAGTAAAATAGGAACCTGGGTGTTAGTCAGCTGTCACGGGCTGCTTCCTGGGGGACTGCTTCCTGGTCGAGGACCGGGCCGCGGGAACACTAAAGCCCCGAAATCATCTCAAGATAACCTCAAGATAGATCCCAAGTTTTCTCTGTCTCTCATAAAAGTGAACGCAATGGAACTTGTAGTAAAGATCAACGGAGGGAACGTTGAGAGACCCTCCATAAAGTTTTATTCCTTTGCTTTAGCACCGTGTTATTCCTCTATTACCATTTTACTGCCTTTTTTATCACTGTTTCCTCCAGTTATACTTTATTCTTTAATCGTCGCTACGGGATAACTCGAGTCGTTGTTATCGTGGACTGATCATTATTGGTCTTATCGGTCTGTGTTCGTGGTGTCGACCTTGGGCGGCTTTGTTGGCTCACACACACTGGAAGACAGAAGAGTAAGGGGAGACATGATCACAACCTACAAAATCCTCTGGGGAATCGACCGGGTAGACAAGGATAAACTATTCAACACTGGTGGGACATGAACAAGGGGACACGGGTGGAAACTGAGTACCCACATGAGCCACAGAGACGTTAGAAGGAACTTTTTCAGTGTCAGAGTGGTTGACAAATGGAATGCATTAGGCAGTGATGTGGTGGAGGCTGACTCCATACACAGTTTCAAGTGTAGATATGATAGAGCCCAATAGGCTCAGGAACCTGTAAACCTGTTGATTGACAGTTGAGAGGCGGGACCAAAGAGCCAGAGCTCAACCCCCGCAAGCACAACTAGGAGAGTACACACACACACACACACACACACCTTTGCATCCCACGTACACACAGGTACACACCGTACACACACAGGTACACATCCCACGCACACACAGGTACACACTCCGTACATACAGGTACACACACCGTACACACAGGTACACACACCGTACACACAGGTACACACACCATACACACACGTACACACTCCGTACACACAGGTACACACACCATACACACAGGTACACACTCCGTACACACAGGTACACACACCGTACATCCAGGTACACACACCATACACACAGGTACACACACCGTACACACAGGTACACACAGGTACACACACCATACACACAGGTACACACACCGTACACACAGGTACACACAACGTACACACAGGTACACACACCGTACACACAGGTACACACAGGTACACACACCATACACACAGGCACACACACCGTACACACAGGTACACACACCGTACACACAGGTACACACAGGTACACACACCGTACACACAGGTACACACACCGTACACACAGGTACACACAGGTACACACACCGTACACACAGGTACACACACCGTACATTCAGGTACACACACCGTACACACAGGTACACGCACCGTACACACAGGTACACACACCGTACACACAGGTACACACACCGTACACACAGGTACACACAGGTACACACACCGTACACACAGGTACACACACCGTACACACAGGTACACACACCGTACACACAGGTACACACACCGTACACACAGGTACACACAGGTACACACACCGTACACACAGGTACACACACCGTACACACAGGTACACACACCGTACACACAGGTACACACAGGTACACACACCGTACACACAGGTACACACAGGTACACACACCGTACACACAGGTACACACACCGTACACACAGGTACACACACCGTACACACAGGTACACACACCGTACACACCCGTACACACACCGTACACACAGGTACACACACCGTACACACCCGTACACACACCGTACACACAGGTACACACACCGTACACACACCGTACACACAGGTACACACAGGTACACACACC
This sequence comes from Procambarus clarkii, assembly GCF_040958095.1. Taxonomy (NCBI): domain Eukaryota; kingdom Metazoa; phylum Arthropoda; class Malacostraca; order Decapoda; family Cambaridae; genus Procambarus; species Procambarus clarkii. The sequence continues at coordinate 10,161,283 of NC_091161.1, read as the reverse complement.
GTTCACACAGGTACACACACCGTACACACAGGTACACACACCTACACACAGGTACACACAGGTACACACTCCGTACACACAGGTACACACACCGTACACACCCGTACACACACCTACACACAGGTACACACAGGTACACACACCGTTCACACAGGTACACACACCGTACACACAGGTACACACACCTACACACAGGTACACACAGGTACACACTCCGTACACACAGGTACACACACCGTACACACCCGTACACACACCTACACACAGGTACACACAGGTACACACACCGTACACACAGGTACACACACCGTTCACACAGGTACACACACCGTACACACAGGTACACACAGGTACACACAGGTACACACACCGTACACACAGGTACACACACCGTACACACAGGTACACACACCGTACACACAGGTACACACAGGTACACACAGGTACACACACCGTACACACCCGTACACACACCGTACACACAGGTGCACACAGGTACACACACCGTACACACAGGTACACACACCGTACACACTGGTACACACACCGTACACACAGGTACACACACCGTACACACAGGTACACACACCGTACACACAGGTACACACACCGTACACACAGGTACACACACCGTACACACAGGTACACACACCGTACACACAGGTACACACACCGTACACACCCGTACACACACCGTACACACAGGTACACACAGGTACACACACCGTACACACAGGTACACACACCGTACACACAGGTACACACTCCGTACACACAGGTACACACAGGTACACACACCGTACACACAGGTACACACACCGTACACACAGGTACACACACCGTACACACAGGTACACACACCGTACACACAGGTACACACACCGTACACACAGGTACACACACCGTACACACAGGTACACACAGGTACACACACCGTACACACAGGTACACACTCCGTACACACAGGTACACACTCCGTACACACAGGTACACACAGGTACACACACCGTACACACAGGAACACACAGGTACACACAGGTACACACACCGTACACACACCGTACACACAGGAACACACAGGTACACACAGGTACACACACCGTACACACAGGTACACACACCGTACACACAGGTACACACAGGTACACACAGGTACACACACCGTACACACAGGTACACACACCGTACACACAGGTACACACAGGTACACACAGGTACACACAGGTACACACACCGTACACACAGGTACACACACCGTACACACAGGTACACACACCGTACACACAGGTACACACAGGTACACACACCGTACAAACAGGTACACACACCGTACACACAGGTACACACACCGTACACACAGGTACACACTCCGTACACACAGGTACACACAGGTACACACACCGTACACACAGGTACACACACCGTACACACAGGTACACACACCGTACACACAGGTACACACACCGTACACACAGGTACACACACCGTACACACAGGTACATACAGGTACACACACCGTACACACAGGTACACACTCCGTACACACAGGTACACACTCCGTACACACAAGGTACACACAGGTACACACACCGTACACACAGGTACACACACCGTACACACAGGTACACACACCGTACACACAGGTACACACACCGTACACACAGGTACACACACCATACACACAGGTACACACACCGTACACACAGGTACACACACCGTACACACAGGTACACACACCGTACACACAGGTACACACACCATACACACAGGTACACACACCGTACACACAGGTACACACACCATACACACAGGTACACACACCGTACACACAGGTACACACAGGTACACACACCGTACACACAGGTACACACACCGTACACACAGGTACACACAGGTACACACAGTTACACACACCGTACACACAGGTACACACACCGTACACACAGGTACACACACCATACACACAGGTACACACAGGTACACACACCGTACACACAGGTACACACACCGTACACACAGGTACACACACCATACACACAGGTACACACACCGTACACACAGGTACACACAGGTACACACAGGTACACACACCATACACACAGGTACACACACCATACACACAGGTACACACAGGTGCACACACCATACACACAGGTACACACACCATACACACAGGTACACACACCGTACACACAGGTACACACACCGTACACACAGGTACACACACCGTACACACAGGTACACACACCATACACACAGGTACACACACCGTACACACAGGTACACACAGGTACACACAGGTACACACAGGTACACACACCATACACACAGGTACACACACCGTACACACAGGTACACACACCGTACACACAGGTACACACACCGTACACACAGGTACACACACCGTACACACAGGTACACACACCGTACACACAGGTACACACACCGTACACACCCGTACACACACCGTACACACAGGTACACACACCGTACACACAGGTACACACAGGTACACACAGGTACACACACCATACACATAGGTACACACACCGTACACACAGGTACACACCGTACACACAGGTACACACTCCGTACACACAGGTACACACACCGTACACACAGGTACACACACCATACACACAGGTACACACAGGTACACACACCGTACACACAGGTACACACACAGGTACACACACCGTACACACAGGTACACACACCGTACACACGGGTACACACACCATACACACAGGTACACACAGGTACACACACCGTACACACAGGTACACACAGGTACACACACAGGTACACACAGGTACACACCATTTGCTTCAGCCATCCCCCCAGGGCTCTGGACAATCCTGCCGCCCTCTATCCTGCCAACACTGACGATTCACGTTATTTGACCGAAGGAGACATTTGTCCTCCTGTCAAATAACTGGGAGCGTCTCGACTTCTCCTTTGGTGGTGTTGTGGTCGACACCTGTGCTGGCTGGTCGACACCCCCTCGACCGACACACCGATATGTTGGGTCGACACCCCCTCGACCGACACACCGATATGTTGGGTCGACACCCCCTCGACCGACACACCGATATGTTGGGTCGACACCCCCTCGACCGACACACCGATATGTTGGGTCGACACCCCCTCGACCGACACACCGATATGTTGGGTCGACACCCCCTCGACCGACACACCGATATGTTGGGTCGACACCACCTCGACCGACACACCGATATGTTGGGTCGACACCACCTCGACCGACACAGCGATATGTTGGGTCGACACCACCTCGACCGACACAACGATATGTTGGGTCGACACCACCTCGACCGACACAACGATATGTTGGGTCGACACCACCTCGACCGACACACCGATATGTTGGGTCGACACCACCTCGACCGACACACCGATATGTTGGGTCGACACCACCTCGACCGACACACCGATATGTTGGGTCGACACCACCTCGACCGACACACCGATATGTTGGGTCGACACCACCTCGACCGACACACCGATATGTTGGGTCGACACCACCTTGACCGACACACCGATATGTTGGGTCGACACCACCTCGACCGACACACCGATATGTTGGGTCGACACCACCTCGACCGACACACCGATACGTTGGGTCGACACCACCTCGACCGACACACCGATGTGTTGGGTCGACACCACCTCGACCGACACAGCGATATGTTGGGTCGACACCACCTCGACCGACACAACGATATGTTGGGTCGACACCACCTCGACCGACACACCGATATGTTGGGTCGACACCCCCTCGACCGACACACCGATATGTTGGGTCGACACCCCCTCGACCGACACACCGATATGTTGGGTCGACACCACCTCGACCGACACACCGATATGTAGCGATATGTTGGGTCGACACCACCTCGACCGACACACCGATTTGTGCCTGCTATCCTTCCTGCTTTCATCCACACCTGCCTGCTATCCTTCCTGCTTTCATCCACACCTGCCTGCTATCCTTCCTGCTTTCATCCACACCTGCCTGCTATCTTGAGGTTATCTTGAGATGATTTCGGGGCTTTAGTGTCCCTGCGGCCCGGTCCTCGACCAGGCCTCCACCCCCAGGAAGCAGCCCGTGACAGCTGACTAACACCCAGGTACCTATTTTACTGCTAGGTAACAGGGGCATAGGGTGAAAGAAACTCTGCCCATTGTTTCTCGCCAGCACCTGGGATCGAACCCAGGACCACAGGATCACAAGTCCAGCGTGCTGTCCGCTCGGCCGACCGGCTCCCTCCCTTAGGGGGGTTAAAATCTTCCGCTAAATGGAGACCGGAGACCAAGAGCTTTGGTCTCTCGTAGTTTCTGAGGGGATTATAGGCTCTGAATTAGGTCCCCGGAGTTTTGGGGGACTTAGCGGATGATGGGGTGTAGTTAGGGCCTCTAGGACTCTAATTGTTCCCCCAGGCTCTATGGAGCCCATGCCCGGCCACCTGTACTCACCTAGTTATGCTTGCGGGGGTTGAGCTCTGGCTCTTTGGTCCCGCCTCTCAACTGTCAATCAACTGGTGTACAGGTTCCTGAGCCTATTGGGCTCTATCATATCTACACTTGAAACTGTGTATGGAGTCAGCCTCCACCACATCACTGCCTAATGCATTCCATTTACTAACTACTCTGACACTGAAAAAGTTCTTTCTAACGTCTCTGTGGCTCATGCGGGTACTCAGTTTCCACCTGTGTCCCCTTGTTCGTGTCCCACCCGTGCTGAAGAGTTTGTCTTTGTCCACCCTGTCAATTCCCCTGAGAATTTTATAGGTGGTTATCATGTCTCACCTTACTCTTCTGTTTTCCAGGGATGTGAGGTTCAGCTCCTTTAGCCTTTCCTCGTAGCTCAATCCTCTCAGTTCCGAGACGAACCTGTCCTTGGGTAGCGATGTCCTACAACATTACCATTGTATTATATATGATAACTTGCTTCCAAATTACAGAAACGTTTCGGGATACGAGAATGAGAAGACTCAGAGACAATTGGTTGTCTCTTTTTACCCATCTATCCCACCCCCTCTCCTCTCCCAGGCTAACCACTTGGGGTGGACGGTAGAGCGACGGTCTCGCGTCATGCAGGTCGGCGTTCAATCCCCCGAGACCGTCCACAAGTGGTTGGGCACCATTCCTTTCCCCCCGTCCCATCCCAAATCCTGATCCCTTCCCAGTGCTATATAGTCGTAAGGGCTTTCCCCCCTGATAGTTCCCTTCCCCCCCCCCCCACACGCACACACTTCCTTAACAGTCCCCCCCAGCCCCCCAACGCCCCCCACGCCCCCCTCCCCCCCTGGGGGGGTGCCACGCGGCACCCTGCCAAACGGTCCAAGACGCCCGGATCATTTACATATGGGCTGCGTGGGGCCCTCAGCCCATAGGGGCCCTCCATCTCTGATGGCCCGGTGGAGGAGGGGGGGTTGAGGGGCGAGGCGTCAACTACCCTCTCCTTCACCAGACCTAATGACCCTTCAAGTTATTGCTCCTCCTCGCTGGAGTCTCCCGACGCTCTCCAAGATAAGAATAACTGATAACATAACTGGGGAATGGTGCAGTAACTGCGGAAGAACTGGGACAATGACAGGGGCGCCTGACGGCTCAGTGGACAGCGCTTCGGGATTCGTAGTCCTCAGGTTCCGGGTTCGATCCTCGGCGGAGGGGGGAAAGAAATGGGCAGGGTTTCTTTCACCCCCTGATGCGTCTGTTCACCTAGCAGTAAATAGGTACCTGGGAGTTAGACAGCTGCTACGAGGTGCTTCCTGAGGGGGTGTGTAACAAAAAGGAGGCCTGGTCGATGACCGGGCCGCGGGGACGCTAAGCCCCGAGATCATCTCAAGATAACCTCAAGATAACCTCAAGATAACCCTCAAGATAACCTCAAGATAACCTCAAGATAACTCAGAGATAACCTCAAGATAACTCCAAGATAACCTCAAGATAACCCCCAAGATAACCTCAAGGTAACCCTAAGATAACCTCAAGATAACCCCTAAGATAACCTCAAGATAACCCCCCTCACAGAGGAGTATCGCCACTACTCATCTCCATAACATCTTGAGCACACACGGAGGAAGGGTGTAAAAGAAGCCAAAGATATTCTTGAGAGAGATGACACATGTAGGGGCCTGGTAGCCTGGTGGATAGCGCGCAGGACTCGTAATTCTGTGGCGCGGGTTCGATTCCCGCACGAGGCAGAAACAAATGGGCAAAGTTTCTTTCACCCTGAATGCCCCTGTTACCTAGCAGTAAATAGGTACCTGGGTGTTAGTCAGCTGTCACGGGCTGCTTCCTGGGGGTGGAGGCCTGGTCGAGGACCGGGCCGCGGGGACACTAAAAAGCC
>NC_091161.1:10102410-10139910 GCF_040958095.1 Procambarus clarkii | reverse complement strand
GCCTTTTCCTCACGATCTTCTCCAGCACCTTGCATGGTATACAAGTTAAGGAAACTGGCCTGTAATTCAGTGCCTCTTGCCTGTCACCCTTTTTGTATATTGGGACCACGTTAGCTGTCTTCCAACTTTCTGGTAAGTCTCCTGTTTCCTGTGACCTGTTATACACCATAGAGAGTGGCACACTTAGTGCTTCTGCACCTTCCTTTAGTATCCATGGTGAGATTCTATCAGGCCCAACAGCCTTTGTCACATCTAGCTCCAGCAGACACCTTTTGACCTCATCACTGGTGAGGTCAAATTCCTCCAAGGTTGCTTGGTTTGCCGCCTCCTCATTTAGTGCAGGGGCTTCACCTTGTTCTATTGTGAAGACCTCCTGGAATCTCTTGTTGAGTTCTTCACACACCTCCTTGTCATTCTCTGTGTATCTGTTCTCCCCTTTCCGCAGCTTCATCACTTGTTCCTTCACTGCTGTTTTCCTCCTGATTTGGCTGTGGAGCAGCTTTGGTTGGGTCTTGGCTTTACTCGCGATGTCATTTTCAAACTGTCTCTCTGCTTCCCTCCTCACTCTGATGTACTCATTTCTGGCCCTCTGGTATCTCTCCCTGCTCTCTGGTGTTCTGTTATTTCTGTAGTTTCTCCATGTTCTTTTACTCACTTGTTTCGCTACCTTACATTCCTGGTTGAACCATGGGTTTTTCTGTTGTTTTTCGTTTTTCTCCTTTTGGACGGGGATAAACCTGTCTGCAGCTTCCTGGCACTTTTAGGTGACAATATCCATCATGACCTGCACATTCTTGTCTCTAAGTTCTGTTTCCCATGGTATTCTCCTGAGGAAGTTCCTCATCTCGTCATATTTTCCTCTTCGGTAATTCAGTCTTTTCCCCTCCACTCCCATCCTTGGATAGGTTATCCCTACCTCCACCAAGTACTCAAAGGTCAGTACACTGTGGTCACTCATTCCTATGGGGGCTTCAACTTTGACTTCCCTTATTTCTGACTCATTCAGGGTGAATATCAAGTCGAGTCTAGCTGGTTCATCATTGCCTCTCACTCTTGTGGGTTCCTTGACATGCTGGCTCAGAAAATTCCTTGTTGCCACTTCCAAGAGTTTAGCTCGCCACGTTTCTGCACCACCATATGGGTCCCCATTCTCCCAGTCTATCTTTCCATGGTTGAAATCACCCATGATTAAGAGTCTTGAGCCATTCCTGCAGGCAACTGAAGCTGCTCTCTCTATTATATTAATGGTTGCCATGTTGTTCCTATCAAACTCCTGTCTAGGTCTTCTGTCATTTAGGGGAGGGTTGTAAATGACTGTCACTATTATCTTAGGTCCACCCATTGTTATAGTTCCTGTTATGTAATCTCTGAATCCGTCACAGCCCGGAATTTCCATCTCATGTGTGTGTGTGTGCGTGAGTGTGTGTGTGTGTGTGTGTGTGTGTGTGTGTGTGTGTGTGTGTGTGTGTGTGTGTGTGTGTGTGTGTGTGTGTGTGTGTGTGTGTGTGTGTGTGCGTGCGTGCTAGGGCGTGTCCCAGCTCCAGAAGGAAGACTGCTGTAGCTGAGACCTTCAAGGGACATAACAAAGTTCGTGAGACCAGTGAGCAGCGGCCAATATATTAAACAAAAATTAGCTGCGTAAATAAACAAAAATAATGGAAGGACCCTGACGGCTAAGTGGATAGCGTTCGGTATTCGTAATCCTGAAGTTCAGGGTTCGATCGACGGCTGAGGCGGAAACAAATGGGCAGAGTTTCTTTCACCCTTAATGCCCCTGTTCACCAAGCAGTAAATAGGTACCTGGGAGTTAGACAGCTGCTACGGAGCTGCTTCCTGGGGGTGGAGGCCTGGTCGAGGACCGGGCCGCGGGGACACTAAAGCCCCGAAATCATCACAAGAAGGTAATTTAAATAGTTTGAAATAAGCAATATGAACTAAAGTTTAATTTCTATAAAAGATGACTCAAAAGGGAAAGATTTTAACCGATTTTCCAAGAAAATATCGATAAAAAAAATGAGTTTCAGATAAGAATTGTCAGGAACAGGAAAAGTTTGTGATAGGTAGAGACACAAGAGTTTATGGAGACAGTGGCCGTGTTTCCGATAGTTCTGAGAGCCTAATTACTGACAGCCCAATTGGTGGAGAGGGGGGGGGGAGCTGCAAGGAGGGGGGATGGGGGGGCAGGGGGAAGGAAATCATCAGGAGAAAGATACATAGAACAGACACACTCTCACATGTTGTGAGTCATAATATGATTCATGAGTCTCTGATGAGCCCAGAGTCCAACTCTATTGGGCTGTTGTACCAGGTTCAGACTGTGACTGTGAAGGACTGTTGTACCAGGTTCCAGACTGTGACTGTGAAGGACTGTTGTACCAGGTCCAGACTGTGACTGTGAAGGACTGTTGTACCAGGTCCAGACTGTGACTGTGAAGGACTGTTGTACCAGGTCCAGACTGTGACTGTGAAGGACTGTTGTACCAGGTTCAGACTGTGACTGTGAAGGACTGTTGTACCAGGTCCAGACTGTGACTGTGAAGGACTGTTGTACCAGGTCCAGACTGTGACTGTGAAGGACTGTTGTACCAGGTCCAGACTGTGACTGTGAAGGACTGTTGTACCAGGTCCAGACTGTGAAGGACTGTTGTACCAGGTCCAGACTGTGAAGGACTGTTGTACCAGGTCCAGACTGTGAAGGACTGTTGTACCAGGTCCAGACTGTGAAGGACTGTTGTACCAGGTCCAGACTGTGAAGGACTGTTGTACCAGGTCCAGACTGTGAAGGACTGTTGTACCAGGTCCAGACTGTGAAGGACTGTTGTACCAGGTCCAGACTGTGAAGGACTGTTGTACCAGGTCCAGACTGTGAAGGACTGTTGTACCAGGTCCAGACTGTGAAGGACTGTTGTACCAGGTCCAGACTGTGAAGGACTGTTGTACCAGGTCCAGACTGGTGAAGGACTGTTGTACCAGGTCCAGACTGTGACTGTGAAGGACTGTTGTACCAGGTCCAGACTGTGACTGTGAAGGACTGTTGTACCAGGTCCAGACTGTGACTGTGAGGCTGTTGTACCAGGTCCAGACTGTGACTGTGAAGGGACTGTTGTACCAGGTCCAGACTGTGACTGTGAAGGACTGTTGTACCAGGTCCAGACTGTGACTGTGAAGGGACTGTTGTACCAGGTCCAGACTGTGACTGTGAAGGCCTGTTGTACCTAGGTCCAGACTGTGACTGTGAAGGACTTGTACCAGGTCCAGACTGTGACGGTGAAGAACTGTTGTACCAGGTCCAGACTGTGACTGTGAAGGACTGTTGTACCAGGTCCAGACTGTGACTGTGAAGGACTTGTACCAGGTCCAGACTGTGACTGTGAAGGACTGTTGTACCAGGTCCAGACGGTAACTGTGAAGGACTTGTACCAGGTCCAGACTGTGACTGTGAAGGACTGTTGTACCAGGTCCAGACTGTGACTGTGAAGGGCTGTTGTACTAGGTCCAGACTGTGACTGTGAAGGGCTGTTGTACCAGGTCCAGACTGTGACTGTGAAGGACTGTTGTACCAGGTCCAGCCTGTGACTGTGAAGGACTGCTGTACTAGGTCCAGACTGTGACTGTGAAGGACTGTTGTACCAGGTCCAGACTGTGACTGTGAAGGACTGCTGTACTAGGTCCAGACTGTGACTGTCACGCCGAGGACGCCAGGGGAGGCCATCACGCCGAGAGGACGCCAGGGGAGGCCATCACGCCGAGAGGACGCCAGGGGAAGCCATCACGCCGAGGACGCCAGGGAAGGCCATCACGCCGAGAGGACGCCAGGGGAAGCCATCACGCCGAGAGGACGCCAGGGGAGGCCATCACGCCGAGGACGCCAGGGAAAGCCATCACAGCGCCCACTCGCGCCACCAAGAGGTTACGACATGATGGTCCTGCCTGAGGACCCGTTGTCGCCACCACCTGAGCGCAAGAAGGGCTTCCAACCCAGTCTGGTGGAGGAGTGACTCATATATTCTGGAGACCCAAGCTGTCTCCTCCCCCATTGGTCAATCCGTTCTCGCACTTGCTTATAGTCAATATCTTCCTTATGAATAAGTGCATATGTGACATACTAATTTATTGTGAATATCTGAGTTTACCTTGAAAACCTGAATAGAAAACACCGCCCTAACCTAACCTTCTTAGTATGTTAAGATATTACAATTAGTACTGAACCTATACCTATATTGATATTACAGTTTTATAAAAATAATAAAATAAAACTAAAATATTTAAATAAATTGTAAAGTAACTCAGGATATTGTCAAATTTTGTATAAAATCTCTATTGTTTAATAAAATTGAGAGAAAAAGTTAGCGCCTTGTAAAAGAATAAGGCGTTGGATATGTCACATATGTACTTATTTAAAAGCTAAATAGTGACTATAAGGAATAAGTCATATATGTACTGTCTTGTGCGAGAGCAGGTTGCAACGCTACAACCCCCTATTCGCTCCTAGAGGATTGAGCTTCAGCTCATGGACCCCCTCCTGGCCTTTTCCACTCAGCTTATGGCATGGTTCCTGACCTACATATGTACTCTCTAATTCCGGGATGGATTTAGATTCTTTCTCCTTTGACGCTAATAGGATTTTCCTGCTTTTATTGTATCATTCGTCACTTCTTTAACCTGTGAACACTGACAATGCGGGATTGAGTCGCATGATTCATCTTAGAATAGATAAATAAATGTCTCATCCTCGGCCTCACTATGACATTCGGAGTCCCCACTGTTGGGTACTCTCTCTCATCCATTTGAGAGCTGTTCTACTGTCTTAAACTCAGTTCTGAAGTTGGTGTGGTAGTCTTCAATGCGAAAGATCTTCCTTCATCTACTGATATACTGATGGACCCCAGCACCAGCCATGGACCCCAGCACCAACCATGGACCCCAGCACCAACCATGGACCCCAGCACCAACCATAGACCCCAGCACCAGCCATGGACCCCAGCACCAGTCATGGACCCCAGCACCAACCATGGACCCCAGCACCAGCCATGGACCCCAGCACCAGTCATGGACCCCAGCACCAACCATGGACCCCAGCACCAACCATGGACCCCAGCACCAACCATGGACCCCAGCACCAACCATAGACCCCAGCACCAGCCATGGACCCCAGCACCAGTCATGGACCCCAGCACCAACCATGGACCCCAGCACCAACCATAGACCCCAGCACAAGCCATGGACCCCAGCACCAACGATGGACTCCAGCACCTGCCATGGACCCCAGCATCAACAATGGACCCCAGCATTAACCATGTATCCCAGCACCAACCATAGACCCCAGCACCAACAATGGACCCCAGCACCAACAATGGACCCCAGCACCAACCATGGACCCCAGCACCAACCATGGACCCCAGCACCAACCATGTACCCCAGCACCAACCATGGACCCCAGCACCAACTATGACCCCAGCACCAACAATGGACCCCAGCACTAATTATGGACCCCAGCACCAACCATGACCCCAGCACCAACTATGGACCCCACCATCAGCCATGGACCCCAGCACCAACCATGGACCCCAGCACCACCCATGGACCCCAACACAAACCATGGACCCCAGCACTAACCATGGACCCCAGCACCAACCATGACCCCAGCACCAGCCATGGACCTTAGCACCAACAGTGGACCCCAGGACCAACCATGGACCCCAGCACCAACCATGGACCCCAGCACCAACCATGGTACCCCAGCACCACCCATGGACCCCAACACCAAATATGGACTCCATCACCAACCATGGACCCCAGCACCAACTATGACCCCAGCACCAGCCATGGACCCAGCACCAACCATGGACCTCAGTACCAACCCTGGACCCCAGCACCAACCATTGACCCCAGCACGAATCCTGGACCCCAGCACCAACCATAGACCCCAGCACAAGCCATGGACCCCAGCACCAACCATGGACCCCAGCACCAACAATGGACGCCAGCACCAACCATGGACCCCAGCACCAACCATGAACCCCAGTACCAACCATGTACCCCAGCACCAACCACGGACCCCCACCACCAACAATGGACCCCAGCACCAGCCATGGATCCCAGCACCAACCCTGGACCCCAGCACCAACCATGGACCCCAGCACCAACCATGGACCCCAGCACCAACCATAGACCCCAGCATCAACCATGGACCCCAGCCATTGACCCCAGCACCAACCATGGACCCCAGCACCAACCATGGACCCCAGCACCAACCTTGGACTCCAACACCAACCATGGACCCCAGCACCAACCATGGACCCGAGCACCAACCATAGACCCCAGCACCAACCATGGACCCCAGCACCAACCATGGACCCCAACACCAACCATAGACCCTAGCACCAACCATAGACCCCAGCACCAACCATGGACCCCAGCACCAACCATGGACCCCAGCACCAACCATGGACCCCAGTACCAACCATGTACCCCAGTACCAACCATGGACCCCAGTACCAACCATGGACCCCAGTACCATCCAAGGACCCCAGCACCAACCATAGACCCCAGCCATGGAACCCAGCACCACCCATGGACCCCAACCATGGACCCCAGCACCACCCAACCAAGGACCCCAACACCAGCTATCGGACCCCAGTACCAACCATGGACCCCAGCACCAACCATAGACCCCAGCCATGGAACCCAGCACCATCCATGGACCCCAACCATGTACCCCAGCACCAACCATGGACCCCAGCAACAACCAAGGACCCCAACACCAGCCATGGACCCCAGCACCAACCATGGACCCTAGCACCAACCATAGACCCCAGCCATGGACCCCAGCACCAACCCAGACATTAATGACTCACATTCACACAAAACCATCGCCTGCTGGGACCGAACCATGACCCCCAGCACTCCCCCCCTCCCCTCCCCCCTCACTACCCCCCCCCCACTACCCCCCCCCCCCCCCCTCCACAACAACCATCTCAACCACAACAAGTACCCTGGTGGTTGAGCTGGTTGCCCGGCCCAGAGAGACGCTACATGGAGCACACACAGCCCTCTGTAACACCGTCATGTCATCATGTCATGACACTGTCATGTCGTCATGTCATGACACTGGCATGTCATCATGTCATGACACTGGCATGTCATCATGTCATGACACTGGCATGTCATCATGTCATGACACTGGCATGTCATCATGTCATGACACTGGCATGTCATCATGTCATGACACTGGCATGTCATCATGTCATGACACTGGCATGTCATCATGTCATGACACTGGCATGTCATCATGTCATGACACTGGCATGTCATCATGTCATGACACTGGCATGTCATCATGTCATGACACTGGCATGTCATGCTCCCTAGCAAGGCTCGTAGAGTAGATCTTCCTTTTATATATCAGTGAGCTTCTTGGCCCCAACTCTATAAGTTTAAAAAATGTCTCGGGTTGAGTCTAAGTCATTTCCAGCACTTTACTGTGGTGAACTTAGCTGCATGGTACAGCATATTGGTACATGGTACAGCATTTTGGTACATGGTACAGCATATTGGTACATGGTACAGCATTTTGGTACATGGTACAGCATATTGGTACATGGTACAGCATATTGGTACATGGTACAGCATATTGGTACATGGTACAGCATTTTGGTACATGGTACAGCATATTGGTACATGGTACAGCATATTGGTACATGGTACAGCATTTTGGTACATGGTACAGCATATTGGTACATGGTACAGCATATTGGTACATGGTACAGCATTTTGGTACATGGTACAGCATTTTGGTACATGGTACAGCATATTGGTACATGGTCCAGCATATTGGTACATGGTCCAGCATATTGGTACATGGTCCAGCATATATGGTACATGGTACAGCATATTGGTACATGGTACAGCATATATCTACATGGTACAGCATATTGGTACATGGTACAGCATATATCTACATGGTACAGCATATTGGTACATGGTACAGCATATAGCTACATGGTACAGCATATATCTACATGGTACAGCATATTGGTACATGGTACAGCATATTGGTACATGGTACAGCATATTGGTACATGGTACAGCATTTTGGTACATGGTACAGCATATTGGTACATGGTACAGCATATTGGTACATGGTACAGCATTTTGGTACATGGTACAGCATTTTGGTACATGGTACAGCATATTGGTACATGGTCCAGCATATTGGTACATGGTCCAGCATATTGGTACATGGTCCAGCATATTGGTACATGGTCCAGCATATTGGTACGTGGTACAGCGTATTGGAACATGGTACAGCATATATCTACATGGTCCAGCATATTGGTACATGGTACAGCATATATCTACATGGTACAGCATATTGGTACATGGTACAGCATATATCTACATGGTACAGCATATTGGTACATGGTACAGCATATAGCTACATGGTACAGCATATATCTACATGGTACAGCATATTGGTACATGGTACAGCATATAGCTACATGGTACAGCATATATCTACATGGTACAGCATATTGGTACATGGTACAGCATATATCTACATGGTACAGCATATTGGTACATGGTACAGCATATAGCTACATGGTACAGCATATTGGTACATGGTACAGCATATAGCTACATGGTACAGCATATTATATACGCAAATATCTATATAAATCCCACAAGGATCTGAATGTCCCAGTAGCTGAATCTCAAAAACCAACAATCTTTCTCACGCACAGGGAGACATGATCACAACCTACAAAATCCTCAGAGGAATCGACCGGGTAAACAAGGGTAAACTATTCAGCACTGATGGGACACGCACAAGGGGACACAGGTGGAAACTGAGTGCCCAAATGAGCCACAGAGATATTAGAAAGAACTTTTTTAGTGTCAGAGTGGTTGACAAATGGAATGCATTAGGCAGTGATGTATATATATGATGTATATGAAAATAACAATAAAACAATACATTATAACAGGACAGAATACAATCCAATACACGATGTATATAACAACATTTCAATATACATATGCATACATATCAATACAGCAACATGATATAAGTGATAACAGAGAAACATTATCAATAAAGGTTGACCTTCAGCAATAATCCAAATAAATAAATTAATTAATAAAATAAAGATACTATGAACATTTGCTTTATTTTTAAATCAAAGAAAGCAAAAATAGATCTCTCACCCTGTCCATGGAGGACAGAAGAAAATGTATATATGCTGGGTAGCATTGTAAATGCCCGGCCACGTCTGTGGTAGATAATAATAATAAATAAATTATATTCTCTTTTCCCCTTTCTTGAGGGTCAAGAGGGGGTCTGGAGTGCTGGGGTCTGGGGGGTGGGGGGCTAGGGGTCTTTGAGCCTTGGCGACGGCCGAAAAATCATAATTTTCCACGCCTCATAAAAGCCTTAAACCTTGTGTTAATTGGTGGACCTCCCCAACCCCTTCTGGCGCCCCCCCCCTCTCCCCCCTCTTCTTCCCCACTACCACTCTCTCTCTTCCCCCTCCTCCTCCCCCATCCTCCTCCAACCGTCTGTTAACCCATTCTTCCTCCTCAAAGCCCCATCACGCTGAACGCGTCCCTTTGAGAGGCATTAAAGTTCTCAGAATCATTCAAATTCCATAATATATACATATATATATATATGAATGAAAACTCACACCCCAGAAGTGACTCGAACCCATACTCCCAGAAGCAACGCAACTGGTAACTACAGGGCGCCTTAATCCGCTTGACCATCACGGCCGTCAAAAGGAAGTGATAGCCGAGGCTATTTGAGCCACTTCCCCGACGGCAACTCGGATGGTAATCTTGGGCATAGCATTTCACCAAATCACCTCATTCTTTGGGGCACACGTGAGGAACACAAATGCGAACAAGCCTGAATGGTCCCCAGTTCGGCTTGTTCGCATTTGTGTTCCTCACGTGTGCCCCAAAGAATGAGGTGATTTGGTGAAATGCTATGCCCAAGATTACCATCCGAGTTGCCGTCGGGGAAGTGGCTCAAATAGCCTCGGCTATCACTTCCTTTTGACGGCCGTGATGGTCAAGCGGATTAAGGCGCCCTGTAGTTACCAGTTGCGTTGCTTCTGGGAGTATGGGTTCGAGTCACTTCTGGGGTGTGAGTTTTCATTCGCATATAGTCCTGGGGACCATTCAGGCTTGTTCGCATATATATATATATATATATATATATATATATATATATATATAAGTTTGTGAGGGTACCACCTCTGGTGCCAATGTGGGGACCCATAGCCTCGGAGAAGAAAATAAAAAGTATTCAGAGGAGACCTTGTGGTTTCTCACTGAACACTAATATTATCTTCTCCTACCACCCCCATTCTTTTGTATGTACACATATATATTTACTTTATTTGAACTTTGTTACAAAAAAGGAGTTACATATGGGTTACAAAGATGGTTATCATAGGTTGTCGAGTTCCTCCAGCTCCTCAGATGGCGGGCAGGAACCCTGGATGCAGTGCGCATTTCCCCTCTGTATCGCCACACTGAGGCGCTGGAAAAGAAAGCTTGCCGCTCTTGGGTCCCTTGTTGTTTCAATGTATATATATATATATATATATATATATATATATATATATATATATATATATATATATATATATATATATATATATATTTATATATGTCTTCATCGAATATGACAGCATATTCTGTATTTACTATCTTCTGATTTAGGGCTTCTATCGCTCTAACTATTTTCCTAGCATCAGGGCTTAGCTATCTTGAGGTTATCTTGAGATGATTTCGGGGCTTTAGTGTCCCCGCGGCCCGGTCCTCGACCAGGCCTCCACCCCCAGGAAGCAGCCCGTGACAGCTGACTAACACCCAGGTACCTATTTACTGCTGAAAGAGTTCTCCAAAACTCATTTTCGTTATATGAAGGTGAAGAAAATAGTGATTTACTATAGAATGTATTACACATATTTATGCAACTTGCAGAACGTTACGAACCTCCATGGTTCATTCTCAAGTGAAAAAATTACAGAATTCTTCAAATTATACCAGTAATTTATACCAGTTTATTTATCCAGGTATAAATTAACGAATTCTGTAATTTCTTTTCACTTGAGAATTAACCATGTAGAATATAGTTGTGCATTAATTGGCTGTTGATTGCTGGTGTTGACTTCTTGATGTGTAGTGCCTCGCAGATGTCGAGCCGCCTGCTATTGCTGTATCTATCGATGATTTCTGTGTTTTTTGTTAAGACTTCTCTGGTGATGGTCTGGTTGTGGGAAGAGAGTCTTTTCTCTTAGAGAGAGAGAGAGATAATTATTAAACTTACTTTTTTCGGTCATATTCAACAACATATGTTTACAAGAACGACTGTATACTAATACATATACTTGCTTGATGAGGTTCTGGGAGTTCTTCTACTGCCCAAGCCCGGCCCGAGGCCAGCCTTGACTTGTGAGAGTTTGGTCCACCAGGCTGTTGCTTGGAGCGGCCCGCAGGCCCATATACCCACCACAGCCCGGCCCGAGGCCAGGCTCGACTTGTGAGAGTTTGGTCCACTAGGCTGTTGCTTGGAGCTGCCCGCAGGCCCACATATACCTGGTTGATGGGGTTCTGGGAGTTCTTCTACTGCCCAAGCCCGGCCCGAGGCCAGGCTTGACTTGTGAGAGTTTGGTCCACTAGGCTGTTGCTTGGAGCGGCCCGCAGGCCCACATATACCTGCTTGATGGGGTTCTGGGAGTTCTTCTACTGCCCAAGCCCGGCCCGAGGCCAGGCTTGACTTGTGAGAGTTTGGTCCACCAGGCTGTTGCTTGGAGCGGCCCGCAGGCCCACATACCCACCACAGCCCGGCCCGAGGCCAGGCTTGACTTGTGAGAGTTTGGTCCACCAGGCTGTTGCTTGGAGCGGCCCGCAGGCCCACATACCCACCACAGCCCGGCCCGAGGCCAGGCTTGACTTGTGAGAGTTTGGTCCACCAGGCTGTTGCTTGGAGCGGCCCGCAGGCCCACATATACCTGCTTGATGAGGTTCTGGGAGTTCTTCTACTGCCCAAGCCCGGCCCGAGGCCAGGCTTGACTTGTGAGAGTTTGGTCCACCAGGCTGTTGCTTGGAGCGGCCCGCAGGCCCACATATACCTGCTTGATGGGGTTCTGGGAGTTCTTCTACTGCCCAAGCCCGGCCCGAGGCCAGGCTTGACTTGTGAGAGTTTGGTCCACCAGGCTGTTGCTTGGAGCGGCCCGCAGGCCCACATACCCACCACAGCCCGGTTGGTCCGGCACTCCTTCAAGAACTATTTAAAACCCATCACATATAACACATATATATGTACACTGGAAGCAAAAAGCGTATATAATATATATAATATAATGACCAAACAGCGTCTATAATTGAGGGTGTATTAGGGCTAATGTTAAGCCGGCCAGGGTCCGTAATTTCGGATCACTACTCCGTAAAATATATAATTGTTTCGCCAAATTGAAAACGTAAGAAATGAAGCGGACTTCCTAATTAATAACGGGTGACGAACAGATCATATTACTGTGATTAATTTGTAATATGTCATATTTTTCACTGATTGGCTAATCACGTAATAAATTCACCTCTTTATGTAAAAGATTAGCTTATTACAATCATTTCAACTAATGGAACCATCTCTCACGTGAGGGAATAAACTGTATTAAACTTAACAAACTATTAACAATTTTATATAATATTACTAACAATTCCAATCATTAACACGTAACTAAAAAATCAACATTAATTTAGAGAAATTTTCTGCAAGTGTCCACAATGGGTCCATTGTGGTGCCCAACCGTAGGGTCTTCCAGTGTGGTCATTGTGGTGCCCAACCGTAGGGTCTTCCAGTGTGGTCATTGTGGTGCCCAACCGTAGGGTCTTCCAGTGTGGTCATTGTGGTGCCCAACCGTAGGGTCTTCCAGTGTGGTCATTGTGGTGCCCAACCGTAGGGTCTTCCAGTGTGGTCATTGTGGTGCCCAACCGTAGGGTCTTCCAGCGTGGTCATTGTGGTGCCCAACCGTAGGGTCTTCCAGCGTGGTCATTGTGGTGCCCAACCGTAGGGTCTTCCAGCGTGGTCATTGTGGTGCCCAACCGTAGGGTCTTCCAGTGTGGTCATTCCCACCTCTTTTCCGGCCCATCTCGGACCTCAGCCACAAGGTTTCTGACACTTTTATGTCAACTCTAAAAAAATTTTCATTTTGGCTTTTTGACAAAAGCGTTTGATTATTGTATTGTTTGATGAGTGGGTGGTGGCAGGGGGTGTGTAGGTGGTGGCAGGGGGTGTGTAGGTGGTGGCAGGGGGTGTAGGTGGTGGCAGGGGGTGTGTAGGTGCAACCCGTTCTCACACAAGACAGTACATATATGACTAGTGCTTAAAGTCAATATGTGGAATGTGATTTAGTACATATGTGATATATTCCCAGTTAACTTTTTTACCAAGGCTCAAACTCTTCCTCACGTACCAATTTACGTCTCACAGTACTCGTCCATCAACGTAGATAGCTGAATAGTCGTGATTGGTTCAATTATAACGAAAATTGTAATTTTCAGGTCCCACATGGGTTGTGAAATTCACCTACTATTGTCCATGCTCTTATAATATTACAGATCAGCTACATCCTATTGAAGGCTCGTAGTTTTGTTTTGAGAAATATTAGTTGTTCTTAGTAAATTATAATAAGCACAATAAATTATTACATAGAATAAGTGCTTCACCAATCAATATTATATACCATAGTTTGTGCTTTAGAAATCTTTAAAGAATGTTTTGTAGGAACGCTAACAGAAAACGATGTTATGTTGGAATGTATATAGGGTAAACTACTGCAAACAGGATGGTATGGTGTGGATTATTGGAAACTATAGGATTAGTATAGGGTCCACTACCACCTGTTAGGTGGGTAAGGGGTCCAATAACACCCGCAGGATGAGTATGGGGGTCACATCCACCCACAGGAATGGTATGGGGATCACTTCCACCCACAGGAAGGGTATGGGATCCAATACCATCCACTGGATGTGTATTGCGTCCACTACCACCGACAGGATGGGTATGGGCTCACAACCACCCACAGGATAGGTATGGGGTCCAATACCACCCACAGGATGAGTATGGGGTCCACTATAACCCACAGGATGGGTATGGGGCTCCAACCACCCACAGAATAAGTATGGGGTACAATAACACCCACTGGATATGTATGGCATCCATTGCCCCCACAGGATGACTATAGGGTACAGTATCGCCCACAGGATTAGTATATAGGGTTCACTGCCGCCCACAGAGTCGGTATGGGGTCCACCGCCACCCACAGGGTCGGTATGGGGTCCACTACCGCCCACAGGGTCGCTATGAAGTCAACTACCGTCCACAGGGTCGGTAGGGGTCCACTACCGCCCACAGGGTCGGCAGGGGGTCCACTGCCACCCACTGGGTCGGTAGGGGGTCCACTGCCGCCCACAGGATCGATAGGGGGTCCACTGCCGCCCACAGGGTCGATATGGGGGGGGTCCACTACCGCCCACAGGATCGATAGGGGGTCCACTGCCGCCCACAGGGTCGGTAGGGGGTCCACTGCCGCCCACACGTTCGGTAGGGGTCCACTGCCGCCCACAGGGTCGGTAGGGGGTCCACTGCCGCCCACAGGATCGATAGGGGGTCCACTGCCGCCCACAGGGTCGATAGGGGGTCCCTTACCGCCCACAGGGTCTCTATGAAGTCAACTACCGCCCATAGTGTTTGTATAGTGTCCACTATCGCCCATAGTGTTATTATGGGGTCCACTACCCCTCATAGGGTCGGTATGGGGGTCCATTACTACCCACAGGGTGTGTCTGGGGTCTATTTTGGCAATACTGCTTTTCCAATCTCATTTGTTGTTCAATGTAAAATATTTGTTGCTCGACTTGCAACAATTTATATATATATATATATATATATAGTATAGTGCCTTTGCAATAATGTACCAATGTGTGTATTTTCATAACTCGTTTTAAATTGTTGAAAAATAAATAACTACATTGTGAATGCAAGTCAATGTTTACATGCTAAATCAGAGTTGCCAGATTCCGCTTAAAATAGCAAATTGTGCTTATTTTCAAAGCTTGAGAATTTAGCTTTAAAGTAGTTAAAAAACTACGAATTTCGCAATTTGCTATGTACTTTAGTGTACTATTTTAAAATAAGGTTGGTTTTTAAGCTGCAAGTCATATGAATCTCAAAAAAAGTATATTATTAACAATCTTATCTCCATAGTTCACTAGTTTCTGTAAATCAGATCTGGTAACTGTAGGCCAAGTACTGGAAGACTCAAGACACAATGTGTTGAAGCTATTCTCTTTGAAGAAGTCATCTCGACAGGATCTTCCAGCTCCAGCTATAAAACTTCACCAAACATGGATCTACCTAGTACATCAAATGGTAAGGAATTACTAAACTGTACAAAGTTTTATGCTAGAACATTTGTTACAGTCCCCTGTTCTATGTGTACTCCATCACATAGTGACGGAGTATGTGGGAATAATTTTGTTAACACTGTCCATTTGACATGGTGGTGGTGTATGGTGCTGGTGGTGTATGGTGCTGGTGGAGTATGATGCTGATGGTGTATGATGCTGATGGTGTATGATGCTGATGGTGTATGATGCTGATGGTGTATGATGCTGGTGTATGGTGCTGGTGGTGTATGATGCTGGTGGTGTATGATTCTGGTGGAGTATGATGCTGATGGTGTATGATGCTGATGGTGTATGATGCTGATGGTGTATGATGCTGGTGGTGTATGGTGCTGGTGGTGTATGATGCTGGTGGTGTATGGTGCTGGTGGTGTATGATGCTGGTGGTGTATGGTGCTGGTGGTGTATGGTGCTGGTGGTGTATGGTGTATGATGCTGGTGGTGTATTATGCTGATGGTGTATGATGCTGGTGATGTATGATGCTGATGGTGTATGATGCTGGTGGTGTATGATGCTGGTGGTGTATGATGCTGGTGGTGTATGGTGCTGTTGGTGTATGATGCTGGTGGTGTATGGTGCTGGTGGTGTTTGATGGTGGTGGTGAATCTGACACTGTCATATATATATATATATATATATATATATATATATATATATATATATATATATATATATATATATATATATATATATATATATGAGGGGTACCACCTCTGGTGCAAGTGTAGGGACCCATAGCCTCGGAGAAGAAAATAAAGAGTACTCAGAGAAGAAGAGAAGACCTTGTGGATCCTCACTGAACACTTTCATATTTTCTTCTCCTACCACCCTTATTCTTTTGGTATGTGTGTATATTTATCTAACTTTATTTGAAAACGTCATTACACAAAAAAAGTTACAATATTGATTAATATATATATATATATAATTTTTTTTTCTTCCAATAATATAGTATTCGCTTGAAATTAACAGCCTGGTCAATCAGGCTGTTGGATTCAACTCCTCTCAGTTTTGTTATACGAGTTACAGCATGGTTAATCACATCCAAAATTAAAGTTATTTCCAGATGCAGTCCTAAAATTTTTAACATTGCTCTCACTAGTGTTAATGTAGATTATTTCATAATTTAAATAATATATTTAATTACTGTAGTACATTTTAACAACAATTTAACTTATAATTTTTGCAGCATAGGTCATTTGAATATAAGTATTTTATTAGAAACTATTTCCTTCAGGTCTTCAGGGAAAATTCTTGAGGAGATGCACAAACTGCAAACAATGTGTGCATGTCCGAAGCAATGTTTGCAAGTTCTGCCAGTGTGACTTCCGAAACAGTAGAGAATTAATGAAGAAAGAAGAGGAAGCCCGTTTTCTACTTAAAGGCAAGAAGGCTTTAGAACGAAATACAGCAAGCCGGGTTCTACGAAGGATTGAAAATCAGGTATTGAAGTTTGTCTACATCTGTTGTATTCATTTGTATTCTTCTTATGCTGAACTTGCTTGATAAGGTATAGAATCAACATGAATAATGCTGTACAGTACTTACATACTATTTGTTTATTTATTTATATACAAGTTAGCACACTGGGATTATGAGAGTACATAGCATTGATGTTTTTACATTCTTGTAAAGCCACTAGCACACAGTGTTTTGGGCAGGTCCTTAATCTAACAGATAATTTTAAATAGGCAATTTAAAGCTTAAATGGAAAAAAATTGGCTGGTACATTCTAAGAAAGTATCACAAAGATTACTATGTACATTAAAGTAAAATTTGAGGGTTATCAACATATAAATTGTAGCATAATTTGAGGAATATTTCAAGGTATAATATAGTAAGATATGCATTCAATATAACAATCATGATATAAGGTGATAGCAATGATTACAATGGAAAAGTTGTATGGTTTAGGCACATATATTCTGGCATTGGATTTCATAAGATACAGTGCGAGTTTAATACACTAGTTAGGAAACTATCAAGAAAAAATTTAGGTACTTTTTGGTTTTATTTTTTAAAATGGCAGAAGTTGGACAGTTTTTAAATTTGTTAGCGAGTGAGTTCCATAGACAAGGTCCCTTTATTTGCATAGTGTATTTACACAGAATAACTTTGACTCTGGGGATATCAAAGATATTTATATATATATATATATATATATATATATATATATATATATATATATATATATATATATATATATATATATATATATATATATATAATTTCAATTCAATCATCTCTGTCATTGATGTATATGGCAAAAAGTGTGTGGCCCAATACAGCACTATGTCTTAACGTAATGGGTCCAAGGGCCCATAAGGTCTCGACAGCATTAATGGCCCTTTAGCAAACCAGTGTGCTGGGGCCCCTATGACACCCATGACGTCTTTGTATCATTTCAAGTTTGTACATGTACTTCTTAAGATATGGGCACCATACAACTGCTGCATATTCTAGCTTTTGTCTAAAAAAATCATGAACAATTTATTTATTATTTATCCATGAATGCCAGAACTAAACCCTGTGGTACTCCACTCGTGACATTTCTCCAGTCCAATACATTGCCTCTGATTACTGCCCTCATTTTTCTATCAGTTTGAAATTTTTTAATCCATGTTAGAAGCTTACCTGTCACCCCTCCAATATGTTCCAGTTTCCAGAACAAACTCTTATGATGAGGAAATTTTTTTAACAACTTTAAAACTTTCAGCCAAAAAACTTTATTTGCAGCATCCAGTAAAATGCGCTCTTCACTCCGGCACAGAAATGAGTGTGATAGGAAAAAGCTTCAAGGCTTCATAAAAATCTACAATAGTGAAAACTCTGAAATTCTCAGTGAAAAGGATGCAATAGAAGGTATCCTGCCATGGCACAATTTATTGCCTCATCATAGCCAAAATGGTATGTAACTACATCTCATTTTATCAGGGGTTACAATTCGGCCTTATCAAGATAACTAACATTTAGCATGCATAATGGATAAGCTTTACTTATTTTTGAAGTAAAATATCATCACTACTGTTTGTAAAATAGGTGCAGTATCATAATCCGTAGGTTTTTATCAGGTTGATACTGCACAATAAACTATGTATAGTATGTATAATGCAAGTACCTAAACTGTAATTACATTAAATTGAGTTGTAGTTTACTTGCAGTAAATATAATTTTCCTCTTTTATTAGTGTCCCTTGCTCAAAAAAAGAAGGCAGTAGAAGATGTGGAGCTTCAGAAGAGATCCAGAGAAGAGCAACAACACACTGTTCAAGAAATGCTGCATTATCTCGCATATTACAAGAATAAGAGAGAGATTTTAACCGAACATACTGAAGAGTTGTTATGTGGAATTTTTCCTTCATATCTAAGCAAGGTAAGCTAACAGCCTAAATGTGTGTTGCAATTCAGTTCTTCATAAACATTTATCCAGCAGAATTTTATACTTGAGTAAAGTCTTGCTATTTACAACTTTGACAGGTAGACAATTCCATGGTTTTCATATACTGTACTGGTGTGTTTTACATATATTTGAACTTTTACCGAAAACTTTATTTATTTATTCTAATTTCTTTAGTATTTTCAGGGAAATTTGTAAATGTCTTAAACCCCATTAAATAGTCTATATATTACAGGATCCTAACAAGTACACTATTGAAGAGAAGCACCTATCAACCAAAAATAAGAGTGGAATCTTGGCTCTTTTGAAGCAAGGGCAAAAGTTGTGTTCTGACAAGCTGAGTGATGCAAAGCGTTTATTTGGATACCAGGAAGAGGATGTTGATGTTTCTGAGCCCTACCTGGAGCTTTGTGACAGTGAAGATGATGATGATGAAGATGAAGATTTACTACTAAACTGATGATACAAAAGTTAAGTATAATAAATTTTACCTGATTTCTCTTGCTAATTTCTCTTACTTAATTTCTCTAATTTCTAATTATCCTAGCCCTAAGATTACTACTGGCCTCCATTGCCTTGCCTGCACTTTGTTTCCCCCTTAACCATATCACTCATTCTTACAGGTGTGAGACAGAGAGGTACAAGATCATCCAAGAGGAACAACACCTGAAGCACCCAACATTTGGGTGTTTTAATTAATAAAAACGCCCTTCATGGCTTCACTCATCCTGGCTGGTTTAATTAAAAAAACCTAACCTAAACCTAATATATATACCTCTAGAGTCAAGGGAGTTAAGTTTTAGGCTGCACAATGAAACTGCTATTGACAATTTTATAACTGCTGCTGATAATGTCTGTCCTGTGACTTTTTTGTAAGCATAACCAAAAGGCTTAACAATCCCTTGCTTACAAAGGGAATACTTAAACCCATTAATAAAAAACATGACCTTGAGAAGAAGTATAGGTTAGGAATTGTCTCCAAAGAATTCTCATGCTCTTCAACAGGTCACTTGAACTCCAAACCTTTCCAGTTATCCTAAAAAAAGCGAGTTACCCCTGTACACAAATGTGGTGATCTCACAGATGTTAACAACTACAGACCTATATCAATCCTGCCTAACATGTCAACATTTTTTGAAAAGCTACTTGAACTTGAACTCCAAACCTTTCCAGTTATCCTAAAAAAAGCGAGTTACCCCTGTACACAAATGTGGTGATCTCACAGATGTTAACAACTACAGACCTATATCAATCCTGCCTAACTTGTCAACATTTTTTGAAAAACTAATCTACAAGCAGTTTTACTCTTATCTAGCCAAACACCATATACTTAGTACTAGGCTGTACAAGAATATAACAACTCTTGTATATATCTCAAAAAAAAAAAAAAAAAAAAAAAAAAAAAAAGCACAAGACGAAGCTTGAAAAAGTTTAGTGGTATGCCAATAGGCTAGTCCCAGGACTAAGAGGCATGAGTTACGAGGACAGGCTGCGAGAAATGCAATTGATAGGGTACATAAAGATAAACTGTTTAACACGGGTGGTAGGCGAACAAGGGGACACAGGTGGAAACTTAGTACCCAAATGAACCACTAGGATGTTAGAAAGAACTTTTTCAGTGTCAGAGTAGTTAATAGATGGAATGCATTAGGCAGTGATGTGGTGGAGGCTGACTCCATACACAGTTTCAAATGCAGATATGATAGAGCCCAGTAGGCTCAGGAATCTGTACATCAGTTGATTGCCAGTTGAGAGGTGGGACCAAAGAGCCAGAGCTCAACCCCCCGCAACCACAACTAGGTGAGTATACACACAAACACACACACGTACACACACACACACACAGACACAAACATACACACACTAATGCCTCTATTCACCTTGCAGTAAATAGGAACCTGAAAGTCAGGAAGCTGCTAAAGGCTGCATCTTGGGGATGTGTGAGTGTGTTAGATAAAAATATATGTTGTTTAGATATGATGGAGGAAAAGAGGCCGAGAGTCGGTACATTAGACAACCGACGCTTAGAAAGGCGGGGTCCAAGAGCTAACAGCTAAATCTTGGAAATAATAAATTAAAATATTTAATACACCCACATACATGTTTCACATTATTTTGGCTGAGGGCACACTGAGGGCTGATGGCCCCGTCGACGGGGCAGGAAGTCGGTGGTTGATCAAAGGCCTCCCACATCCTCCACATACCTGAGGATTATTCCGGCTTAATTTTAAACGGAAGTAATGTCTTGGCATTTACGGCTTCAGCGGGTGGGTGGGTCCGTGGGTTTATTACACTGTGAGTGAAAACAATCGCCTATTCTCTATTTTATATTGCGGCTTGTAGAGCTAGAAGCTGTTGCCTCTTGTGTGCGTTGCACAAGGGGATTAATATCTGGATTAATAGCTTTCAATATTTCCAGTATTTTTTAAGGTAACGCTTAAATACCGAAGATACTGCTATTGGACACCGCTTAATTGACAATGTCTCAACAACGCAGGCTAAAGATGTGCGTGGCTCCTGCTATTGCAATGATGCTCATTTGTTTTTCAATGATGGGCCTTAGTTGCCCCCTCTCTAACTTACCGTTCTAAATACCCCTTCTCCATCTTCCGCAAACATTTCCCCTCATACATCTCCCCCCTTTCCTCCTGTCCCCCTTGTCCATCTTTGTCCCCCTGTCCATCTTTGTCTCCTGTCCCTCACTTTGTCCCCTTGCCCACATTTTCTGTCCTCTGTCCCAGATCCCTTTCCCCCTCTCTGTCCCCCTGTCCCCCCTTTCCATCTCTCTGTCCCCCTGTCCCTCTCTATCCCATTGTCCCTGTCTCTGTCCCCCCTGTCTCTCTCTGTCCCCCTGTTCTTCTCTGTCCTCCTGTTCCTCTCTCTGTCCCCCTGTCACTCTCTGTCCCCCTGTTCCTCTATGTCCCCCTGTCCATCTCTGTCCCCTGTACCTCTCTGTCCCCCTGCCCACTCTTTCTGTCCGCTGTCCATCATCTGTCCCCCTCCCTTTCCTCCAGTCCCCCTATCCATCTCTGTCCCCTTGTCCCTGTCTCTCCTCTGTCCCCTCTCTCTTGGTCTCCTGCCCCCCTCTCCTCCCTCTGTCCCCCGGTCCCCCTCTCTGACCCTGTCCCTCTGTCTCTGTCTCTGTCCATGCCCCCCTCTCTGTCCCTGTCTCCCTCCCTGTCCCACTGCTCCCCCTCTGTTCCCCCGTCCCTCCTCTGGCCCTGTCCGTCTGTCCCTGTCCCTCTGCCTCTCCTCGTTTCTGACATTCTCTGTGTCAGCCTATCTCTCTGTCTCTTTCCTCGCTCTATCTCTGTCATTCTCTCACTGACTTTGCATATCCTTATCTATACGTCTCTGTGTCTAACATTCTCTCCCTGACTCTGTCTATATCTATTTCTCTGTCTCGATCTTCATCTCTTTCTCTCTCTCTCTCTCTCTCTCTCTCTCTCTCTCTCTCTCTCTCTCTCTCTCTCTCTCTCTCTCTCTCTCTCTCCTTACATACATACATACATACATACATACATACATACATACATACATACATACATACATACATACATACATACGTACATACATACATACATTTATTTAACACATGTGGTACACGCACAAGGGGACACAGGTGGAAGCTGAGTACCCAAATGAGCCACAGAGAGATTATAGAAAGAACTTTTCAGTGTCAGAGTAGTTAATAAATGGAATGCTTTAGGCAGTAATGTGGTGGAGGCTGATTCCATACACAGTTTCAAGTGTATGGAAAGTGTATGTATTCAAGTGGCGGGACCAAAGAGCCAAAGTTCAACCCTTGCAACCACAACTAGGTTAGTACATACATACATACATAAGATATAAAACAGTGGAGGATTCCCAGGTAGAACAATCAACCACAATGCCCATTACCCCTTTACCCTGATGTCCTTAACTACACAACTATACAAGAGTCATTAACACGTGTAATGGCTGATCCCCCATCACGATAGCATAAAGACCAATTGCTTGACCCGCAGTCTGTCTTGCTCCTCAAATAATTTTCGGGTTAACATGAAAACGTCTCTCGAGTTTATCTTTCTAATGTTGTTTTCCCATCTTTCATTTTATCAGCTTAGTTCCTTTATTATGCCCCAATTACTCATCCCTTGAGCGGTAGTTAAACTGAACCCAAATTTAAAAAAAGTTCCTTTTGCTAAGCAAGCTACAGTCTTGATAAGTCAGATATATTGTTTGTTAACACATTTCTCAACAATGAACAGTCAGTTTTATCAAGCTAACATATCCTAACACAACGAGTGAGAGTATTAACTGGTCTAATTATTTTATTAGACCAGTATATATTATTAGATTATACTGGTATAATTATATATATATATATATATATATATATATATATATATATATATATATATATATATATATATATATATATATATATATATATATATGTATATGCGAACAAGCCTGAATGGTCCCCAGGACTATATGCGAATATAGTCCTGGGGTGTGAGTTTTCATTCTCATATTCATATATGTATATATATACATATATATAGATATATATATATATGGGTGAGTTTTCATTCTCATATTCATATATGTATATATATACATATATATAGATATATATATATATATATATATATATATATATATATATATATATATATATATATATATATATATATATATGTATGTATGAGTGTGTGTGTACATGTGTATACAACATTAATAATTTTGTAACTAGCGTCAAACATTGTTATTTGCTTAGCTAAACGAACTAGAGGGTTCAGGTCCTGAACCGATTATGTGCCTCTGTAATCCTTTACACCACGGCCCACGGGATGGGTATGGGGTGCGTAATAAAGAAAGCAATAGAAGAAATTGAAATTGCATAATACGGTTATTGACATTCAATAATAGTAAGATAAAGCAATGAGGACCAAATGGGAGACCAGTGATCAGTGTCTTGTATCCCCTGCAATACCTCAAATCCTACGTACCTCACTGACAGGCTCCAGTATGTTTCTGTGAATAATTCAATTTCTCCCACCCTACCCATCAACATTGGTGTTCCTCAGGGCAGCATACTTGGCATACTTGGGTATCCTTTGGAGGTGCTTATCCAGTTCTCACTTGAACACTGTGAGGGGATTGCCAGTTATGCCATGCAGTTATGCAATGTATGAATCTATCTATAAGTCCACCAATCTTTGTAAAAATTTCTTGTATGGATGTACCTTACCTAAATAAACATTTATTTATTTATTATTTATATTTAGGATTCATCAACTGCCAAAGATATTCACATGTCAGTATAATTCTGGCGAGAGAGAGGTTTGGGAAAAGCCGTTATACCAACTAGTCAGCAATAAGGGTGATATTTGTGGGGCACAGGCACGCTCGGCCTGGCCCATTAACCCCCAACTGACACTATAACTACTAGCTACTAGGTACATGAACATAATTACATAATTTACGTACATAATTTAAGGTACATAATTACTAGGTACATGAGGACTGGCCATTGTACTATATAGACCTGAAAAAGTGTAACTTAGCGACAACAAGAAAATATTGAATCACAAGACCACCGACGACCATTCCCTTACCCTGCCATAAACACTGAAATTTGACACCCTACCTCTGGAGCCACCCTGACCACAGGTCCACCAACTACATTTCCCTCCCTCCAACTCTGCCTCCACTTACATTGTACACACACATATTGTACACCACGCAAGTGTGGACTAGTGTGTAAATCTTACTGATACCACACTTAACCTTTATTCTTTCTCAATGTGTTGTATAAAAGGATCTGATTATACCGTTTCATTTCTAACTCCTTTTCTTGGAAGAATGCCACATATGATCGTACACACACACAAGGTCTGTATAGAGTATAGGCAAGGTCTGACAAGGTATACTAGGTGAGTACAAGTTGAGTACTTACACACAAGATATTCTAGGTGAGACTAGGTGAGTATACACACACACGCAACATATACTAAGTTAGTACACCCAGAAACAAGATATACTAGGTGAATACACACATACAAGGTATACTAGGTGAGTACTAGTTGAGTACTTACACACAAGATATTCTAGGTGAGACTAGGTGAGTATACACACACACACGCAACATATACTAGGTTAGTACACCCAGAAACAAGATATACTAGGTGAATACACACATACAAGATATACTAGGTGAGTACTAGTTGAGTACTTACACACAAGATATTCTAGGTGAGACTAGGTGAGTATACACACACACACGCAACATATACTAGGTTAGTACACCCAGAAACAAGATATACTAGGTGAATACACACATACAAGGTATACTAGGTGAGTACTAGTTGAGTACTTACACACAAGATATTCTAGGTGAGACTAGGTGAGTATACACACACACGCAACATATACTAAGTTAGTACACCCAGAAACAAGATATACTAGGTGAATATACACATACAAGGTATACTAGGTGAGTACTAGTTGAGTACTTACACACAAGATATTCTAGGTGAGACTAGGTGAGTATACACACACACGCAACATATACTAAGTTAGTACACCCAGAAACAAGATATACTAGGTGAATACACACATACAAGGTATACTAGGTGAGTACTAGTTGAGTACTTACACACAAGATATTCTAGGTGAGACTAGGTGAGTATACACACACACACGCAACATATACTAGGTTAGTACACCCAGAAACAAGATATACTAGGTGAATACCCCAACACCAACCTCCTACAGTACACCTCCCACAGTAACCCCAACACCAACCTCCCACAGGTAACCCCAACACCAACCTCCCACAGTACACCTCCCACAGGTAACCCCAGCACCAACCTCCCACAGTACACCTCCCACAGGTAACCCCAGCACCAACCTCCCACAGTAACCCCAACACCAACCTCCCACAGTACACAACACCAACCTCCCACAGTACACATCCCACAGGTAACCCCAGCACCAACCTCCCACAGTACACAACACCAACCTCCCACAGTACACCTCCCACAGTAACCCCAACACCAACCTCCCACAGTACACAACACCAACCTCCCACAGTACACCTCCCACAGTACACCTCCCACAGGTAACCCCAGCACCAACCTCCCACAGTACACCTCCTACAGGTAACCCCAACACCAACCTCACACAGTACACCTCCCACAGTAACCCCAGCACCAACCTCCCACAGGTACAAAATGAAGCCATGAGAATTATCTTAGGATGCCCAAGAAATGCTATGATTGAGAAAATCAGGATGGAGTTGAATCTGCAGAGTATTGGGGATAGAATTGCAGAGATAAATGTAGCTTCTGCCATTAGATTAATGAGAGGTGGGGGAGCTAATGAATTGGTCCTCTCAGTTCAAAAGGTGGGAAGTACTGAACAATGTATGATGAAGAAAAGAGCATATATGAATACCTTATGTTCTAATGTTATTAAGTATGATGTTATTTCAGAGTGTATTGCTGTGCCCAAGAGAAAATTTACACCACCATGGGAGGATTGTAATGTAGATGTAGTAATTACTCCCTTGCAAAAGAAAAAAAGTATGTATGAAATAGGAGAGCTGAGGGCAACATATGATTGTATAATTAGAAAATTGCCTACAGAAAACACTCTACTACATGTATATTGTGATGGGTCAGTAGCTAGGGATGGGAAGGCAGGATGTATATTGTGATGGGTCAGTAGCTAGGGATGGGAAGGCAGGATGTATATGTTCTTAACATTCTGAAACCTATATTGTTTGCTGATGATACTACACTCATCTACTCCAACCCCAACCCACATACACTAAATACTGTAATGTTGTTAATAATGAACTAAAAAAAGTCCACTTATGGATGTCAACCAACAAACTAACACTTAACATAGAAAAGACCTACTACATCTTATTTGGAAGCAAATCTACAAATGCAATTCAGCTTCAGATGACAATGTAAACATTAGCAATAACAATGATGGAAAGTTTCTTGGTCTATTCTTAGACAAGAGACTCAACTTCAGTACCCACATACAACACATAACTAAGAAAGTCTCTAAAACAGTTGGTATACTCTCCAAAATCAGATATTATGTACCTAACCCTGCTCTCATCTCTCTATATTATACACTAATCTATCCCTATCTCAACTATGGTATCTGTGCATGGGGTTCAACCACTGCAAACCACCTCAAGTCCATCATCACCCAGCAAAAATCTGCTATCAGAATAATATCAAATTCTGCTTTCAGACAACACTCAGCCCCCTTGTTTAACTCCCTAAACATGCTAAACATAATCTCACTCCATAAATTCTCTTGTGTCAACTACATTTACAAAACTCTGTTCTTAAATGCAAATCCTGCTCTGAAACTCTTCCTGGACAGATGTAATAGGACCCATTATCACCACACCAGAAATAAATATCTCTTTGATATCCCCAGAGTTAAACTTGTATAAATAAATAAATAAATAAATAAATATGTTTATTCAGGTAAGGTACATACATACAAGTAATGTTACATTAATGGATCGATATATAGATAGAGCTAGTACATACAATGCCTAAAGCCACTATTACGCAACGCGTTTCGGGCAGGAAAAACATTAATATCTAGAACTTAA
Source organism: Procambarus clarkii (assembly GCF_040958095.1). Taxonomy (NCBI): domain Eukaryota; kingdom Metazoa; phylum Arthropoda; class Malacostraca; order Decapoda; family Cambaridae; genus Procambarus; species Procambarus clarkii. The sequence continues at coordinate 10,112,401 of NC_091161.1, read as the reverse complement.
TACTAATTGAGCATAAAGAATAAAATGTGTTGAGAACAAATACAAATAAAGATAAAAAAAAGAGGGAACATGACTGAAAAAGCAGCACAAATACAATAGGTTGACAAACAGTGTTGATTAAAAAAAAAAAAAAAAATAACAGACATGGGTTGACAATAGAGGGGTAAGGTAGGTTAGTGAATTTATTAGGTAGTGTTTAGTTTTTATCTTAAACTGGTTGAGAGAGGTACAGTCTTTAACATGGTTGGGAAGATCATTCCACATTCTGGGTCCCTTGATTTGTAGAGCATTTCTAGTTTGATTAAGTCGTACTCTTGGAATATCAAAACTGTATTTATTTCTGGTGTGGTGCTCATGGGTTCTGTTACAACCTTCAATGAAGCTTTTGAGCTTATATGTATGTATTTGTAATGTATGTATGTAAACAATGTATTTATTATCATTTATCAATTCTGATAGAAATTACCTACTTAAAATTATCTGTTAGATTAAGGACCTGCCTGAAACGCTGCGCATACTAGTGGCTTTACAAGATTGTAAATACTGTACTATTCAATGTATTCTCACAACCCCAATGTACCTACTTGTATATATATAAATAAAATAAAATAAAATATTGTGATGGGTCAGTAGCTAGGGATGGGAAGGCAGGATGCAGTATGCCAAACTGAATTCGTGCGCCCCTTGAGGGACTTGAAGTAGAGGGATAGGGATCACAGGATAAGTATGGGTTGCACAAACTACTGGTAACAGGATGAGTATGGGTTGCACAATTAATTACTACAAAGTGGTTGAGTATGGGGTGCACGTAAATGAAGACTCCCAAGAAGCAAATCAGAGATCAGCCCAAGCTTCATCTTGAGGCAAAGCTCAATGCCTTAAGCCATATTGATGCTCTGTCCACAGAGCATTCTCTCTCTCAAATCATAATAGTACACTAATGGTTCCCTACACCACCCCTCAGGTGCAGCTGCAGCAGGCTTGGGTGACATGATGACTATGGGGTGCACAATAAACTAACACTCACAGAATGAGTATGGGCTGCACAATAAGCTACCTCTCACAAGATTAGTAATAAAGAAACATTAATTTTTTGGGTAGGGTGACTGAAACTCATCCTGGGGTAAAAATGTTTATTTAAATTTATTATAGTTAAATGAATTTAGTAAATTATTCCATATATTGTATTATAAGTGAATTGACACTAAACTATAAATGATACTAATAAGGTTTTAAAAATGAAAAACAGTAAAAATCCTTCATGTAAGATATGGAAGTTGAAAAGTAAATTAACTGTAAACTAAATTATAAACTGTAGACATAATATAAAGTATTATAAGTAAAATACCTATAAACTACCAAATAATAAGGTGTAAGGAACCATTTCTATTGTTTGTCCTTTTTTACCTGTTTCCTCAGGTATTTTAAAATTCCCATTCCGTTGTTACTACACTGTTTTCCTGGTGTAGTTCCCTGTGGTTCAAATTTTACTACTTGTACTTCTTGCTGTTTCTGAATGATTGCTAATGGTAGCCCTTGTTGCACCTGTGGAACTTTTTGTAAATGTTCCACCTGCGGAACTTTTTGTACTTGTTGAATTTCTTGCACCTGCGGTACTTTTTGGACTTTATGCACCTGCTGCACTTGTAGCTCGTCAGGATTTTTTTCCAAGGCATTATCGCTATCACCTTCTGATCCTAATGTAAGTTTATCTGCATCAAGCTTCCTTGTGCGTGCTGGAAAAAAAATAAAAATAAAAAATAAAAAATTTTGAAATGGAAGATCCTGTGTAACAAATTTAATCAGTTACTATGATCGAGCCGCAGAAATTTTACAGGAAAGATATGGTTGGGTTGACTGCATCTATCTGGACCTAAAAGACGCATTCAACAGAATTCCACATAAGAGTTTGTTCTGGAAACTGGAACATATTGGAGGGGTGACAGGTAAGCTTCTAACATGGATTAAAAAATTTCAAACTGATAGAAAAATGAGGGCAGTAATCAGAGGCAATGTATTGGACTGGAGAAATGTCACGAGTGGAGTACCACAGGGTTTAGTTCTGGCATTCATGGATAAATAATAAATAAATTGTTCATGATTTTTTTAGACAAAAGCTAGAATATGCAGCAGTTGTATGGTGCCCATATCTTAAGAAGTACATGTACAAACTTGAAATGATACAAAGACGTCATGGGTGTCATAGGGGCCCCAGCACACTGGTTTGCTAAAGGGCCCTTAATGCTGTCGAGACCTTATGGGCCCTTGGACCCATTACGTTAAGACATAGTGCTGTATTGGGCCACACACTTTTTGCCATATACATCAATGACAGAGATGATTGAATTGAAATTATATATATATATATATATATATATATATATATATATATATATATATATATATATATATATATATATATATATATATATATATATATAAATATCTTTGATATCCCCAGAGTCAAAGTTATTCTGTGTAAATACACTATGCAAATAAAGGGACCTTGTCTATGGAACTCACTCGCTAACAAATTTAAAAACTGTCCAACTTCTGCCATTTTAAAAAATAAAACCAAAAAGTACCTAAATTTTTTCTTGATAGTTTCCTAACTAGTGTATTAAACTCGCACTGTATCTTATGAAATCCAATGCCAGAATATATGTGCCTAAACCATACAACTTTTCCATTGTAATCATTGCTATCACCTTATATCATGATTGTTATATTGAATGCATATCTTACTATATTATACCTTGAAATATTCCTCAAATTATGCTACAATTTATATGTTGATAACCCTCAAATTTTACTTTAATGTACATAGTAATCTTTGTGATACTTTCTTAGAATGTACCAGCCAATTTTTTTCCATTTAAGCTTTAAATTGCCTATTTAAAATTATCTGTTAGATTAAGGACCTGCCCAAAACACTGTGTGCTAGTGGCTTTACAAGAATGTAAAAACATCAATGCTATGTACTCTCATAATCCCAGTGTGCTAACTTGTATATAAATAAATAAACAAATAGTATGTAAGTACTGTACAGCATTATTCATGTTGATTCTATACCTTATCAAGCAAGTTCAGCATAAGAAGAATACAAATGAATACAACAGATGTAGACAAACTTCAATACCTGATTTTCAATCCTTCGTAGAACCCGGCTTGCTGTATTTCGTTCTAAAGCCTTCTTGCCTTTAAGTAGAAAACGGGCTTCCTCTTCTTTCTTCATTAATTCTCTACTGTTTCGGAAGTCACACTGGCAGAACTTGCAAACATTGCTTCGGACATGCACACATTGTTTGCAGTTTGTGCATCTCCTCAAGAATTTTCCCTGAAGACCTGAAGGAAATAGTTTCTAATAAAATACTTATATTCAAATGACCTATGCTGCAAAAATTATAAGTTAAATTGTTGTTAAAATGTACTACAGTAATTAAATATATTATTTAAATTATGAAATAATCTACATTAACACTAGTGAGAGCAATGTTAAAAATTTTAGGACTGCATCTGGAAATAACTTTAATTTTGGATGTGATTAACCATGCTGTAACTCGTATAACAAAACTGAGAGGAGTTGAATCCAACAGCCTGATTGACCAGGCTGTTAATTTCAAGCGAATACTATATTATTGGAAGAAAAAAAAATTATATATATATATATATTAATCAATATTGTAACTTTTTTTGTGTAATGACGTTTTCAAATAAAGTTAGATAAATATACACACATACCAAAAGAATAAGGGTGGTAGGAGAAGAAAATATGAAAGTGTTCAGTGAGGATCCACAAGGTCTTCTCTGAGTACTCTTTATTTTCTTCTCCGAGGCTATGGGTCCCTACACTTGCACCAGAGGTGGTACCCCTCATATATATATATATATATATATATATATATATATATATATATATATATATATATATATATATATATATATATATATATATATATATATGACAGTGTCAGATTCACCACCACCATCAAACACCACCAGCACCATACACCACCAGCATCATACACCAACAGCACCATACACCACCAGCATCATACACCACCAGCATCATACACCACCAGCATCATACACCATCAGCATCATACATCACCAGCATCATACACCATCAGCATAATACACCACCAGCATCATACACCATACACCACCAGCACCATACACCACCAGCACCATACACCACCAGCACCATACACAACCAGCACCATACACCACCAGCATCATACACCACCAGCACCATACACCACCAGCACCATACACCACCAGCATCATACACCATCAGCATCATACACCATCAGCATCATACACCATCAGCATCATACTCCACCAGAATCATACACCACCAGCATCATACACCACCAGCATCATACACCATCAGCATCATACATCACCAGCATCATACACCATCAGCATAATACACCACCAGCATCATACACCATACACCACCAGCACCATACACCACCAGCACCATACACCACCAGCACCATACACCACCAGCACCATACACCACCAGCATCATACACCACCAGCACCATACACCACCAGCACCATACACCACCAGCATCATACACCATCAGCATCATACACCATCAGCATCATACACCATCAGCATCATACTCCACCAGAATCATACACCACCAGCATCATACACCACCAGCACCATACACCAGCATCATACACCATCAGCATCATACACCATCAGCATCATACACCATCAGCATCATACACCATCAGCATCATACTCCACCAGCACCATACACCACCAGCACCATACACCACCACCATGTCAAATGGACAGTGTTAACAAAATTATTCCCACATACTCCGTCACTATGTGATGGAGTACACATAGAACAGGGGACTGTAACAAATGTTCTAGCATAAAACTTTGTACAGTTTAGTAATTCCTTACCATTTGATGTACTAGGTAGATCCATGTTTGGTGAAGTTTTATAGCTGGAGCTGGAAGATCCTGTCGAGATGACTTCTTCAAAGAGAATAGCTTCAACACATTGTGTCTTGAGTCTTCCAGTACTTGGCCTACAGTTACCAGATCTGATTTACAGAAACTAGTGAACTATGGAGATAAGATTGTTAATAATATACTTTTTTTGAGATTCATATGACTTGCAGCTTAAAAACCAACCTTATTTTAAAATAGTACACTAAAGTACATAGCAAATTGCGAAATTCGTAGTTTTTTAACTACTTTAAAGCTAAATTCTCAAGCTTTGAAAATAAGCACAATTTGCTATTTTAAGCGGAATCTGGCAACTCTGATTTAGCATGTAAACATTGACTTGCATTCACAATGTAGTTATTTATTTTTCAACAATTTAAAACGAGTTATGAAAATACACACATTGGTACATTATTGCAAAGGCACTATACTATATATATATATATATATATATATATATATATATATAAATTGTTGCAAGTCGAGCAACAAATATTTTACATTCAACAACAAATGAGATTGGAAAAGCAGTATTGCCAAAATAGACCCCAGACACACCCTGTGGGTAGTAATGGACCCCCATACCGACCCTATGAGGGGTAGTGGACCCCATAATAACACTATGGGCGATAGTGGACACTATACAAACACTATGGGCGGTAGTTGACTTCATAGAGACCCTGTGGGCGGTAAGGGACCCCCTATCGACCCTGTGGGCGGCAGTGGACCCCCTATCGATCCTGTGGGCGGCAGTGGACCCCCTACCGACCCTGTGGGCGGCAGTGGACCCCTACCGAACGTGTGGGCGGCAGTGGACCCCCTACCGACCCTGTGGGCGGCAGTGGACCCCCTATCGATCCTGTGGGCGGTAGTGGACCCCCCCATATCGACCCTGTGGGCGGCAGTGGACCCCCTATCGATCCTGTGGGCGGCAGTGGACCCCCTACCGACCCAGTGGGTGGCAGTGGACCCCCTGCCGACCCTGTGGGCGGTAGTGGACCCCTACCGACCCTGTGGACGGTAGTTGACTTCATAACGACCCTGTGGGCGGTAGTGGACCCCATACCGACCCTGTGGGTGGCGGTGGACCCCATACCGACTCTGTGGGCGGCAGTGAACCCTATATACTAATCCTGTGGGCGATACTGTACCCTATAGTCATCCTGTGGGGGCAATGGATGCCATACATATCCAGTGGGTGTTATTGTACCCCATACTTATTTTGTGGGTGGTTGGAGCCCCATACCCATCCTGTGGGTTATAGTGGACCCCATACTCATCCTGTGGGTGGTATTGGACCCCATACCTATCCTGTGGGTGGTTGTGAGCCCATACCCATCCTGTCGGTGGTAGTGGACGCAATACACATCCAGTGGATGGTATTGGATCCCATACCCTTCCTGTGGGTGGAAGTGATCCCCATACCATTCCTGTGGGTGGATGTGACCCCCATACTCATCCTGCGGGTGTTATTGGACCCCTTACCCACCTAACAGGTGGTAGTGGACCCTATACTAATCCTATAGTTTCCAATAATCCACACCATACCATCCTGTTTGCAGTAGTTTACCCTATATACATTCCAACATAACATCGTTTTCTGTTAGCGTTCCTACAAAACATTCTTTAAAGATTTCTAAAGCACAAACTATGGTATATAATATTGATTGGTGAAGCACTTATTCTATGTAATAATTTATTGTGCTTATTATAATTTACTAAGAACAACTAATATTTCTCAAAACAAAACTACGAGCCTTCAATAGGATGTAGCTGATCTGTAATATTATAAGAGCATGGACAATAGTAGGTGAATTTCACAACCCATGTGGGACCTGAAAACTACAATTTTCGTTATAATTGAACCAATCACGACTATTCAGCTATCTACGTTGATGGACGAGTACTGTGAGACGTAAATTGGTACGTGAGGAAGAGTTTGAGCCTTGGTAAAAAAGTTAACTGGGAATATATCACATATGTACTAAATCACATTCCACATATTGACTTTAAGCACTAGTCATATATGTACTGTCTTGTGTGAGAACGGGTTGGTAGGTGGTGGCAGGGAGTGTGTAGGTGGTGGCAGGGGGTGTGTAGGTGGTGGCAGGGGGTGTGGGTGGTGGCAGGGAGTGTGTAGGTGGTGGCAGGGGGTGTGTAGGTGGTGGCAGGGAGTGTGGGTGGTGGCAGGGAGTGTGTAGGTGGTGGCAGGGGGTGTGTAGGTGGTGGCAGGGAGTGTGTAGGTGGTGGCAGGGGGTGTGTAGGTGGTGGCAGGGGGTGTGGGTGGTGGCAGGGAGTGTGTAGGTGGTGGCAGGGGGTGTGTAGGTGGTGGCAGGGAGTGTGGGTGGTGGCAGGGGGTGTGTAGGTGGTGGCAGGGGGTGTGGGTGGTGGCAGGGAGTGTGTAGGTGGTGGCAGGGGGTGTGTAGGTGGTGGCAGGGAGTGTGTAGGTGGTGGCAGGGGGTGTGTAGGTGGTGGCAGGGGGTGTGGGTGGTGGCAGGGAGTGTGTAGGTGGTGGCAGGGGGTGTGTAGGTGGTGGCAGGGAGTGTGGGTGGTGGCAGGGGGTGTGTAGGTGGTGGCAGGGGGTGTGGGTGGTGGCAGGGAGTGTGTAGGTGGTGGCAGGGGTGTGTAGGTGGTGGCAGGGAGTGTGTAGGTGGTGGCAGGGAGTGTGTAGGTGGTGGCAGGGGGTGTGTAGGTGGTGGCAGGGGGTGTGGGTGGTGGCAGGGAGTGTGTAGGTGGTGGCAGGGGGTGTGTAGGTGGTGGCAGGGAGTGTGTAGGTGGTGGCAGGGGGTGTGTAGGTGGTGGCAGGGGGTGTGGGTGGTGGCAGGGAGTGTGTGGTGGTGGCAGGGGAGTGTGTAGGTGGTGGCAGGGAGTGTGGGTGGTGGCAGGGAGTGTGTAGGGTGGTGGCAGGGGAGTGTGTGGGTGGTGGCAGGGAGTGTGTAGGTGGTGGCAGGGAGTGTAGGTGGTGGCAGGGAGTGTAGGTGGTGCAGGGGTGTGTAGGTGGTGGCAGGGAGTGTGTGGGTGGTGGCAGGGAGTGTGGGTGGTGGCAGGGAGTGTGGGTGGTGGCAGGGAGTGTGGGTGGTGGCAGGGAGTGTGTAGGTGGTGGCAGGGGAGTGTGGGTGGTGGCAGGGAGAGTGTGGGTGGTGGCAGGGAGTGTGTAGGTGGTGGCAGGGAGAGTGTGGGTGGTGGCAGGGAGAGTGTGTAGGTGGTGGCAGGGAGTGTGGGTGGTGGCAGGGAGTGTGGGTGGTGGCAGGGAGTGTGTAGGTGGTGGCAGGGAGTGTGGGTGGTGGCAGGGAGTGTGGGTGGTGGCAGGGAGTGTGTGGGTGGTGGCAGGGAGTGTGGGTGGTGGCAGGGAGTGTGGGTGGTGGCAGGGAGTGTGGGTGGTGGCAGGGAGTGTGGGTGGTGGCAGGGAGAGTGTGGGTGGTGGCAGGGTGTGTGGGTGGTGGCAGGGAGTGTGTGGGTGGTGGCAGGGAGTGTGTGGGTGGTGGCAGGGAGTGTGGGTGGTGGCAGGGAGTGTGTGGGTGGTGGCTGGGAGTGTGTAGGTGGTGGCTGGGAGTGTGTGGGTGGTGGCAGGGAGTGTAGGTGGTGGCAGGGAGTGTGGGTGGTGGCAGGGAGTGTGGGTGGTGGCAGGGAGTGTGTGGGTGGTGGCAGGGAGTGTGTGGGTGGTGGCAGGGGGTGTGTAGGTGGTGGCAGGGAGTGTGTAGGTGGTGGCAGGGAGTGTGTGGGTGGTGGCAGGGGGTGTGTAGGTGGTGGCAGGGAGTGTGTGGGTCGTGGCTGGGAGTGTGTGGGTGGTGGCAGGGAGTGTGGGTGGTGGCAGGGGGTGTGTAGGTGGTGGCTGGGAGTGTGTGGGTGGTGGCAGGGAGTGTGGGTGGTGGCAGGGAGTGTGTGGGTGGTGGCTGGGAGTGTGTAGGTGGTGGCAGGGAGTGTGGGTGGTGGCAGGGTGTGTGGGTGGTGGCAGGGAGTGTGTGGGTGGTGGCTGGGAGTGTGTGGGTGGTGGCAGGGAGTGTAGGTGGTGGCAGGGAGTGTGGGTGGTGGCTGGGGGTGTGTAGGTGGTGGCTGGGAGTGTGTGGGTGGTGGCAGGGAGTGTAGGTGGTGGCAGGGAGTGTGGGTGGTGGCAGGGTGTGTGGGTGGTGGCAGGGAGTGTGTGGGTGGTGGCTGGGAGTGTGTGGGTGGTGGCAGGGAGTGTAGGTGGTGGCAGGGAGTGTGGGTGGTGGCAGGGAGTGTGGGTGGTGGCAGGGTGTGTGGGTGGTGGCAGGGTGTGTGGGTGGTGGCAGGGTGTGTGGGTGGTGGCAGGGAGTGTGTGGGTGGTGGCAGGGAGTGTGTGGGTGGTGGCAGGGAGTGTGTGGGTGGTGGCAGGGAGTGTGTGGGTGGTGGCAGGGAGTGTGTGGGTGGTGGCAGGGTGTGTGGGTGGTGGCAGGGTGTGTGGGTGGTGGCAGGGAGTGTGTGGGTGGTGGCAGGGAGTGTGTGGGTGGTGGCAGGGAGTGTGGGTGGTGGCAGGGAGTGTGTGGGTGGTGGCAGGGAGTGTGTGGGGGGTGGCAGGGTGTGTGGGTGGTGGCAGGGAGTGTGTGGGTGGTGGCAGGGAGTGTGTGGGTGGTGGCAGGGTGTGTGGGTGGTGGCAGGGAGTGTGTGGGTGGTGGCAGGGAGTGTGTAGGTGGTGGCAGGGGGTGTGTAGGTGGTGGCAGGGAGTGTGTAGGTGGTGGCAGGGGGTGTGTAGGTGGTGGCAGGGGGTGTGGGTGGTGGCAGGGAGTGTGTAGGTGGTGGCAGGGGGTGTGTAGGTGGTGGCAGGGAGTGTGGGTGGTGGCAGGGGGTGTGTAGGTGGTGGCAGGGGGTGTGGGTGGTGGCAGGGAGTGTGTAGGTGGTGGCAGGGGGTGTGTAGGTGGTGGCAGGGAGTGTGGGTGGTGGCAGGGGGTGTGTAGGTGGTGGCAGGGGGTGTGGGTGGTGGCAGGGAGTGTGTAGGTGGTGGCAGGGGGTGTGTAGGTGGTGGCAGGGAGTGTGGGTGGTGGCAGGGAGAGTGTGGGT
>NC_091161.1:10049910-10094910 GCF_040958095.1 Procambarus clarkii | reverse complement strand
AGAGAGAGAGAGAGAGAGAGAGAGAGAGAGAGAGAGAGAGAGAGAGAGAGAGAGAGAGAGAGAGAGAGAGAGAGAGAGAGAGAGAGAGGAAAGAGAACATAGTGAGAGGGAAGGGGCTAAGAGAAGAGAAGGAACGCATGGAACAGTGATGGGAAATCCAGAATGTTGTTGTTGTAAAAGATATCTGGAACCTAAAGTTCCAAGTAGCACGGGCTATGGTGAGCCCGTGATATCCGGAATGAGATACTTTTATCTTGTCTATTGTTTAGACTTATGGATAATTAGACAACTATCTTTTTTGACAATGAGTTGCCACTAGATTGTTCTCCTTTCCTCTATCTTGAGGTTATCTTGAGGTTATCTTGAGGTTATCTTGAGGTTATCTTGAGGTTATCTTGAGGTTATCTTGTGGTTATCTTGAGGTTATCTTGAGGTTATCTTGAAGTTATCTTGAGATTATCTTGAGGTTATCTTGAGGTTATCTTGAGGTTATCTTGAGGTTATCTTGAGGTTATCTTGAGGTTATCTTGAGGTTATCTTGAGGTTATCTTGTGGTTATCTTGAGGTTATCTTGAGGTTATCCTGAGGTTATCCTGAGGTTATCTTGAGGTTATCCTGAGGGATATCTTGAAGTTATCTTGAGGTTATCTTGAGGGATATCTTTTTGTTATCTTTTTGTTATCTTTTTGTTATCTTGAGGTTATCTTGGGGGTTGTCTTAAGGTTATCTTTTTGTTATCTTGAGGTTATCTTGAGGGTTGTCTTGAGGTTATCTTTTTGTTATCTTGAGGTTATCTTGAGATTATCTTTTTGTTATAATGAGGTTATCTTGGGGTTATCTTGAGGTTATCTTGATATGATTTCGGGGCTTAGTGTCCCCGCGGCCCGGTCCTCGAACCAGGCCTCCACACCCAGGAAGCAGCCCGTGACAGCTGACTAACTCCCAGGTACCTATTTACTGCTAGGTGTACAGATGCATCAGGAGTGAAAGAAACTGTGCCCATTTGTATCCGCCTCCGCCGGGGATCGAACCCGGAATCTTAGGACTACGACTCCCGAGCGCTGTCCACTAAGCCGCGAGGCTCCAGGTTTGGCTGTGCGTGCGTGTACTCACCTAGTTGTGCTTGCGGGGGTTGAGCTCTGGCTCTTTGGTCCCGCCTCTCAACCTGTCAATCAACAGGTGTACAGGTTCCTGAAGCCTATTGGGCTCTATCATATCTACACTTGAAACTGTGTATGGAGTCAGCCTCCACCACATCACTGCCTAATGCATTCCATTTGTCAACCACTCTGACACTAAAAAAGTTCTTTCTAATATCTCTGTGGCTCATTTGGGCACTCAGTTTCCACCTGTGTCCCCTAGTGCGTGTGCCCCTTGTGTTAAACAGCCTATCTTTATCTACCCTATCAATTCCCTTGAGGGTCTTGAATGTGGTGATCATGTCCCCCCCTAACTCTTCTGTCTTCCAACGAAGTGAGGTTTAATTCCCGTAGTCTCTCCTCGTAGCTCATACCTCTCAGTTCGGGTACTAGTCTGGTGGCAAACATTTGAACATTTTCCAGTTTAGTCTTATGCTTGACTAGATATGGACTCCATGCTGGTAGCCGCATACTCCAGGATTGGTCTGACATATGTGTAGTATAATGTTCTGAAGATTCCTTACACAAGTTTCTAAAGGCCGTTCTTATGTTAGCCAACCTGGCATATGCTGCTGATGTTATCCTCTTGATATAAGCTTCAGGGGACAGGTCTGGCGTGATATCAACCCCCAGGTCTTTCTCTCTCTCGGACTCTTGAAGTATTTCATCTCCCAAGTGATACCTTGTATCTGGTCTCCTGCTTCCTACCCCTATCTTCATTACATTACATTTGCTTGGATTAAACTCTAACAGCCATTTGTTCGACCACTTCCTGCAGCTTGTCCAGGTCTTCTTGAAGCCTCAAGCTGTCCTCCTCTGTCTTAATCCTTCTCATAATTTTGGCGTCGTCAGCAAACATTGAGAGGAAATGAGTCTATACCCGTCTGGGAGATCATTTACGTATATCAGAAACAGGATAGGTCCAAGTACAGAGCCCTGTGGGACTCCACTGGTGACTTCACGCCAGTCTGAGGTCTCACCCCTCACTATAACTCTCTGTTTCCTATTGTTTAGGTACTCCCTTATCCACTGGAGCGCCCTACCAGTTACTCCGGCCTGTTTCTCTAGCTTATGCATTAACCTTTTATGGTGTGTGTGTGTGAGTGTGTGTGTGTGCGTGTGTGTGTGTGTGTGTGTGTGTGTGTGTGTGTGTGTGTGTGTGTGTGTGTGTGTGTGTGTGTGTGTGTGTGTGTGTGTGTGTGTGTGCGTGTGTATGTGTGTGTATGTATGTTGGGAGCGTGTGCGCGCGTGCGCGCTGAAGGTAAGTGCCTTCGATGGTGGCAATGTACTTACCTATATGTACTTATCAAAACGTGCTTAACAGGTCGAGCGCCAGCTCCTGGCCCCGCCCATCAACACATGATAGTCCCAGCCAATGAACCTGTTCACACGTTAATAATATTTACATCTAGAATTGTTGGTTCACTGAGTTAATGGTAGTTAGGAAAGTGTAGTTAGTAGTGTAGTTAGTTAAGAGTAGTTAATGTACCCGAGGAACCACCATCAGTAGTTATTTTTTATCATTAACAAGATGGAGCCGGTCGGCCGAGCGGACAGCACGCGGGACTTGTGATCCTGTGGGCCTGGGTTCGATCCCGGGCGCCGGCGAGACACAATGGGCAGAGTTTCTTTCACCCTATGCCCCTGTTACCTAGCAGTAAATTAGGTACCTGGGTGTTAGTCAGCTGTCACGGGCTGCTTCCTGGGGGTGAAGGCCTGGCCGAGGACCGGGCCGCGGGGACACTAAAGCCCCGAAATCATCTCAAGATAACCTCAAGATCTCAAGATAGATGTTTAGCAGTTAAATAACTTGATGTTTAACAGAGATAAACTCGAGGAAATGTTAAAATGAATTACTTAACGACACACAGGGAACAAGGCAGTTAGACCCACTCATCGAAGGAAACCATCTGGGAATGGTGATTCCTGACAGCCTGATATGTAGTGAATACAGCAAATACAACAAATACAATCAAATACAGCGTCAGCAGGACAATGAATTGGGTAGATTATACATTTCTAATCCAAGATTTACACAACAATATTTTTAAACTATTAAAATCACTTGTGCTGTGCAGTCTTGAGTACTGCTCAGTACTCACTCATCCTGTGAGTGGACACACCGCCATAGTGACAGTATTGGGCAGCGTCACTCATGCCTGTGAGTGGACACACCGCCATAGTGACAGTATTGGGCAGCGTCACTCATCCTGTGAGTGGACACACCGCCATAGTGACAGTATTGGGCAGCGTCACTCATCCTGTGAGTGGACACACCGCCATAGTGACAGTATTGGGCAGCGCCACTCATCCTGTGAGTGGACACACCGCCATAGTGACAGTATTGGGCAGCGTCACTCATCCTGTGAGTGGACACACCGCCATAGTGACAGTATTGGGCAGCGCCACTCATCCTGTGAGTGGACACACCGCCATAGTGACAGTATTGGGCAGCGTCACTCATCCTGTGAGTGGACACACCGCCATAGTGACAGTATTGGGCAGCGCCACTCATCCTGTGAGTGGACACACCGCCATAGTGACAGTATTGGGCAGCGCCACTCATCCTGTGAGTGGACACACCGCCATAGTGACAGTATTGGGCAGCGTCACTCATCCTGTGAGTGGACACACCGCCATAGTGACAGTATTGGGCAGCGCCACTCATCCTGTGAGTGGACACACCGCCATAGTGACAGTATTGGGCAGCGCCACTCATCCTGTGAGTGGACACACCGCCATAGTGACAGTATTGGGCAGCGTCACTCATCCTGTGAGTGGACACACCGCCATAGTGACAGTAATTGGGCAGCGTCACTCATCCTGTGAGTGGACACACCGCCATAGTGACAGTATTGGGCAGCGTCACTCATCCTGTGAGTGGACACACCGCCATAGTGACAGTATTGGGCAGCGTCACTCATCCTGTGAGTGGACACACCGCCATAGTGACAGTATTGGGCAGCGCAACTCATCCTGTGAGTGGACACACCGCCATAGTGACAGTATTGGGCAGCGTCACTCATCCTGTGAGTGGACACACCGCCATAGTGACAGTATTGGGCAGCGTCACTCATCCTGTGAGTGGACACACCGCCATAGTGACAGTATTGGGCAGCGCCACTCATCCTGTGAGTGGACACACCGCCATAGTGACAGTATTGGGCAGCGTCACTCATCCTGTGAGTGGACACACCGCCATAGTGACAGTATTAGGCAGCGTCACTCATCCTGTGAGTGGACACACCGCCATAGTGACAGTATTGGGCAGCGTCCACTCATCCTGTGAGTGGACACACCGCCATAGTGACAGTATTGGGCAGCGTCACTCATCCTGTGAGTGGACACACCGCCATAGTGACAGTATTGGGCAGTGCCACTCATCCTGTGAGTGGACACACCGCCATAGTGACAGTATTGGGCAGCGCCACTCATCCTGTGAGTGGACACACCGCCATAGTGACAGTATTGGGCAGCGTCACTCATCCTGTGAGTGGACACACCGCCATAGTGACAGTATTGGGCAGCGCCACTCATCCTGTGAGTGGACACACCGCCATAGTGACAGTATTGGGCAGCGCCACTCATCCTGTGAGTGGACACACCGCCATAGTGACAGTATTGGGCAGCGCAACTCATGCTGTGAGTGGACACACCGCCATAGTGACAGTATTGGGCAGTGCCACTCATCCTGTGAGTGGACACACCGCCATAGTGACAGTATTGGGCAGCGCCACTCATCCTGTGAGTGGACACACCGCCATAGTGACAGTATTGGGCAGCGCCACTCATCCTGTGAGTGGACACACCGCCATAGTGACAGTATTGGGCAGCGTCACTCATCCTGTGAGTGGACACACCGCCATAGTGACAGTATTGGGCAGCGCCACTCATTCTGTGAGTGGACACACCGCCATAGTGACAGTATTGGGCAGCGGCACTTATCCTGTGAGTGGACACACCGCCATAGTGACAGTACTGACCAGCGCCACTCATCCTGTGAGTGGACACACCGCCATAGTTACAGTATTGGGCAGCGTCAGTCATCCTGTGAGTGGACACACCACCATAGTGACAGTATTGGGCAGCGCCACTCATCCTGTGAGTGGACACACCGCCATAGTGACAGTATTGGGCAGCGCCACTCATCCTGTGAGTGGACACACCACCATAGTGACAGTATTGGGCAGCGTCACTCATCCTGTGAGTGGACACACCGCCATAGTGACAGTATTGGGCAGCGTCACTCATCCTGTGAGTGGACACACCGCCATAGTGACAGTATTGGGCAGCGCCACTCATCCTGTGAGTGGACACACCACCATAGTGACAGTATTGGGCAGCGCCACCCATCCTGTGAGTGGACACACCGCCATAGTGACAGTATTGGGCGGCGTCACTCATCCTGTGAGTGGACACACCACCATAGTGACAGTATTGGGCAGCGCCACTCATCCTGTGAGTGGACACACCGCCATAGTGACAGTATTGGGCAGCGTCACTCATCCTGTGAGTGGCCACACCGCCATAGTGACAGTATTGGGCAGCGTCACTCATCCTGTGAGTGGACACACCGCCATAGTGACAGTATTGGGCAGCGCCACTCATCCTGTGAGTGGACACACCGCCATAGTGACAGTATTGGGCAGCGCCACTCATCCTGTGAGTGGACACACCGCCATAGTGACAGTATTGGGCAGCGTCACTCATCCTGTGAGTGGACACACCGCCATAGTGACAGTATTGGGCAGCGTCACTCATCCTGTGAGTAGCCACACCGCCATAGCAGCATGTACAACACTCCCCAATAGGAAGAAAACCTGCTGGGCTGTTCATCCCAGCCTCATAGGTGTAATGATCCCGATATCTCAGATTAATCAGGTTAACATTGACTCTGGGAATTATCCCCCTTAGGTCAATATCGGCATTTACTCCCCACCCACAGTCCTTAATTGGACCTAATTAGGTGATTAATACCCGCTTGTTAAGCCCCTGTCAAATTATCCTGTCTGATTTTCTCCCCTTAAGGAACTCCATCTTGAGGGAGTTTAATGAATTGCTCGGAACTGCTTGAGCGACTAAGCACACAGGTAATCACGGGTGCTGATTGGTTAATTTCTTGTAGCAGGAGGGAATGCCATTGGTTCGTTGTGGCTTAATTAACAAGCATTGGACTCAACTACTCACTTCCTGGTGGCAATTATTCTCATTGGCTGATGAGCTGTGCACTGTGCTGTTCTCTCATTAGCTCAACACTCAGGCTGTTGCTGAGGGCCACACAACACTCAGACTGATGCTGAGGGCCACACAACACTCAGACTGATGATGAGGGCCACACAACACCCAGACTGATGCTGAGGGCCACACAACACTCAGACTGATGCTGAGGGCCACACAACACTCAGACTGATGCTGAGGGCCACACACAACACTCAGACTGATGATGAGGGCCACACAACACTCAGACTGATGCTGAGGGCCACACAACACTCAGACTGATGATGAGGGCCACACAACACTCAGACTGATGCTGAGGGCCACACAACACTCAGACTGATGGTGAGGGCCACACAACACTCAGACTGATGCTGAGGGCCACACAACACTCAGACTGATGATGAGGGCCACACAACACCCAGACTGATGCTGAGGGCCACACAACACTCAGACTGATGCTGAGGGCCACACAACACTCAGACTAATGCTGAGGGCCACACAACACTCAGACTGATGCTGAGGGCCACACACAACACTCAGACTGATGCTGAGGGCCACACAACACTCAGACTGATGCTGAGGGCCACACAACACTCAGACTGATGATGAGGGCCACACAACACCCAGACTGATGCCGAGGGCCACACAACACTCAGACTGATGATGAGGGCCACACAACACCCAGACTGATGCTGAGGGCCACACAACACTCAGACTGATGCTGAGGGCCACACAACACTCAGACTGATGCTGAGGGCCACACAACACTCAGACTGATGCTGAGGGCCACACAACATTCAGACTGATGCTAAGGGCCACACACAACACTCAGACTGATGCTGAGGGCCACACAACACTCAGACTGATGCTGAGGGCCACACAACACTCAGACTGATGATGAGGGCCACACAACACCCAGACTGATGCTGAGGGCCACACAACACTCAGACTGATGCTGAGGGCCACACAACACTCAGACTGATGCTGAGGGCCACACAACACTCAGACTGATGATGAGGGCCACACAACACCCAGACTGATGCTGAGTACCACACAACACTCAGACTGATGCTGAGGGCCACTCAACACTCAGACTGATGCTGAGGGCCACACAACATTCAGACTGATGCTGAGGGCCACACACAACACTCAGACTGATGCTGAGGGCCACACAACACTCAGACTGATGCTGAGGGCCACACACAACACTCAGACTGATGCTGAGGGCCACACACAACACTCAGACTGATGCTGGGGGCCACACAACACTCAGACTGATGCTGAGGGCCACACAACACTCAGACTGATGCTGAGGGCCACACACAACACTCAGACTGATGCTGAGGGCCACACACAATACCCAGACTGACGCTGAGGGCCACACACAACACTCAGACTGATGCTGAGGGCCACACAACACGCAGACTGATGCTGAGGGCCACACACAACACTCAGACTGATTCTGAGGGCCACACACAACACTCAGACTGATGCTGAGGGCCAAACAACACTCAGACTGATTCTGAGGGCCACACACAACACTCAGACTGATGCTGAGGGCCACACACAGCACTCAGACTGATGCTGAGGGCCACACACAACACTCAGACTGATGCTGAGGGCCACACACAACACTCAGACTGATGCTGAGGGCCACACACAACACTCAGACTGATGCTGAGGGCCACACACAACACTCAGACTGATGCCGAGGGCCACACACAACACTCAGACTGATGCTGAGGGCCACACAACACTCAGACTGATGCTGAGGGCCACACACAACACTCAGACTGGCGCTCAGGTCCGCCACACACTCAGACTGATGCTGAGGGCCACACAACACTCAGACTGATGCTGAGGGACACACAACACTCAGACTGATGCTGAGGGCTACACAACACTCAGACTGATGCTGAGGGCCACACACAACACTCAGACTGATGCTGAGGGCCACACACAATATCCAGACTGACGCTGAGGGCCACACACAACACTCAGACTGATGCTGAGGGCCACACAACACTCAGACTGATGCTGAGGGCCACACACAACACTCAGACTGATTCTGAGGGCCACACACAACACTCAGACTGATGCTGAGGGCCACACACAACACTCAGACTGATGCTGAAGGCCACACAACACCCAGACTGATGCTGAGGGCCAAACACAACACACAGACTGAAGCTGAAGGCCACACACAACACTCAGACTGATTATGAGGGCCACACACAACACTCAGACTGATGCTGAGGGCCACACAACACTCAGACTGATTCTGAGGGCCACACACAACACTCAGACTGATTCTGAGGGCCACACACAACACCCAGACTGATGCTGAGGGCCACACAACACCCAGACTGATGCTGAGGGACACACAACACTCAGACTGATGCTGAGGGCTACACAACACTCAGACTGATGCTGAGGGCCACACACAACACTCAGACTGATGCTGAGGGCCACACACAATATCCAGACTGACGCTGAGGGCCACACACAACACTCAGACTGATGATGAGGGCCACACAACACTCAGACTGATGCTGAGGGCCACACACAACACTCAGACTGATTCTGAGGGCCACACACAACACTCAGACTGATGCTGAGGGCCACACACAACACTCAGACTGATGCTGAAGGCCACACAACACCCATACTGATGCTGAGGGCCAAACACAACACACAGACTGAAGCTGAAGGCCACACACAACACTCAGACTGATTATGAGGGCCACACACAACACTCAGACTGATGCTGAGGGCCACACAACACTCAGACTGATTCTGAGGGCCACACACAACACTCAGACTGATTCTGAGGGCCACACACAACACCCAGACTGATGCTGAGGGCCACACAACACCCAGACTGATGCTGAGGGCCACACACAATACCCAGACTGATGCTGAGGGCCACACACAACACTCAGACTGATGCTGAGGGCCACACACAACACCCAGACTGATGATGAGGGCCACACACAACACCCAGACTGATGCTGAGGGCCACACAACACTCAGACTGATGCTGAGGGCCACACACAACACTCAGACTGATGCTGAGGGCCACACACAACACTCAGACTGATGCTGAGGGCCACACACAACACCCAGACTGATGCTGAGGGCCACACACAACACTCAGACTGATGCTGAGGGCCACACACAACACTCAGACTGATGCTGAGGGCCACACAACACTCAGACTGATGCTGAGGGCCACACACAACACCCAGACTGTTGCTGAGGGCCACACACAACACTCAGACTGATGCTGAGGGCCACACAACACTCAGACTGATGCTGAGGGCCACACAACACTCAGACTGATGCTGAGGGCCACACAACACTCAGACTGATGCTGAGGGCCATACACAACACTCTGACTGATGGTGAGGGCCACACAACACTCAGACTGATGCTGAGGGCCACACACAACACTCAGACTGATGCTGATGGCCACACAACACTCAGACTGATGCTGAGGGCCACACACAACACTCAGACTGATGCTGAGGGCCACACACAACACTCAGACTGATGCTGAAGGCCACACAACACCCAGACTGATGCTGAGGGCCACACACAACACCCAGACTGATGCTGAGGGCCACACACAACACTCAGACTGATGCTGAAGGCCACACAACACCCAGACTGATGCTGATCGCCACACACAACACTCAGACTGATGCTGAGGGCCACACAACACTCAGACTGATGCTGAGGGCCACACACAACACTCAGACTGATGCTGAGGGCCACACAACACTCAGACTGATGCTGAGGGCCACATAACACTCAGACTGATGCTGAGGGCCACACAACACTCAGACTGATGCTGAGGGCCACACAACACTCAGACTGATGCTGAGGGCCACACAACACTCAGACTGATGGTGAGGGCCACACAACACTCAGACTGATGGTGAGGGCCACACACAACACTCAGACTGATGCTGAGGGCCACACACAACACTCAGACTGATGCTGAGGGCCACACACAACACTCAGACTGATGCTGAGGGCCACACACAACACTCAGACTGATGCTGAGGGCCACACACAACACCCAGACTGATGCTGAGGGCCACACACAACACTCAGACTGATGCTGAGGGCCACACAACACTCAGACTGATGCTGAGGGCCACACACAACACTCAGACTGATGCTGAGGGCCACACACAACACCCAGACTGTTGCTGAGGGCCACACACAACACTCAGACTGGCGCTCAGGTCCGCCACACACTCAGAATGGTTGCCTGGTGGCCACAACAACATGGCCACGTTGAGAAAATTGGTATTTCGTGCCAGGAAGAGTGGCCAGCGTGGCCCAGCCCGCCCCTAAGTACCGCTTCACACGGCTCATTGGAACTCCTCTCTTTACTCATTCATGCGACCCTGGCCTTCCCTAGACCTGTCCCCCCTTGGACACTACCTCTGGACACATCCCCACTGGACACATCCCCACTGGACACAACCCTTGGACACATCCCCGCTGGACACATCCCCACTGGACACATCTCCACTGGACATATCCCCACTGGACACATCCCCACTGGACACATCCCCACTGGACAAATCCCCACTGGACACATCCCCACTGGACACATCCCCACTGGACACATCCCCACTGGACACATCCCCGCTGGACACATCCCCACTGGACACATCCCCACTGGACACATCCCCACTGGACACAACCCTTGGACACATCCCCACTGGACACATCCCCACTGGACTCAACCCTTGGACACATCCCCACTGGACACATCCCCACTGGACACAACCCTTGGACACAACCCTTGGACACATCCCCACTGGACACAACCCTTGGACACAACCCTTGGACACAACCCTTGGACACAACCCTTGGACACAACCCTTGGACACAACCTCTGGACACATCCCCACTGGACTCAACCCTAGGACACATCCCCACTGGACACATCCCCACTGGACACAACCCTTGGACACAACCTCTGGACACATCCCCACTGGACACAACCCTTGGACACAACCCTTGGACACAACCCTTGGACACAACCCTTGGACACAACCCTTGGACACAACCTCTGGACACATCCCCACTGGACTCAACCCTTGGACACATCCCCACTGGACACATCCCCACTGGACACAACCCTTGGACACAACCTCTGGACACATCCCCACTGGACAGAACACCGGACCTATCCACCCCATTCAGAAGTCACCTAGCCTTATATACCAAATTCAGCAGCATATATTGTGAAAAACATCCTTCCACGGAATTTCAGATAAACTAATATGTCTAAAAACATGTGTTTAAGCTCTGTTATGGGCAGGAAAAGCACTTGGGCTGGACGGTAGAGCGACGGACTCGCTTCATGCAGGTCGGCGTTCAATCCCCGATCGTCTAAGTGGTTGGACACCATTCCTTTCCCCCGTCCCATCCCAAATCCGGACCCCTTCCCAGTGCTATATAGTCGTGGTGGCTTGGTGCTTTCCCCTGATAGTTTAGACACAGTAAAGACACAGTAAGACACAATAAAGACACAGAAACACACAGTAAAGACACAGTAAAGGCACAGTAACACTCAGTAACACACAGTAAAGGCACAGTAACACACAGTAACACTCAGTAACACACAGTAAAGGCACAGTAACACACAGTAACACTCAGTAACACACAGTAACACACAGTAACACTCAGTAACACACAGTCACACACAGTAAAGACACAGTAAAGGCACAGTAACACACAGTAACACATAGTAACACACAGTAACACACAGTAACACAGTAACACACAGTAACACACAGTAACACACAGTAACACACAGTAACACACAGTAACACACAGTAAAGACACAGTAACACACAGTAACACACAGTAAAGACACAGTAACACACAGTAGCACACAGTAACACACAGTAACACACAATAACACACAGTAACACACAGTAACACACAGTAACACAGTAACACACAGTAACACATAGTAACACAGTAACACACAGTAACACATAGTAACACACAGTAACACACAGTAACACAGTAACACACAGTAGCACACAGTAACACACAGTAACACACAGTAACACACAGTAACACACAGTAACACACAGTAGCACACAGTAACACACAGTAACACACAATAACACACAGTAACACACAGTAACACACAGTAACACAGTAACACACAGTAACACATAGTAACACAGTAACACACAGTAACACATAGTAACACACAGTAACACACAGTAACACAGTAACACACAGTAGCACACAGTAACACACAGTAACACACAGTAACACACAGTAACACACAGTAACACAGTAACACACAGTAAAACTCAGTAACACACAGTAACACACAGTAAAGACACAGTAACACACAGTAACACACAGTAACACACAGTAAAGACACAGTAACACACAGTAACACACAGTATCACACAGCAACACACAGTAGCACACAGTAACACACAGTAACACACAGTAACACACAGTAACACTCAGTAACACACAGTAACACACAGTAACACACAGTAACACACAGTAACACTCAGTAACACACAGTAACACACAGTAACACACAGTAACACACAGTAAAGACACAGTAACACACAGTAACACACAGTAACACTCAGTAACACACAGTAACACACAGTAAAACTCAGTAACACACAGTAACACACAGTAACACACAGTAACACACAGTAACACACAGTAACACACAGTAAAGACACAGTAACACACAGTAACACACAGTAACACACAGTAACACACAGTAACACACAGTAACACAGTAACACACAGTAACACATAGTAACACAGTAACACACAGTAACACATAGTAACACACAGTAACACACAGTAACACAGTAACACACAGTAGCACACAGTAACACACAGTAACACACAGTAACACACAGTAACACACAGTAACACACAGTAACACACAGTAACACACAGTAACACACAGTATCACACAGCAACACACAGTAGCACACAGTAACACACAGTAACACACAGTAACACACAATAACACACAGTAACACACAGTAACACACAGTAACACACAGTATCACACAGTAACACACAGTAACACACAGTAACACACAGTAACACACAGTAACACACAGTAACACACAGTATCACACAGTAACACACAGTAACACACAGTAACACACAGTAACACACAGTATCACACAGTAACACACAGTAACACACAGTAACACACAGTAACACAGTAACACACAGTAACACACAGTAACACACAGTAACACACAGTATCACACAGCAACACACAGTAGCACACAGTAACACACAGTAACACACAGTAACACACAATAACACACAGTAACACACAGTAACACACAGTAACATACAGTATCACACAGTAACACACAGTAACACACAGTAACACACAGTAACACACAGTAACACACAGTATCACACAGTAACACACAGTAACACACAGTAACACACAGTAACACACAGTAACACACAGTAACACACAATAACACAAAGCAACACACAGTAACACACAGTAGCACACAGTAACACACAGTAACACACAGTAACAGAGGTGTCACAGGTAAAGGTTTAAAAGTTTAAGAACGGAAATTAACATTCGCTTGAGTCGTCAAAGACTTTTTAAGGAGAAGAAGAAGAGTTGTGCAACAAAGACCAGCTGGCAATGTGCAGTCTTGCAACGAGGCTCCAAATGTGCAGTCTTGCAGTGGCGTTTATGTCTGGGTTGTAATTTCAGGTGTGGCAGAGTCAGCTGTGTGACTGGGTGAGGTATGAGAGAGTCAGGTAGAACCACGACCAGGTGTGGAAGAGCCAGGTGTGGAAGAGCCAGGTGTGGAAGAGCCAGGTGTGGGAGAGCCAGGTGTGGAAGAGCCAGGTGTGGAAGAGCCAGGTGTGGGAGAGCCAGGTGTGTAACAGTTATGTAACATCAAGGCACATAAGTGATCCTGATTGGCTCGAACAATTTACAAACTTTTCTCAGCAACATTTCAATATTTAACCAACAAACTCCTTGACTTGTATATACAAGTGATTCATGCAACCAACATATAAGAATTAGCTTCCGTAAGTATAAACTACTCTCTCGCTAGTTACCTGGGCCAGATTCACGAAGCAGTTACGCAAGCACTTACGAACCTGGAGGGCCAGATTCACGAAGCAGTTACGCAAGCACTTACGAACCTGGAGGGCCAGATTCACGAAGCAGTTACGCAAGCACTTACGAACCTGGAGGGCCAGATTCACGAAGCAGTTACGCAAGCACTTACGAACCTGGAGGGCCAGATTCACGAAGCAGTTACGCAAGCACTTACGAACCTGGAGGGCCAGATTCACGAAGCAGTTACGCAAGCACTTACGAACCTGGGGCTAGATTCACGAAGCAGTTACGCAAGCACTTACGACGAAGCAGTTACGCAAGCACTTACGAATCTGGGGCCAGATTCACGAAGCAGTTACGCAAGCACTTACGAACCTGGAAGGCCAGATTCACGAAGCAGTTACGCAAGCACTGACGAACCTGGTGCTAGATTCACGAAGCAGTTACGCAAGCACTGACGAACCTGGGGCTAGATTCACGAAGCAGTTACGCAAGCACTTACGAACCTGGAGCTAGATTCACGAAGCAGTTACGCAAGCACTTACGAACCTGGAGGGCCAGATTCACGAAGCAGTTACGCAAGCACTGACGAACCTGGTGCCAGATTCACGAAGCAGTTACGCAAGCACTTACGAACCTGGGGCCAGATTCACGAAGCAGTTACGCAAGCACTTACGAACCTGGAGGGCCAGATTCACGAAGCGGTTACGCAAGCAGTGACGAACCTGAGGCTAGATTCACGAAGCAGTTACGCAAGCACTGACGAACCTGGGGCTAGATTCACGAAGCAGTTACGCAAGCACTTACGAACCTGGGGCTAGATTCACGAAGCAGTTACGCAAGCACTTACGAACCTGGGGCTAGATTCACGAAGCAGTTACGCAAGCACTTACGACGAAGCAGTTACGCAAGCACTTACGAATCTGGGGCTAGATTCACGAAGCAGTTACGCAAGCACTTACGACGAAGCAGTTACGCAAGCACTTACGAATCTGGGGCCAGATTCACGAAGCAGTTACGCAAGCACTTACGAACCTGGGGCAAGATTCACGAAGCAGTTACGCAAGCACTTACGAACCTGGGGCTAGATTCACGAAGCAGTTACGCAAGCACTTACAAACCTGGGACTAGATTCACGAAGCAGTTACGCAAGCACTTACGAACCTGGGACCAGATTCACGAAGCAGTTACGCAAGCACTTACGAACCTATTCTCTATTATTGAAATCTCCATTGTTTAATAAAACTGAAAAAGAAATTATTGATATTTAAAACTTGAGTATAGCAATTTGAACTTGAAAACTTCATCATAAAATTCTGAGTGTCTCAGAATTTTAGGATGAAATTATCATATCTACATTTGAAACTGTGTATGGAGTCAGCCTCCACCACATCACTGCCTAATGCATTCCATCTGTTAACTACTCTGACACTGAAAAAATTCTTTCTAACGTCTCTGTGGCTCATCTGGGTACTAAGTTTCCACCTGTGTCCTCTTGTTCGTGTCCCACCCGTGCTGAAGAGTTTGTCTTTGTCCACCCTGTCAATTCCCCTGAGAATTTTGTAGGTGGTTATCATGTCTCACCTTACTCTTCTGTTTTCCAGGGATGTGAGGTTCAGCTCCTTTAGCCTTTCCTCGTAACTCAATCCTCTCAGTTCCGGGACGAGCCTGGTGGCATACCGCTGAATCTTCTCTAACTTTGTCTTGTGTTTAACTAGGTATGGACTCCAGGCTGGAGCTGCATACTCCAGGATTGGTCTGACATAAGTGGTATACAGGGTCCTGAACGATTCCTTACACAAGTTTCTAAAGTTAGTTCTTATGTTGGCTGTTACGAACCCGGATCCAGCGTCCGAGCCTGGAGCAGTGACAAACACGCCATCTGTGGGTCAGCTCCCGAAACCCCCGCCAAACGAACGACGACACCTAGTGAGGACAGCGTGTACTGGCCTCGAGGACCAGTTTCCAGTCTGGTTCAGCGCTCAACACCGCCGCTCCTGACCTCTGGTGAGGTGGTGCTCCGACGACAGCGCCATCTATGGACTGGATACGTCAGGTTTGTGTCTGAGCCTGTAAGTGTGGTGTTTTAGTGTCCCTGTTATTGATGACGTGTCTGCTTACAGAGCCGACCTGGGACCACTGTGTTGAAGGTGGAGTCAGTCTACCCGAGGCAGCCAGTCTCCATACTGTGAAGTTTGCTGCAGCTGTCGTGACGTCGTCCCCCCGGAAGAACACTGTGGTGTGTTAAGCCTGCCAGTGGAGTGGCAGTGGAAGGATTTACCCGGGACCGACGGTTGGAGACGATAATCCACTGGGGTATTGAGGACAGGAGGGTGATTGGTGATATCACACGAGACTCCTGTCTAGGGCGTACCCCTTTTATCGTTCGTGGAGTGGCCGTACCAGCCTTGGTGGCTCAGTACCTGCCAGCAGACCTGCTGGACGTGTGGTTGACGGCCTCCACGACGGTGCCCCCAGTGGACCTGTGTTGTGGCTGACCTGTGGCCAGGGTAGGCTCGGCGTTCTCAGAGGACACGTCTTGAGGCCACGAAGAAAGCACCGCGGACTCAGCACCTAGCTTCGAGGATCCATAGTCTCCAGCAGAAGACTGCAGTGTTGATCCCCTTTGTAAAGTGTTAATACCCCTCCCCCTTGTGTACGTTTTACTTTTATATATTTAAATGGTGATGGTGAACATTATATTATATTAAGTTCTTAGCTTTCTTTCCCTACTCCCTTTAAGTTACTTGCGTCACGGATCTCATCCCTTGATAGCCACTACTGGCTTGGGAACGGATACATATATCTTCCTCTAACATCAGAGTGAGAACCCCGTTGCGTCCCGAGAGGGCCGTAACATAATTGGCATCCCCAGCGGGATCCGTCCCCTTGTTAAGTATGTTTGACAGGGGTGGTGAAGTGGCGTAATCCCTGTATATAATTCCCCCTGTGTGACGATTGTGACGTTATACGTCCTGTGCGGTGCTCAGAGTGACTAAGTGCGGTATTGTGCAGTGCGGTGCTCGCTGTGATTAAGCGATTAAGTGCAATATTGACTAGTGCGGTGCTCAGTGATTTAGTGCACTATTG
The DNA here is from genome assembly GCF_040958095.1 of Procambarus clarkii. Classification (NCBI taxonomy): domain Eukaryota; kingdom Metazoa; phylum Arthropoda; class Malacostraca; order Decapoda; family Cambaridae; genus Procambarus; species Procambarus clarkii. Next base: position 10,077,327 of record NC_091161.1, on the reverse strand, counting down.
TAGAGCGAAGTGTTCGCTTGGACTCAGTGCAATATTGGGTAGTGTGGTGCCCGAAGTGATTACGTGCTATATTGGCAAGTGCGGTGTTTGGTGCAATATTGGCGTAGAACAGTGCTCGGTGTGTTAAGTGCTAACGTGTAAGCAGTGTGTTAAGTGCAAAGTGTTCCATCTGTGACAATGGCAGACAAAGCTACCATCGATGATCTGGACGATGTTCAGGCTTTTCTGAACAGAGTGGACTGTCTTGCCAGATTAAAGTATCTGAGCAAACCGGAACTTGTACTAGTGAGCGCCTACCTGGAGATCAAGATCCGTGCCAGTGATTCCCGTGTGGAGATCTTGTCCAAGGTTCACCGGCACCTGAAGGCAGAAGAGAAACAGGAAGGCGAGACTCCTAGTACAAAGGAAAGTGCAGACATAGCTTCCACGGAAAAGGAAGATAAAGGCAGCGACGTTGACAGTGATGCAGGCGAGCTTAATATCAGCTTCCTAACAGTCAAAATGCGTGCCCTAGAGATCAATCGCGAGATAGAATGGAAGAAATTAGAAATGGAACGAGAGAGACAAGATAAAGAATTAGAGATGAGACGTTTAGAATTAGAAGAAAGGAAAGCAGAGAGAGAAAGAGAAGAGAAACGAGAAAGAGAAGAACGAGAAAAAGAAGAGAGACGAGAAAGAGAAAGAGAAGAGCGAGAAAGAGAAAGAGAAGAACGAGAAAGAGAAGAGAGACGAGAGAGAGAAGAACGAGAACGAGAGAGAGAAGAACGAGAAAGAGAAGAGAGACGAGAGAGAGAAGAACGAGAGCGAGAAAGGGAGGAAAGAGAGAGACAACATGAACTAGAAGTATTGCGATTAGGCGGTGGTCGGAGGCAAACAACGGACACCAGTAGCTTCGATCCGGTACGCAACATCAAAATGGTCCCCAAATTCCATGAGAAGGAAGTGTCAAAGTTCTTTGCAGCCTTCGAGAAAGTCGCTGCCTCTTTGGAGTGGCCAAGGGAGAATTGGGCCATCATGATACAGTCAGTTTTGACTGGGAAGGCCCAAATCGCCTACTCTACGTTATCCCTTGACGACTCCAGCGATTACGATATGGTGAAGAAAGTGGTGCTCATGGCGTACCAATTGGTACCTGAGGCATATAGACAAAAGTTCAGAAACCTGAAGAAGACCTCAGAGCACACTTTCACCGAATTCGCCACCATCAAGGAGCGACTTTTTCAAGAATGGTGTGCCTCTCGGAAGGTGGAGACCAGGGAAGACCTCGAACAGTTGATTCTGCTCGAGGACTTCAAGGATTGTTTGTCTGGAGACCTCAAGACATACTTAGAAGAGCAGCAGGTGGAGACCTTGAGTGCAGCAGCCACCATGGCTGAAGAGTACATCCTGACTCATAGGCCGTCTGCTAAGTACGTCCCGAGGAATTACCAGCGCCGGTTTGACAGACCTCACGACGAAGAAGAAAGACCCGTCCCACAAAGTGCTAAGAAGACGCCCCCAGGTAGCCCTCGAAGAAGAAGTCCTAGTAGTCCGAAACACCGTAGTCCGAGGAGGAACATGGTGTGCTGGACTTGTGGGCAGAAGGGACACATAGCTGCTAGGTGCCGAGGCAGAAGAGGTGGCAGCGCACGTAGGGAGGTGATGATGATGAGCTGTGTTACACCACCAGCAGGAAGCCAGTCGACGACGACGCAGGAAGGACCAAGTTTGTTGGCCCCTCACACTTCATGCGGGTATGTAACGAGTGATCATACTGGTAGATCAGTTGTAGTGCTCAAAGATAGTGGAGCAGCCCAGTCCCTGATCGTGAAGAGCTCGTTACCCGAGGGAGTAAGTGTGGATGGGAGACCAGAGGTTATCCTGGTTGGGTTTCCGAGAACACAGTATATCGCCCCCTTAGTGCCGGTGCATCTCGACTCGCCTTACTTCAGCGGCACCTGTGAGTTGGCAGTAGTCGATACCCTCCCTGTGGCTGGGATTGACGTGGTACTAGCCAACGACTTGGTGACAGATTGGAGCATCAATCTTCCCAAGGTTGCGGACGAGTCTACCAGAACAGCAAGGTCGGAGGTGACAACAGGCAATGGTAATGTCCAGGTAAAGACAGACCCGGATTTGAACATGTCTAATTTGTCCTCTCCTCCGCAGATCGACAGTTATCTAGCAGTGTCTCCTGATTCTTCTCTTGACAAGGAACATGAGGTTACAATGGCAGAAGTACCTGAACTAGAAGAGAGGCCTTGTGTGCAGACACCCACGGATACCAACGAGTCTGGAGCGAAGGCTGAGGTGTGCTTGCGGTATGGCAAGTTGCAGCGTGTAGTGGACCAGCCAGAGATTCCCCAGACGTCAGAGGTATGTGAGGTGTGTTCAAAAGGTCTAGTGCCCTCTTTGGTCCAAGCCAGGCTAGTGGATGGTGCCGGCTATGGACATGACAAGCTCAGGAAACTTATCCCTCAATTGGCCTCATGTTTCTTAGCGATATTTTGTTTTATTCTCCTATGTATTCTATGTGTTCTCAGTAAGGACCGGTGGACGACCCGACGAATGATGGCCCCCATGAACATCGTGAAAAGGTCCCAGGGATTGGAGATTGGTACTGCAAGTGTTGCAGTTGAAGAAGGGACCTGGGAGGTAATAGATGATACAGGAGGTACGATAGATGATAAAATGAGTGACTGTTTCCGGCAGGTTGACACCCCCCGCGTGATTGCTGAGCCTCAATACAGCGTTATACGGAACGTTGGTCGACCTGACGGAGGCAGAGCGAATGCCATCTTCGGTGTGAAAGCAGCCCTGTTGGGACTAGGTGTGAACCTAGTAGGGTATGCTGTAAGTATTGACTTACCCACTGCCGCGATCACTCTGAATTATCAAACCCCTGTATTCCAGGTTCCTGTCTCCCTGAAGGACCATCGAACCGGCACCAGAAATGCCGTCTGTGGTCAGCCATCATCGGTGCCACGACATAAGGAAGTGTCGAGTCACCCGAAATCGTGTCGAAACCAATCCGTACGCGAGAGATGTGAGACGACGCCCCTGCTTGACATCGCAGTGGAGACGTGGAAGGTTACGCCAGACAGGACATCGCCTTCAATTTTAAAGTTCCCGTTGTGCCGGAATTGCCCAGTAGGACAGTTCTGTGGACGAGACAGCCTCGCTATTCCAGATCATAAAGCATGTGTATCCATTTGGAGTTGTGTCGTCGTACTAATTTGTGTTTGTGTTTAGAACCCCAAACCAAATTCTTTTTTTGTGGGGAGGTGTTACGAACCCGGATCCAGCGTCCGAGCCTGGAGCAGTGACAAACACGCCATCTGTGGGTCAGCTCCCGAAACCCCCGCCAAACGAACGACGACACCTAGTGAGGACAGCGTGTACTGGCCTCGAGGACCAGTTTCCAGTCTGGTTCAGCGCTCAACACCGCCGCTCCTGACCTCTGGTGAGGTGGTGCTCCGACGACAGCGCCATCTATGGACTGGATACGTCAGGTTTGTGTCTGAGCCTGTAAGTGTGGTGTTTTAGTGTCCCTGTTATTGATGACGTGTCTGCTTACAGAGCCGACCTGGGACCACTGTGTTGAAGGTGGAGTCAGTCTACCCGAGGCAGCCAGTCTCCATACTGTGAAGTTTGCTGCAGCTGTCGTGACGTCGTCCCCCCGGAAGAACACTGTGGTGTGTTAAGCCTGCCAGTGGAGTGGCAGTGGAAGGATTTACCCGGGACCGACGGTTGGAGACGATAATCCACTGGGGTATTGAGGACAGGAGGGTGATTGGTGATATCACACGAGACTCCTGTCTAGGGCGTACCCCTTTTATCGTTCGTGGAGTGGCCGTACCAGCCTTGGTGGCTCAGTACCTGCCAGCAGACCTGCTGGACGTGTGGTTGACGGCCTCCACGACGGTGCCCCCAGTGGACCTGTGTTGTGGCTGACCTGTGGCCAGGGTAGGCTCGGCGTTCTCAGAGGACACGTCTTGAGGCCACGAAGAAAGCACCGCGGACTCAGCACCTAGCTTCGAGGATCCATAGTCTCCAGCAGAAGACTGCAGTGTTGATCCCCTTTGTAAAGTGTTAATACCCCTCCCCCTTGTGTACGTTTTACTTTTATATATTTAAATGGTGATGGTGAACATTATATTATATTAAGTTCTTAGCTTTCTTTCCCTACTCCCTTTAAGTTACTTGCGTCACGGATCTCATCCCTTGATAGCCACTACTGGCTTGGGAACGGATACATATATCTTCCTCTAACATCAGAGTGAGAACCCCGTTGCGTCCCGAGAGGGCCGTAACATTGGCCAGTCTAGCATATGCCGCTGATGATATTCTTTTGATGTGGGCCTCTGGGGACAGGTTCGATGTGATATCAACCCCCAGATCTTTCTCTCTATTTGACTTTTGTAGGATTTCACCTCCCAGATGGTACCTTGTGTTCAGCCTTCTGCTCCCTTCGCCTAATTTCATCACCTTACACTTTCCTGAGTTGAACTTTAGAAGCCATTTTCTAGACCATTCCTCCAGTTTATCCAGGTCGTCCTGTAGTCTCTGTCTATCTTCATCCGTCTTGATTCTTCTCATAATTTTTGTATCATCAGCAAACATTGAGAGGAATGAGTCTATACCCTCTGGAAGATCGTTCACATATATTAGAAACAGGATGGGTCCAAGTACAGAGCCCTGTGGGACTCCGCTGGTGACATCTCGCCACTCTAATGTCTCCCCCCTCACCGTTACTCGCTGTTTTATGTTGCTTAGAAACTCGCTTATCCACTGGAGTACCTTACCTTTTACTCCTGCCTGCTGCTCCAACTTTTGTAACAGCCTTTTGTGAGGTACTGTGTCAAAGGCTTTCTGACAGTCCAAGAAAATGCACTCTGCCCACCCTTCTCTTTCCTGCCTAATTTATGTTGCTTGGTCATAGAATTCTATTAAACCTGTGAGGCACGATTTACCATCCCTGAACCCATGTTGGTGGTGCGTTACAAAGCTGTTTCCCTCCAGATGCTCTACGAGCCTTTTCCTCACGATCTTCTCCATCACCTTGCATGGTATACAAGTTAGGTAAACTGGCCTGTAGTTCAGTGCCTCTTGTCCGTCAACCTTTTTGTATATTGGGACTACATTAGCTGTCTTCTAACTTTCTGGTAGGTCACCCGTTTCCAGTGACCTGTTATACACCATAAAGAGTGGCACACTTAGTGCTTCTTAGAGAGTGTGTGTGTGTGTGTGTGTGTGTGTGTGTGTGTGTGTGTGTGTGTGTGTGTGTGTGTGTGTGTGTGTGTGTGTGTGTACTCACATAGTTGTACTCACCTAGTTGTGTCTGCAGGATCGAGCATTGACTCTTGGATCCCGCCTTTCGAGCATCGGTTGTTAACAGCAATGACTCCTGTCCCATTTCCCTATCATACCTGGTTTTAAAATTTTGAATAGTATTTGCTTCCACAACCTGTTCCTGAAGTGCATTCCATTTTCCCACTACTCTCACGCTAAAAGAAAACTTCCTAACATCTCTGTGACTCATCTGAGTTTAAAGCTTCCATCCATGTCCCCGCGTTCAGTTACTATTCCGTGTGAACATTTTGTCTATGTCCACTCTGTCAATCCCTCTGAGTATCTTATACGTTCCTATCATGTCCCCCCTCTCCCTTCTTCTTTCTAGTGTCGTAAGGCACTGTTCCCTCAGGCGCTCCTCATACCCCATCCCTCGTAGCTCTGGGACGAGTCTCGTTGTAAACCTCTGAACCTTTTCCAGTTTCATTATATGCTTCTTCAGATGGGGACTCCATGATGAGGCGGCATACTCTAAGACTGGCCTCACGTAGACAGTGTAAAGCGCCCTAAATGCCTCCTTACTTAGGTTTCTGAATGATGTTCTAACTTTTGCCAGTGTAGAGTACGCTGCTGTCGTTATCCTATTAATATGTGCCTCAGGAGATAGATTAGGTGTTACGACCACCCCCAGGTCTCTTTCACGCGTCGTTACAGGTAGGCTGTTCCCCTTCATTGTGTACTGTCCCTTTGGTCTCCTATCTCCTAGTCCCATTTCCATAACTTTACATTTGCTCGTGTTGAATTCCAGTAGCCATTTCTCTGACCATCTCTGCAACCTGTTCAGGTCCTCTTGGAGGATCCTGCAATCCTCATCTGTCACAACTCTTCTCATCAACTGTGTATCATCCGCAAACATCGACATGTAGGACTCTACGCCTGTAAACATGTCGTTAACATATACTAGAAAAAGAATTGGTCCCAGCATCGATCCTTGTGGTACTCCACTTGTTACTGTTCGCCAGTCCGACTTCTCGCCCCTTACCGTAACTCTTTGGCTCCTTCCTGTTAGGTAGTTCCTTATCCATGCTAGGACCTTTCCCCCCACCCCCGCCTGCCTCTCGAGCTTGAACAGCAGTCTCATGTGCGGTACTGTATCAAAGGCTTTTTGGCAGTCCAGAAATATGCAGTCTGCCCAACCATCTCTGTCCTGTCTTATCCTGTGTGTGTGTGTGAGTGAGTGTGTGTGTGTGTGTGAGTGTGTGTGTGTGTGTGTGTGTGTGTGAGTGAGTGAGTGTGTGTGTGTGTGTGTGTGTGTGTGTGTGTTTGCTCCCTTGCCCTGACTACCTCGTTGGGCAAACATCTGTTGCTCTATATGGTCCAAACCCCATTTATTAAATCTTTTCACAGCGACTAAAGCCCCGCCCCCCATACACACCCATTAGCCCTGACTTACAACTACTCAAATCACTTACCATTAACTAGAACTTATTACCTATTGTGGAATTCTTACTCGACTTAAATAGGGATTTGTTGACACTGGTATGTGTCGCTGGGCCTCGGCTAATGTTAAATTCTCTTCCCATTAGCGGTCAATGGGAGTAATAGTAGCCAGCCATTCAGAGCTCGACTTGGCAGGTATTCAATGGGAAGGGGGGAGGGGGGTAGTCACTTCTCACGAGGCAATCTAAACTGCTGTTGGTCCTGATTATCGATTATTGGACCCTGTTATTCTCTGTGATTTGTCGCAATATCTACATGATTAGTGATAATCGTGTCCTGGGTTCCTTGGTGCTTCATTGGTGGTTCCTTGTGGTCCCTTGGTGGTTCCTTGGTGGTTACTTGGTGGTTCCTTAGTGATTCATTGATGGTTCCTTGTGATTTCTTGTGGTTCCTTGGTGGTTCCTTGTGGTTCCTTCCTCTACTTATGTTCCTCATTTCAATTTTCTTTCACTTTCTGTTTCTCTAATTCCTTAAATTTCTTCTAACATTTTCTGTCTCTTTCTCTCTCTCTCTCTCTCTCTCTCTCTCTCTCTCTCTCTCTCTCTCTCTCTCTCTCTCTCTCTCTCTCTCTCTCTCTCTCTCTCTCTCTCTCTCTCTCTCTCTCTCTCTCTATGTCTCTCTCTCTCTCTCTCTCTCTCTCTCTCTCTCTCTCTATGTCTCTCTCTCTCTCTCTCTCTCTCTGTCTCTCTCTCTCTGTCTCTCTCTGTATGTCTCTCTCTCTCTCTCTCTCTGTCTCTCTCTCTCTGTCTGTCTCTCTCTCTCTCTCTCTCTCTCTCTCTCTCTCTCTCTCTCTCTCTCTCTCTCAGAGAACATAGTTCTCTGTTTCTCTCTTATTCAACTCAGTCTTCATAATGTTTTGAAACGCGAAAAACGTTCAGAATTTTCATTTCATTTTCCTGGTGGATACTTATGAATAATTCAGAGTGTCTGGGCAGATTCGTGTATCATTTTCAGGTAATCAAGCCTAATAACTTCCGCTCCTCCATCGAAGGGAATTGAAAAGTTGCTTTGTATAAGGAGGGGAATACAATACTGAGTTTGATAACTGAGAAAGAGAGAGAGAGAGAGAGAGAGAGAGAGAGAGAGAGAGAGAGAGAGAGAGAGAGAGAGAGAGAGAGAGAGAGAGAGAGAGAGAGAGAGAGAGAGAGAGAGAGAGAGCAAGGATTATTATCTCATCACAATGAATAGTTGATTCTCTCACTGGTGAGAGAAAGTTCTCTCTCACTGGTGAGAGAAAGTTCTCTCTCACTGGTGAGGGAGAGTTCTCTCTCACTGGTGAGAGAGAGTTCTCTCTCAGTGCTGAGGGAGAGTAGATGCCAGTTCTACTCCTATGACACCTGTCAGCTGTGACAGACAATAGCTGTTAACAGCACAACGTCTTAACTTGTATTTGCTTCTATGGGGGAAAAATAAAACAGACTTTTCACATTTTCACTTCCATTTAAAAATTACTGAATTTCCTTTTAGAAAACGAGTTTTTTCCCCCATCAGAAAAATGTATTCCATGAAATATTAAAGGTTTAAGTAGAGATTGAGAGATAAAGGGGTTTGGTCGTATTGGACTTGCAGATGCAGTCAGACGTCCATCTCACTCAGAGTGACAGAAAAAGTCCAAGAAAAAGTCCATGAATAGCCCCTGAGGGGGGAAGGGAGGTAGGGATTATACATGATTTTGGGGTCTGGGGTCGAGGCTCTGTGATCCAGAGAGCTGTGAATGATCCAGGGCGTTCACTTTGTTCGGCGTTCACTGAACAGAAGTGAACGAATCTATGGTATAATATCTTAAGCTATCCCGCTATCGTTCGCTCTGATAACGTAAATTATAGAAATTATAACGTGGTTATAAGTAGGTTTAGTTGGATAATTAGATGGAATGGAAAGTCTTATTTTCTCTGTCTCTGTCTGTCTGTCTGTCTGTCTGTCTGTCTGTCTGTCTGTCTGTCTGTCTGTCTGTCTGTCTGTCTGTCTGTCTGTCTGTCTGTCTGTCTGTCTCTCTCTCTCTCTCTCTCTCTCTCTCTCTCTCTCTCTCTCTCTCTCTCTCTCTCTCTCTCTCTCTCTCTCTCTCTCTCTCTATCTCTGTCTATCTGTCTATCTGTCTATCTGTCTATCTGTCTGTCTGTCTGTCTGTCTGTCTGTCTGTCTGTCTGTCTGTCTGTCTGTCTGTCTGTCTGTCTGTCTGTCTGTCTGTCTCTCTCTCTCTCTCTCTCTCTCTCTCTCTCTCTCTCTCTCTCTCTCTCTCTCTCTCTCTCTCTCTCTCTCTCTCTCTCTCTCTCTCTCCCTCCACCAATAGTTTTTAAACCATTGTTTATTTTCCATCAGCGTCTCCCTGTTGTTCTCTAGTTAACAGGCAATTCCCCCGCCAGAACACCTTTTTCTCTGATCGTAATTCCATTTCCACATATATATTTTTATTATTCTGCTACTGTTATATATATTTCTTTGTGCTAGAGGGAGCTTTTTTGTGAGAGTGTGGAGCACTCGTTCTCTGTGGTGTGGTGTTTCAAGGGTGTTCAGGTGTTTCAAGGGTGTTCAGGTGTTGTAAGGGTGTTCAGGTGTTTCAAGGGTGTTCAGGTGTTTCAAGGGTGTTCAGGTGTTGTAAGGGTGTTCAGGTGTTGTAAGGGTGTTCAGGTGTTTCAAGGGTGTTCAGGTGTTTCAAGGGTGTTCAGGTGTTGTAAGGGTGTTCAGGTGTTGTAAGGGTGTTCAGGTGTTGTAAGGGTGTTCAGGTGTTGTAAGGGTGTTCAGGTGTTGTAAGGGTGTTCAGGTGTTGTAAGGGTGTTCAGGTGTTGTAAGGGTGTTCAGGTGTTGTAAGGGTGTCCAGGTGTTGTAAGGGTGTTCAGGTGTTGTAAGGGTGTTCAGGTGTTGTAAGGGTGTTCAGGTGTTGTAAGGGTGTTCAGGTGGTGTTCCAAGGAGCGTCCAGCTGGTGTTCCAGCTGGTGTTCCAAGGAGCGTCCAGCTGGTGTTCCAGCTGGTGTTCCAAGGAGCGTGCAAGTTGCTCAGTTATCTCCACTATCACCAGCTGCCTCAACTTGACCAAACATGTGATAACTAACATTAATATAACTTGTTATCACTTGTTATTACAAGTGAATAGATAACAAGCGTGTTTAAGTGTTGCTGTGTGTTGCGACTTAGGGTATACTTAAAGACCTGGTATACTACCATCATACTTGATATATCATCCTGGTATACCTCTACCCATGATAACCTATTATACCTCTACCCATGATAACCTGTTATACTTCTACCCATGATGACCTGGTATACTACCATCATACCTGATATATCATCCTGGTATACCTCTACCCATGATAACCTATTATACCTCTACCCATGATAACCTGTTATACTTCAACCCATGATGATCTGGTATACTACCATCATACCTGATATATCATCCTGGTATACCTCTACCCATGATGACCAGGTATACTACCATCATACCTGATATATCATCCTGGTATACCTCTACCCATGATGACCTGGTATACTACCATCATACCTGATATATCATCCTGGTATACCTCTCCACCCTCCCACACACATACGGTTGTGTGGATGGAGATTGTGTTCAAGATTGTATTCAAGATTAAGTTCAGGATTGTGTCCAAGATTGTGTTCAATCAGTCTCACATTTTGAGGGGACACTCCCTCACAGTCTTACAGTGAGTGAGGGACACCCCCCACAGTCTTACAGTGAGTGAGGGACACTCCCTCACAGTCTTACAGTGAGTGAGGGACACCCCCCACAGTCTTACAGTGAGTCAGTGAGTGAGGGACACCCCCTCACAGTCTTACAGTGAGTGAGGGACACCCCCTCACAGTCTTACAGTGAGTGAGGGACACACCCTCACAGTCTTACAGTGAGTGAGGGACACTCCCTCACAGTCTTACAGTGAGTGAGGGACACTCCCTCACAGTCTTACAGTGAGTGAGGGACACTCCCTCACAGTCTTACAGTGAGTGAGGGACACTCCCTCACAGTCTTACAGTGAGTGAGGGACACCCCCTCACGGTCTTACAGTGAGTGAGGGACACCCCCCTCACAGTCTTTCAGTGAGTGAGGGACACTCCCTCACAGTCTTACAGTGAGTGAGGGACACCCCCTCACAGTCTTACAGTGAGTGAGGGACACCCCCTCACAGTCTTACAGTGAGTGAGGGACACTCCCTCACGGTCTTACAGTGAGTGAGGGACACTCCCTCACAGTCTTACAGTGAGTGAGGGACACTCCCTCACAGTCTTACAGTGAGTGAGGGACACTCCCTCACAGTCTTACAGTGAGTGAGGGACACCCCCTCACATTCTTATAGTGAGTGAGGGACACTCCCTCACAGTCTTACAGTGAGTGAGGGACACCCCCTCACAGTCTTACAGTGAGTGAGGGACACTCCCTCACAGTCTTACAGTGAGTGAGGGACACACCCTCACAGTCTTACAGTGAGTGAGGGACACTCCCTCACGGTCTTACAGTGAGTGAGGGACACCCCCTCACAGTCTTACAGTGAGTGAGGGACACTCCCTCACAGTCTTACAGTGAGTGAGGGACACCCCCTCACAGTCTTACAGTGAGTGAGGGACACTCCCTCACAGTCTTACAGTGAGTGAGGGACACCCCCTCACAGTCTTACAGTGAGTGAGGGACACCCCCTCACAGTCTTACAGTGATTGAGGGACACCCCCTCACAGTCTTACAGTGAGTGAGGGACACCCCCTCACAGTCTTACAGTGAATGATGGGACACCCCCTCACAGTCTTACAGTGAGTGAGGGACACTCCCTCACGGTCTTACAGTGAGTGAAGGACACTCCCTCACAGTCTTACAGTGAGTGAGGGACACTCCCTCACAGTCTTACAGTGAGTGAGGGACACTCCCTCACAGTCTTACAGTGAGTGATGGGACACCCCCTCACAGTCTTACAGTGAGTGAGGGACACCCCCTCACAGTCTTACAGTGAGTGAGGGACACACCCTCACGGTCTTACAGTGAGTGAGGGACACACCCTCACAGTCTTACAGTGAGTGAGGGACACCCCCTCACGGTCTTACAGTGAGTGAGGGACACTCCCTCACAGTCTTACAGTGAGTGAGGGACACTCCCTCACAGTCTTACAGTGAGTGAGGGACACTCCCTCACAGTCTTACAGTGAGTGATGGGACACCCCCTCACAGTCTTACAGTGAGTGAGGGACACACCCTCACAGTCTTACAGTGAGTGAGGGACACCCCCTCACAGTCTTACAGTGAGTGAGGGACACTCCCTCACAGTCTTACAGTGAGTGATGGGACACTCCCTCACAGTCTTACAGTGAGTGAGGGACACTCCCTCACGGTCTTACAGTGAGTGAGGGACACTCCCTCACAGTCTTACAGTGAGTGAGGGACACTCCCTCACAGTCTTACAGTGAGTGAGGGACACTCCCTCACAGTCTTACAGTGAGTGAGGGACACTCCCTCACAGTCTTACAGTGAGTGAGGGACACTCCCTCACAGTCTTACAGTGAGTGATGGGACACTCCCTCACAGTCTTACAGTGAGTGAGGGACACCCCCTCACAGTCTTACAGTGTATGAGGGACACCCCCTCACAGTCTTACAGTGAGTGAGGGACACCCCCTCACAGTCTTACAGTGTATGAGGGACACCCCCTCACAGTCTTACAGTGAGTGAGGGACACCCCCTCACAGTCTTACAGTGAGTGAGGGACACACCCTCACAGTCTTACAGTGAGTGAGGGACACCCCCTCACAGTCTTACAGTGAGTGAGGGACACCCCCTCACAGTCTTACAGTGAGTGAGGGACACCCCCTCACAGTCTTACAGTGAGTGAGGGACACACCCTCACAGTCTTACAGTGTCTGAGGGAGGAAGATAAGGAAGATTAAGGAGGAAGATAAGGGGAGGGGGGGAGATGGGGGATTTATTAAAAATAGGGGGAATTAAATGGGCAAAAAAATAGGGATTAAATCGGAAGGAAGGTTTGGGCAGGTAGAACAACTCTCGAAACCGTATTCAAGTATAGTCCAGGTATTGGCGTCGGTGTACAGAGCTGTGAGGAGGGAGAAGGGGGGAGTGATCCAGGAAGCTGTTGTGGTTGGCCTCGTGTTCTTGCGGCTATATTTTGTTTTTAAGGTTAAAGAGCATTTTTAAATATGGAATATTGGAATAAATTGGTGTTGGGTCAACATTTTAGTAAGTTTGTGAAGCTTGTTAGGCGCCTAATTGGGTGGTTAATGGATACTTTATACCACAATTATGGTGGTGGTTGTGGTGGTGGTGGGGGGTGGGGAGGGGGGGGGGAGGGTGGGGGGGAGGGTGGAGGTATTCGTGGTGGGGGGGGGGGGTGGTGGGGGTCAACAACATCACCACAGATCAACAACATCACCACAGATCAACAACATCACCACAGATCAACAACATCACCACAGATCAACAACATCATCACAGATCAACAACATCACCACAGATCAACATCACCACAGATCAACAACATCACCACAGATCAACATCACCACAGATCAACAACATCACCACAGATCAACAACATCACCACAGATCAACATCACCACAGATCAACAACATCACCACAGATCAACAACATCACCACAGATCAACATCACCACAGATCAACAACATCACCACAGATCAACATCACCACAGGTCAACAACATCACCACAGATCAACATCACCACAGATCAACAACATCACCACAGATCAACATCACCACAGGTCAACAACATCATCACAGATCAACAACATCACCACAGATCAACATCACCACAGATCAACAACATCACCACAGATCAACATCACCACAGATCAACAACAACACCACAGATCAACATCACCACAGGTCAACAACATCACCACAGATCAACAACATCACCACAGAGCAACATCATCACAGATCAACAACATCACCACAGATCAACATCACCACAGATCAACAACAACACCACAGATCAACATCACCACAGATCAACAACATCACCACAGATCAACAACATCATCACAGATCAACAACATCATCACAGATCAACAACATCACCACAGATCAACATCACCACAGATCAACAACATCACCACAGATCAACAACATCAACACAGATCAACATCACCACAGATCAACAACATCACCACAGATCAACATCACCACAGATCAACAACATCATCACAGATCAACAACATCACCACAGATCAACATCACCACAGATCAACAACATCACCACAGATCAACATCACCACAGATCAACAACATCACCACAGATCAACAACATCACCACAGATCAACATCACAGATCAACAACATCATCACAGATCAACAACATCACCACAGATCAACATCACCACAGATCAACAACATCACCACAGATCAACAACATCACCACAGATCAACATCACAGATCAACAACATCATCACAGATCAACAACATCACCACAGATCAACATCACCACAGATCAACATCACCACAGATCAACAACATCACCACAGATCAACAACATCACCACAGATCAACAACATCACCACAGATCAACATCACCACAGATCAACAACATCACCACAGATCAACATCACCACAGATCAACAACATCATCACAGATCAACAACATCACCACAGATCAACAACATCACCACAGATCAACAACATCACCACAGATCAACATCATCACAGATCAACAACATCACCACAGATCAACAACATCACCACAGATCAACATCATCACAGATCAACAACATCACCACAGATCAACATCATCACAGATCAACAACATCACCACAGATCAACATCACCACAGATCAACATCACCACAGATCAACAACATCACCACAGATCAACAACATCACCACAGATCAACATCACCACAGATCAACAACATCACCACAGATCAACATCATCACAGATCAACAACATCATCACAGATCAACAACATCACCACAGATCAACATCATCACAGATCAACAACATCACCACAGATCAACAACATCACCACAGATCAACATCACCACAGATCAACAACATCACCACAGATCAACAACATCACCAGGGGTCAATAAGTCCCTATATCACCCCCATAACTCCCCATTTTCCCCTAAGTCTTCCCTGCCTATGAAAAATTTCCCTAAACTCCCTTAACCATCTCGCGGATATATGAAGGAGTATAACGGACGGAGTATATCGATATATATCCAGTTAGGTGTTCAATCGAGGGATGCGAAGGAGATATAGGCTTGATATAGGCTTGATATAGGTCGTTTAACACAGCTCATCGTCCGTGAAATGGTTTCGAACCCTAGTAATCCCACCATGTATATATTCTGTGGTGGTGGTCGTGTGCGGTAAAGGTCTTGTGGGTCCAGCATTCATGTCCTCTTGTACTAATTTATACATGTTTAAAAAACTGTTTTTGGCCGTCTTTTCTAGGAGCTTTAGTATCACATATGTCGGGATCATGTCCCCTTTATTTCTTCTCTGTGTTGGGGTGAGGTGTTGTTGGTGATGGTGGTTGTGAGGTTGTGGTTGTGGGCGGTTATAATGTAGCTCTCTCTGTCTCTGTCTCTGTCTCTCTCTCTCTCTCTCTCTCTCTCTCTCTCTCTCTCTCTCTCTCTCTCTCTCTCTCTCTCTCTCTCTCTCTCTCTCTCTCTCTCTCTCTCTCTCTCTCTCTCTCTCTCTCTCTCTCTCTCTCTCTCTCTCTCTCTCTCTCTCTCTCTCTCTCTCTCTCTCTCTCTCTCTCTCTCTCTCTCTCTCTCTCTCTCTCTCTCTCTCTCTCTCTCTCTCTCTCTCTCTCTCTCTCTCTCTCTCTCTCTCTCTCTCTCTCTCTCTCTCTCTCTCTCTCTCTCTCTCTCTCTCTCTCTCTCTCTCTCTCTCTCTCTCTCTCTCTCTCTCTCTCTCTCTCTCTCTCTCTCTCTCTCTCTCTCTCTCTCTCTCTCTCTCTCTCTCAGCTTAAGTTTATGTTATAAAAGCAATTAGTAATCTGACATATTTACAACATTTTGATCCTCGGCCGTTTTATTTAGGCTTGCCGGATGGCGGGCCGACTGGTGGGCCGGCTGCTGAACCGGTTACTTGGCCGGCTGGCAAGCCGGTTACTGGACCGGCTGGTGGGCCGGTTACTGAACCGGCTGGCAAGCCGGTTACTGGACCGGCTGGTGGACCGGTTACTGGACCGGCTGGTGGGCCGGTTACTGAACCGGCTGGCAAGCCGGTTACTGGACCGGCTGGTGGACCAGTTACTGGACCGGCTGGTGGACCGGTTACTGGACCGGCTGGTGGGCCGGTTGCTGGCTCAACCACCCAACTCTTCTGAACAATTAACCGGACATTCATTGCACATTTTATATTGTGACGTATGTGATCCTCTGTGTATACATATACATATACATATAACATGTACAAGTTACATGTGACGTGAGTTAATGTGACAGGTTAATGTGTCGGGATTAACGAGGCTTACGGAGGGAAGGGAGGCAAATGTTTAACGTAGTCACGGCTGGAAACGGAAGTTTAACGAGTCCAACAGAAAACGTTTTGTTTTTAATTATATTTGATGAGAAAATTGTACAGGAATACGACAGGTCTCCTATTGGTCAGATAGGGCTGGTCTCCTATTGGTCAGATAGGGCAGGTCTCCTATTGGTCAGATAGGGCAGGTCTCCTATTGGTCAGATAGGGCAGGTCTCCTATTGGTCAGATAGGGCAGGTCTCCTATTGGTCAGATAGGGCAGGTCTCCTATTGGTCAGATAGGGCGGGTCTCCTATTGGTCAGATAGGGCGGGTCTCCTATTGGTCAGATAGGGCAGGTCTCCTATTGGTCAGATAGGGCAGGTCTGCTATTGGTCAGATAGGGCAGGTCTCCTATTGGTCAGATAGGGCAGGTCTCCTATTGGTCAGATAGGGCAGGTCTGCTATTGGTCAGATAGGGCAGGTCTCCTATTGGTCAGATAGGGCAGGTCTCCTATTGGTCAGATAGGGCAGGTCTGCTATTGGTCAGATAGGGCAGGACTGACTAGAGCAAGCCTCCCCCCTCCCACTATTGGACAGAGACTGCAAACCCCCCTTTTAGAGAACAAGGGCAAGTTATCTTGAGTTTATCTTGAGGTTATCTTGAGGTTATCTTGAGGTTATCTTGAGATGATTCTCGGGGCTTAGTGTCCCCGCTGCCCGGTCCTCGACCAGGCCTCCACCCCCAGGAAGCAGCCCGTGACAGCTGACTAACACCCAGGTACCTATTTACTGCTAGGTGAACAGGAGCATCAAGGATAGAAGAAACTCATGCTTTCATAATAAATCTTTGTGCCTTAGAAGAGGGTGATACGGTATTATAATTTGTTCATGGAAGTAACTTTTTGCCCATTTGACTCCGCCTCCACCGGGGATCGAACTCGGAACCTCAGGACTGCGAATCAAGCCATATGGGATAGCCCCATAGTGGAGAACATCGCCACGGTATTGCTGGAGGCAGCTTCTAGCTGTACAAGCTCCTCATGCTTGGGACTTTCTATTGGCAGTCAATAATTC
This sequence comes from Procambarus clarkii, assembly GCF_040958095.1. Classification (NCBI taxonomy): domain Eukaryota; kingdom Metazoa; phylum Arthropoda; class Malacostraca; order Decapoda; family Cambaridae; genus Procambarus; species Procambarus clarkii. The sequence continues at coordinate 10,060,043 of NC_091161.1, read as the reverse complement.
CGCCTTGGGCACCCGTCTGGACCACTGGGACCTAAGTATTGGTGTGGCCCCTATCTCCACCGAACAGACTGCTTTAAGTCTGACGCATGAATCACAGCCTGGTTGATCAGATATCCTTTGGGGGGGGTTTTATCGAGTATTCTTTTGAGCACAGTGAGAGATCGGCCAGTTATGCCCCTTATGTGTAGAGGAAGAGTGTTGATAAGTGTTGGCCCCTTAATGTTGATAACACCTTTCTCAGAGTACCTATATCATCTCTGTTTTTCAACGGAGCGATTTGGCACGTTCTGCCACTAGGGAGCCGGTCGGCCGAGCGGACAGCACGCTGGGCGTGTGATCCTGTTTTCCCGGGGTCGATCCCGGGCGCCGGCGAAAAACAATGGGCAGAGTTTCTTTCACCCTATGTCCCTGTTACCTAGCAGTAAAATAGGTACCTGGGTGTTAGTCAGCTGTCACGGGCTGCTTCCTGGGGGTGGAGGCCTGGACGAAGACCGGGCCGTGGGGACACTAAAGCCCCGAAGTCATCTCAAGATAACCTCAAGAGATAACGCCTCTTGGTATCAGGTGGAGTTATTTTCGTGGGCAAGTTTGGACCCACTAATATATTCCAAATGTAAATTATTCTGTATCTCTCTCTCGCCTGCGCTCCAGAGAAGGGGAACTATTAAGGGGAAAGCGCCAAGCCATCATGACTATATAGCACTGGGAAGGGATCAGGATAAGGATTAGGGATGGGACGAAGGGAAGGAATGGTGCCTAACCACTCAGACGGTCGGGGATTGAACGCCGACCTGCATGACGCGAGACCGTCGCTCTACCGTCCAGTCCAAGTGGTTGGACCTGCGCTCCAGAGAATGCAGATTTAGGATTTTTAAACATTCCTTATAATATAGATATTTTATTGAATGGATTCGAGTTTTTTTCAGGATCCCTAAACCTTCTCGAGGCCAGCAAGTTATCCAGATTTGAATTGGTCAAGACTATTCCACCCTGGAGAGCCGTAGAGTCGTAACAACGAACTTTACCGTTGGTGGGACTTTTCTTAGTGGTGTCACAACCTCTCATTCTTCTCGTAGTTCAGACACCGACCTAACCTAACCTAACCTAACCTAACCTAACCTAACCTAACCTGACCTAACCTGACCTAACCTAACCTAACCTAACCTAACCTAACCTAACCTGACCTAACCTAACCTAACCTAACCTAACCTAACCTAACCTGACCTAACCTAGCCTAACCTAACCTAACCTAACCTAACCTAACCTAACCTAACCTAACCTAACCTAACCTAACCTAACCTGACCTAACCTAACCTAACCTAACCTGACCTAACCTAACCTAACCTAACCTAACCTAACCTGACCTAACCTAACCTAACCTAACCTAACCTAACCTAACCTAACCTAACCTAACCTGACCTAACCTAACCTAACCTAACCTAACCTAACCTAACCTGACCTAACCTAACCTTCTTGGTGGTCTTGGAAAGTAAGGTCTTCTGACATGATAACTCCCAGAACCTTTATGTTCCTTTGTCGGCCAATAGTGTGATTACGTGACACAGTACTCTAGTACCACCGTGACACAGTACTCTAGTACCACCTGGACACAGTACTCTAGTACCACCTGGACACAGTACTCTAGTACCACCTGGACACAGTACTCTAGTACCACCTGGACACAGTACTCTAGTACCACCTGGACACAGTACTCTAGTACCACCTGGACACAGTACTCTAGTACCACCTTGACACAGTACTCTAGTACCACCTTGACACAGTACTCTAATACCACCGTTACACAGTACTCTAGTACCACCTTGACACAGTACTCTAGTACCACCTTGACAGAGTACTCTAGTACCACCGTGACACAGTACTCTAGTACCACATTGACACAGTACTCTAGTACCACCTTGACACAGTACTCTAGTACCACCTTGACACAGTACTCTAGTACCACCGTGACACAGTACTCTAGTACCACCTTGACACAGTACTCTAGTACCACCGTGACACAGTACTCTAGTACCACCGTGACACAGTACTCTAGCACCACCTGGACACAGTACTCTAGCACCACCTGGACACAGTACCACCTGGACACAGTACTCTAGTACCACCTTGACACAGTACTCTAGTACCACCTTGACACAGTACTCTAGTACCACCTTGACACAGTACTCTAGTACCACCTGGACACAGTACTCGAGTACCACCTGGACACAGTACTCTAGTACCACCTGGACACAGTACTCTAGTACCACCTGGACACAGTACTCTAGTACCACCGTGACACAGTACTCTAGTACCACCGTGACACAGTACTCTAGTACCACCGTGACACAGTACTCTAGTACCACCTGGACACAGTACCACCTGGACACAGTACTCTAGTACCACCGTGACACAGTACTCTAGTACCACCTGGACACAGTACTCTAGTACCACCTGGACACAGTACTCTAGTACCACCTGGACACAGTACTCTAGTACCACCGTGACACAGTACTCTAGTACCACCTTGACACAGTACTCTAGTACCACCGTGACACAGTACTCTAGTACCACCTTGACACAGTACTCTAGTACCACCTTGACACAGTACCACCTGGACACAGTACTCTAGTACCACCTTGACACAGTACTCTAGTACCACCTTGACACAGTACTCTAGTACCACCTTGACACAGTACTCTAGTACCACCTTGACACAGTACTCGAGTACCACCTGGACACAGTACTCGAGTACCACCTGGACACAGTACTCTAGTACCACCTGGACACAGTACTCGAGTACCACCGTGACACAGTACTCTAGTACCACCTGGACACAGTACTCTAGTACCACCTGGACACAGTACTCTAGTACCACCTGGACACAGTACTCTAGTACCACCTGGACACAGTACTCTAGTACCACCTGGACACAGTACTCTAGTACCACCTGGACACAGTACTCGAGTACCACCGTGACACAGTACTCTAGCACCACCGTGACACAGTACTCTAGTACCACCGTGACACAGTACTCTAGTACCACCGTGACACAGTACTCTAGTACCACCTTGACACAGTACTCTAGTATCACCTGGACACAGTACTCTAGTATCACCTTCTTATCTTGAGGTGATTTCGGGGCTTAGTGTCCCCGCGGCCCGGTCCTCGACCAGGCCTCCACCCCCAGGAAGCAGCCCGTGACAGCTGACTAACACCCAGGTACCTATTTTACTGCTAGGTAACAGGGGCATAGGGTGAAAGAAACTCTGCCCCATTGTTTCTCGCCGGCGCCCGGGATCGAACCCGGGACCACAGGATCACAAATCTATCGCGAAATCTCAATATATTTACAAAAGCGTTCAAGGGGGGGGGGGGTCTGACGGCTCAATGAACAGCGCTCGGGATTCGTAGTCCTAAGGTTCAGGGTTCGATTCCCAACGGAGGCGGAAAGACATAGGGACAGAGTTTCTTTCACCCTGATGCATCTGTTCACCTAGCAGTAAATAGGTACCTGGGAGTTAGACAGCTGCTACGGGCTGCTTCCTGGGGATGTGTAACAAAAAGGAGGCCTGGTCGAGGACCGGGCCGCGGGGACGCTAAGCCCCGAAATCATCTCAAGATAACCTCAAGATAACCACAAGATAACCTCAAGATAATCTCAAGATAACCTCAAGATAACCTCAAGATAACCTCAAGATAACCTCAAGATTGGTCATCATCCATAACATCCAACTCTGTGTCATAGTGGTCTGCGCTTCCGGGAGAGGCAGGATAATCCCTGGATTTGCATCAGGGGATTTATATTTATATTTAAATCAGCACAGCTTGGATTTCTAGTTCAATTCTGTCACGAATCATTTTTTTTTTAAATATAAGAAATGTAACATTTCTCTAACACTCCACGACCCTTGGGACATCGGGGGATTGAACACCGACCTGCATGAAGCAAGCCCCTCGCTCTACCGTCCCCAAAATTGCGAGGCTTGACTGGCTAAGGGGCAGTGTGCCTAAGTAGAGGATTAAGGGACATCACATCTTGAGGGAACAATTCCAGGGGCCCCCAGGGACCGTCTCAGCCCCCTCCCTAAACAGTTTGTCGTCCCTGGGGGTCGGAGCCCCCCTCCCAACACGCTCAATTTACTCCGTGACCAGTAGCACCAAGGAGGGGGGCGTGGGGGGGCGTGGGGAGGACAGGCCACCAGTACCCCCACGAGGACGCCAGGAGCCTCCACTGACGAGGACGTTTGGGAGACCAAAAGTCAAGGAACTTCACCCCATCGTATCCGGGCCCAGTCCATGTGGCTCCGTCATGCTCAGGTCAAGCGCTTTATTGATGTGGCGTTGATGTCCGTCTGTGTCTCATGGATACATCAACATCAGGGTGTAGCATTAATTGTTCAGACGCGGGCATTATTCTGTTCATGTGTACCCGGCTGTGTTGGGGTGTGTTCTCTGTCTTCGCCGAGTCTTGGGGACACGAGGGTATTCCTTAACCGTGGTGGTTTACTTCCCTCTCCCTGTGTGTTGGGGTCGTGGGTTTACTATGGTGTATAGCAGTTTGGAGTTTACCTAAAACTGAGTCTAGTTATGGGTGTACCTGGTTGTTTTGTCTAGCACCTTTCTCTTATTTTCTCATAACTCTTACCACCATGGCTTCTCCTCCAAGACCCCTCCACCACGACCCCTCCACCACGACCCCCCCCCCCATGGCTCCTCCACCACGACCCCTCCACCACGACCCCTCCACCACGACCCCCCCCCCCAATGGCTCCTCCACCACGACACCCCCCAATGGCTCCTCCACCACGACCCCTACACCACGACCTCCCCCCCAATGGCTCCTCCACCACGACCCCTCCACCACGACCCCTCCACCACGACCCTTCCACCACCACCCCTCCACCACCACCCTTCCACCACGACCCCTCCACCACGACCCCTACACCACGACCCCCCCACCATGGCTCCTCCACCACGACCCCTCCCACCACGACCCTACCACCACGACCCCCCCACCATGGCTCCTCCACCACGACCCCTCCACCACGACCCCTACACCACGACCCCTCCCACCACGGCTCCTCCACCACGACCCCTACACCACGACCCCTTACACCACGGCTCCTCCACCACGACCCCTCCACCACGACCCCTCCACCACGACCCCTCCACCACCACCCCTCCACCACGACCCCTCCACCACGACCCCCCCACCACGACCTCCCCACCACGTCCCCTCCACCCCCACCCCTCCACCACGACCCCTCCACCACGACCCCCCCCACCATTACTCCTCCACCACGACCCCTCCACCACGACTCCCCCACCATGGCTCCTCCACCACGACCCCTCCACCACGACCCCCCCACGACCCCTCCACCACGACCCCTCCACCATGACCCCTCCACCATGACCCCCCCACCATGACCCGTCCTCCACGACCCCTCCACCACGACCCCCAACCACCACGACCCCTCCACCACGACCCCTCCAACACGCCCCCTCCACCACGACCCCTCCACCACGACCCCCCCCACCACGACCCCCCCCCCACCACGACCCCCACCACGACCCCCCCACCACGACCCCTCCACCACGACCCCTCCACCACGATCCCTCCACCACGACCCCTCCACCACGACCCCTCCACCACGACCCCTACACCACGACCCCTCCACCACGACCCCTCCACCACGACCCCTCCTCCACGACCCCTCCACCACGACCCCTCCACCACGACCCCTCCACCACGACCCCTCCACCACGACCCCTCCACCACGACCCCTCCTCCACGACCCCTCCACCACGACTCTTCCACCACCACCCCTCCACCACCACCCCTCCACCACGACCCCTACACCACGACCCCTCCACCACGACCCGCCACCACGACCCCCCCCCCACCACCACCCCTCCACCCCCCACCCCACCACGACCCCCCACCACCACCCCTCCACCACCACCCCTCCACCCCCCCCACCACGACCCCCCACCACGACCCCTCCACCACGACCCCTCCACCACGATCCCTCCACCACGACCCCTCCACCACGACCCCTCCACCACGACCCCTCCACCACGATCCCTCCACCACGACCCCTCCACCACGACCCCTCCACCACGACCCCTCCACCACGTCCCCTACACCACGACCCCTCCACCACGACCCCTCCACCACGACCCCTCCTCCACGACCCCTCCACCACGACCCCTCCACCACGACCCCTCCACCACGACCCCTCCACCACGACCCCTCCACCACGACCCCTCCACCACGACCCCTCCTCCACGACCCCTCCACCACGACTCTTCCACCACCACCCCTCCACCACCACCCCTCCACCACGACCCCTACACCACGACCCCTCCACCACGACCCGCCACCACGACCCCCCCCCCACCACCACCCCTCCACCCCCCACCCCACCACGACCCCCCACCACCACCCCTCCACCCCCCCCCCCCCACCACAACCCCCCACCACGACCCCCCTCCACCACGACCCCCCCTAACGGCTCCTGGCCCAAGAGTTCGGGCATGACTCTTGCTCTTGACTACACTCTTTACGCTGCTCCGTCTAGATATATGAGGGACATAAAAATATGCATATATATCTGCCTCTTCTGTGACTCAGAGTGAAAACAACAAATGACTCTCTCACACTCTCTCTCTCTCTCTCTCTCTCTCTCTCTCTCTCTCTCTCTCTCTCTCTCTCTCTCTCTCTCTCTCTCTCTCTCTCTCTCTGTCTCTCTCTGTCTCTCTCTCTCTCTCTCTCTCTCTCTCTCTCTCTCTCTCTCTCTCTCTCTCTCTCTCTCTCTCTCTCTCTCTCTCTCTCTCTCTCTCTCTCTCTCTCTCTCTCTCTCTCTCTCTCTCTCTCTCTCTCTCTCTCTCTCTCTCCCTCCCTCTCTCTCTCACGTCTGTATTCCCAATACATTCCTCCTCTGCTCGCCCCTTTGCACTGTTCCACCTCCCCACTCCACCCCATTCCTGCTGCCACAAATGTTCTCCCCATCCTACCCATTTCTACCCTATCACCCCACCAAGCACCCCATTCCCCCCCATCTACCCCCCATCACCCCCTTCCCAGACTCCCCTCTCCCCAACCCAAAATCGAGCCAACCTATAAAACTCAACATTTTCACTGTAAAAAAATAAGCTCTTACGAGATGCGCCTGAGACGCTCTTCGCGTGGCCGAGCAGGGAGGGAGAGAGAGGGAGGGAGAGGGAGAAGGAGAGGGAAGGAGAGGGAAGGAGGATACAAAGAAAGCTAGGGGAGGAAAGAGATTGAGATCTATTCAAAAAGACTCCTCTGGTATTGGCTTGTTCTGTGTACTCACCTAATTGTGCTTGCGGGGGTTGAGCTTTGGCTCTTTGGTCCCGGAGCTTTGGTCTCTTTGGTCCTTTGTGTGGAGCGGTCTGTGCATCGCTGCTGGAGAGATGTGTACTACCTGTGTTCTCAAGGGTGGTACAGAGCTGGGATATGGTGACTTAGAGCTGGGATATGGTGTCACAGAGCTGGGATATGGGGGCACAGTGCTAGGATATGGTGTCACTGAGCTGGGATATGGGGACATAGAGCTGGGATATGGTGGCACAGAGCTGGGATATGGTGACACAGAGCTGGGATATGGGGCACAGAGCTGGGATATGGTGACACAGATCTGGGATATGGTGTCACAGAGCTGGGATATGGGGCACAGAGCTGGGATATGGTGTCACAGAGCTGGGATATGGTGTCACAGAGCTGGGATATGGTGTCACAGAGCTGGGATATGGTGTCACAGAGCTGGGATATGGTGTCACAGAGCTGGGATATGGGGCACAGAGCTGGGATATGGGGCACTGAGCTGGGATATGGTGTCACAGAGCTGGGATATGGTGACACAGATCTGGGATATGGTGTCACAGAGCTGGGATATGGGGCACAGAGCTGGGATATGGTGTCACAGAGCTGGGATATGGTGTCACAGAGCTGGGATATGGGGCACTGAGCTGGGATATGGTGTCACAGAGCTGGGATATGGTGTCACAGAGCTGGGATATGGTGACAGAGCTGGGATATGGTGACAGAGCTGGGATATGGAGACACAGAGCTGGGATATGGTGTCACAGAGCTGGGATATGGGGCACAGAGCTGGGATATGGGGCACTGAGCTGGGATATGGTGTCACAGAGCTGGGATATGGTGACAGAGCTGGGATATGGTGACAGAGCTGGGATATGGAGACACAGAGCTGGGATATGGTGTCACAGAGCTGGGATATGGTGTCACAGAGCTGAGATATGGTGTCACAGAGCTGGGATATGGTGTCACAGAGCTGGGATATGGAGACACAGAGCTGGGATATGGTGTCACAGAGCTGGGATATGGTGTCACAGAGCTGGGATATGGAGACACAGAGCTGGGATATGGAGACACAGAGCTGGAATATGGTGTCACAGAGCTAGGATATGGTGTCACAGAGCTGGGATATTGGGACATAGAGCTGGGATATTGTGACACAGAGCTGGGATATGATGACAGAGCTGGGATATGATGACAGAGCTGGGATATGATGACAGAGCTGGGATATGATGATAGAAATGGGATATGATGTCACAGATCTGGGATATGGTATACACAGACTTTGTAAAGGCATTTGACAAATGTGACCATGGGGTGATAGCACACAAAATGAGGTCAATGGGAATAACTGGTAAAGTAGAACGCTGGATACTCAGTTTTCTGTCGAACAGAACACAAAGAGTAACAGTCAATCAGATAAAATCGAGTCCAAACGCAGTTAAAAGCTCTGTACCTCAAGGTACAGTCCTTGCACCACTGCTGTTCCTTATTCTCATATCAGATATAGACAAAAATACAAGTCACAGCTTCGTGTCATCCTTTGCAGATGACAGAAATCAGCATGAAAATTACCTCTGATGAAGACATTGAAAAACTTCAAGCAGATATTAATAAAATTTTCGACTGGGCAGCAGAAAATAACATGATGTTTAACAGTGATATATTTCAGAAACTCAGGTACGGTTAAAATGAGAACCTTAAACATAATACAGAGTACAAAACACAGTCAAATCTGCCCATAGTAGGAAAGCAACATGTCAAGGATTTGGGAATAATGATGTCCGACGACCTAACGTTTAGGGAGCATAACCAAGCAAATATTGCGTCAGCCAGAAAAATGATCGGATGGATTACGAGAACTTTCAAATCCAGGGATCCCACCACAATGGTTGTACTCTTCAAGTCACTTGTGTTGTCCCGTCTTGAGTACTGCTCAGTACTCACTTCCCCCTTCACAGCAGGAGAGATTGCTGAAATAGAAGGAATACAGAGAACATATACGGCACGCATAGACGAGATAAAACACCTAAATTATTGGGTGCTTTAAATTATATTAAAACACATACACACACACACACACACACAAAATTACTACATAGCCATATAAGAAGGAAGATGTCGGTAAATGACCAAGTGACAAGACTGAGGAAAACAGAAGGGGCATATACAGAAAGCGACAAGGAAATCTGCGAGGTACTGAATGCAAAATTCCATGGAGTGTTCACTACCGAGCCTGAGCAGCTCCCATTGTTAGAAGAGATTACCCAAGATGAAAGACTATCAGATATAGAGGTGACAGCAGAGGATGTAATGAAACAGTTGACAACACTGGATGCAAATAAAGCTGTTGGACCAGACAAAGTATCACCGTGGATACTTAAAGAGGCAGCGCAGGCTCTCAGCGTGCCTCTGGCAATGATCTTCAATGAGTCACTTATGTCGGGAGAATTGCCCAGTTGCTGGAAGGAGGCAAATGTCGTACCGATTTTCAAAAAGGGGGATAGGGAGGAGGCACTTAACTACAGACCCGTATCACTGACAAGCATCCCCTGCAAAATACTTGAAAGAATAATTAGGCTAAGACTTGTTGAGCACCTGGAGAGCATTGGGTTTGTAAACAAGCACCAACATGGGTTCTGGACAGGGAAATCATGCCTAACAAACCTTTTAGAATTCTATGATAAAGTAACAAGGATAAGGCAGGACAGAGAAGGCTGGGCAGACTGCATATTTCTTGACTGCCAAAAGGCCTTTGATACGGTACCGCACATGAGACTGCTATACAAAC
>NC_091161.1:10031966-10046910 GCF_040958095.1 Procambarus clarkii | reverse complement strand
GGCCACAGCTGTAGCCATCTGTGGCCCTCAAGGCTACCACAGTGCCTTGAGGGCTACAGCTGTAGCCATCTGTGGCCCTCAAGGCTACCACAGTGCCTTGAGGGCCACAGCTGTAGCCATCTGTGGCCCTCAAGGCTACCACAGTGCCTTGAGGGCCACAGATGTAGCCATCTGTGGCCCTCAAGGCTACCACAATGCCTTGAGGGCCACAGCTGTAGCCATCTGTGGCCCTCAAGGCTACCACAGTGCCTTGAGGGCCACAGCTGTAGCCATCTGTGGCCCTCAAGGCTACCACAGTGCCTTGAGGGTCACAGCTGTAGCCATCTGTGGCCCTCAAGGCCATGTGGTAGCGGTTGTGTGTAGGAGATAAAGGGCTGAACCACCCGGGGTGTGGAAGCGATTGGGCTCTGTGTAGTGTACATGAGCTCCAAGGAGGTGGTGAAGGGGAGTCGGACGGCCGAGCGGACAGCACGCTGGACTTGTGATCCTGTGGTCCTGGGTTCGATCCCTTGGCGAGAAACAATGGGCAGAGTTTCTTTCACCCTATGCCCCTGTTACCTAGCAGTAAAATAGGTACCTGGGTGTTAGTCAGCTGTCACGGGCTGCTTCCTAGGGGTGGAGGCCTGGTCGAGGACCGGGCCGCGGGGACACTAAAGCCCCGTAATCATCTCAAGATAACTTTGGGAAAGAGATATCTTGTAGTGAAATCATATGGGAATAATCCGTAGACTTTATCATCTTCTAAAGGTAATTAGAAAGGTAATTACCTAGAAAGGTAATTACCTAGAAAGGTAATTACCTAGAAAGGTAATTAGAAACTTGTAGGTGTAGGTTTTATGGAAATAATATTTGCACTCAGTCTATCAGTGTCAGGTCACCTACCTTGAAGTTACCTTACCTTACCTAGAGAGGTGCTTCCGGGGCTTAGCGTCCCCGCGGCCCGGTCGTCGACCAGGCCTCCTGGTTGCTGGACTGGTCAACCAGGCTGTTGGACGCGGCTGCTCGCAGCCTGACGTACGAATCACAGCCTGGTTGATCAGGTTAAACAACTGGCTGACCTCCACACAAGAAGAACTAGCCTGATTCTGATTCAAGTCTGATTTGAATCACATTGATTGGAGGGTGATTGGAGGGCAATCACCCTCCAATCACTGGAGGGTGATTCCCCCTCACACACATAACTTCCCCAAACCAATCCTTATCATACCTCATCAAACTCACAGACAGACATGGAATCATTTTATACAAAAGAATAATGTATCTATCGTTGTTCCAGAATATAATTTTAAAAATAATATTTTATAATTAAATTTTGTGAGATATCTATGGACGTAGTTTTGTTATCATAGTCTCCAGTCTCTAAAGCAACTCTATGTAGCTATCAAACTTATTTTGATAGTTACTTGATATCAAACTTATTAATAAGATATCAGTCATATTATAATTTCATTTATCATGTTAATTTTATTCATACCATTAACAGTTATCACGAATTTGGTTAATCATGTTATCTACATTTTCTGGTTATATTATTTAAATGATAACTTACTTTTCTCATATGTATTATCTCTCTTCAACAGGTAATTTGAGCTCGGACACCTGTAGCTGACGTGAGGTAAAGTGCCCAGTTTGGCTGTGTTGTCTGTCTGTGTCGTCTGGTTATGGGGGGATGAGTGGGAGGTGGGGGGGATGAATAGGGGGGGATGGGGGGAGAGAGGGTACTTCAGGGTGGAATGGCATGGGAGAGGGTGGTAGGAGAGGCTGGAAAAGGGAGCTAGGTTTGTGAAATCAGTGATACCACAAATCCACACTTGTAACACAATGGTTATCTTAAGGTTATCTTGAGATGATTTCGGGGCGTTACCGAAATGGTGTTACTACAATAAGAAAACTCTTGGCTCCATTCCATTTTTGGATCAACATTTGCTGTATGAATTATCTATTGACGCTTCAAAACTGCAAGAATGCTTTTGCATGTATAAACAGCTGCTATTCTTGTCAGGACAATACTCCCCTTGCAACGGCGGATGTTCTTGCATTGTGCAATCATGACCCAATGCATAGCCCTTGTTGATGCATTGAGGGGGAGGTAATTACTGTGTTATGTGGTGTGTGTGTGTGTGAGGGACCAATACTTCTCATAAGACAGTGTTGAGTGAGATAGTTCAGTTGTTGTCTTGGAGGTGTACGTACAGACTTGTGTGGGTGTCTTGAACACACACACACACACACACAGGTGGAGGCTGACTCCATACACAGTTTCAAGTGTAGATATGATAGAGCCCAATAGGCTCAGGAACCTGTACACCTGTTGATTGACAGTTGAGAGGCGGGACCAAAGAGCCAGAGCTCAACCCCCGCAAGCACAACTTGATGAGTACACACACACACACACACACATACACACACACACACACACACACACACACACACACACACACACACACACACACACACACACACACACACACACACACACACACACACACACACACACAGGGCCTCGTAGCCTGGTGGATAGCGCGCAGGATTCGTAATTCTGTGGCGCGGGTTCGATTCCCGCACGAGGCAGAAACAAATGGGCAAAGTTTCTTTCACCCTAAGTGCCCCTGTTACCTAGCAGTAAATAGGTACCTGGGAGTTAGTCAGCTGTCACGGGCTGCTTCCTGGGGTGTGTGTGTGTGGTGTGGAAAAAAAAAAAAAAAAAAAAAAAAAAAAAAAAAGTAGTTAGTAAACAGTTGATTGACAGTTGAGAGGCGGGCCGAAAGAGCAAAGCTCAACCCCCGTAAAAACACAACTAGTAAACACACACACACACACACACACACACACACACACACACACACACACACACACACACACACACACACACACACACACACACACACACACACTCACACACACACACACACACACACACACACACACACACACACACACACACACACACACACACACACACACACACACACACACACACACACACACACACACACACACACACACACACACACACACACACACACACTCAGTTTTGTTTTGACGCCAAGAAATGAAAAAAACAAACCACAAACTGTCTTACGTATATACAAAAAATGACCGACAAACAAGGAGAAAGACGGAGAGAAACGGACAAACAAAAGGCAAGGTTAACAAAACAACAAACAAAACAAACAAACAAAGAACAAACAACTCAATGAGTCGTCTTAATATCAGACAAAAATTGTAAAATGATACTTTTTATTGAGTAAAAATTTTCAGTCTTATTTTTCCAAGTCAAGAAAATTGGTTATTTCTATCTGTTCCAATTCCCTTTTCCACTCTTCCCTTTCACTCTTCTCTTCCCTGTCTGCTATCCTCCCCCTGCTCCCTTACTCCTGTATGATATCAAGTTGTTATCATTCTCGTTACACCTCGCCAGTCAGAGGAACTCGGGTTACACTGCTAATCGTCACTCACTCCTGAGTGAACAATTTGGCACTCAGCACCTTGGACGAGCTGGTTGGCACTCTGTTCCCTGGGTGAGTAACTTGGCACTCTGTTTCCTGGGTGAGTAACTTGGCACTCTGTTCCCTGGGTGAGTAACTTGGCACTCTGTTTCCTGGGTGAGTAACTTGGCACTCTGTTCCCTGGGTGAGTAACTTGTCACTCTGTTTCCTGGGTGAGTAACCTGGCACTCTGTTCCCTGGGTGAGTAACTTGGCACTCTGTTCCCTGGGTGAGTAACTTGTCACTCTGTTCCCTGGGTGAGTAACTTGTCCCTCTGTTCCCTGGGTGAGTAACTTGTCACTCTGTTCCCTGGGTGAGTAACTTGTCACTCTGTTCCCTGGGTGAGTAACTTGTCACTCTGTTCCCTGGGTGAGTAACTTGGCACTCTGTTCCCTGGGTGAGTAACTTGGCACTCTGTTCCCTGGGTGAGTAACTTGTCACTCTGTTCCCTGGGTGAGTAACTTGGCACTCTGTTCCCTGGGTGAGTAACTTGGCACTCTTCACCCTGGGTGAGTAACCTGGCACCCAACACCCTGAGTAAACAACATGGCACTCCTTAATTGGGACCCAAATTGGGAAGGCTTTTAACTCAAAATTATCAGAGGAAGGAATGCTTTATAAGGGGAAAGCGCCAAGCCATTACGACTATATAGCACTGGGAAGGGGTCAGGATAAGGATTTGGGATGGGACGGTGGGAAGGAATGGTGCTCAACCACTTGTGTGGACGGTCTCGGGGGATTGAACGCCGACCTGCATGAAGCGAGACTTCATGAATCTGGCCCTAGGTTCGTAAGTGCTTGCGTAACTGCCTCATGAAACTAACCCCAGGTTCGTTAGTGCTTGCGTAACTGCTTCGTGAATCTGACCCCAGGTTCGTAAGTGCTTGCGTAACTGCTTCGTGAATCTGACCCCAGGTTCGTAAGTGTTTACGTAACTGCTTTGTGAATCTGGCCCCAGGTTCTTATTTGCTTGCGTAACTGCTTCGTGAATCTGGCCCCAGGTTCGTAAGTGTTTACGTAACTGGTTTGTGAATCTGGCCCCAGGTTCTTAATTGCTTGCGTAACTGCTTCGTGAATCTGGCCCCCCCCAGGTTCGTAAGTACTTGCGTAACTGCTTCGTGAATCTTGCCCCCCCCCCAGGTTCGTAAGTGCTTGCGTAACTACTTCGTGAATCTTGCCCCCCCCCCAGGTTCGTAAGTGCTTGCGTAACTACTTCGTGAATCTTGCCCCCCCCCAGGTTCGTAAGTGCTTGTGTAACTGCTTCGTGAACCTGGCCCCTTGTCCATAAATCAGTTATTTTATGTATTTTATGAAATAATGTTTAACTCACTTAATAACTCACTTAATAACTCACTTAATAACTCACTTAATAACTCACTTAATAACTCACTGAATAACTCACTGAATAACTCAGTTAATAACTCACTTAATAACTCACTTAATAACTCACTTAATAACTCACTTAATAACTCACTTAATAACTCACTTAATAAGTAATCTGAGAATATCCTTCTTTCTACCATTTATTCATTAATTATTCATTTGTCTAATACCTATCATTCATTATATTCATTAGCAATCTCCCATGAGAATATTATTCATCCTTGCTCAGTTATTCATCCTCCTAATACAATTTAGAGGACTAAGTTAAAACGAGTGAAGTTATTTTCATATAACGAAACGATTAACGACATGTCGAAGACCTAAATATATATTATTTAACGATACTATTAAGTTAGTTATTAGTGAATTATTCAAAATAACTCGCCTGTGGGTGATAGATAAGTGCCTTGTAAGTGTAAAGTGGTTAACGATAGAACACCACACGGTGTTCAACGAGAGTTCTTGAACAGTAGAGAGTGTGAAAAGACGTCTCTGGCACGTGGTCTGGTTGTTATATTAACTCTTAACCACCTCGTTAAGGCGTAACGAGCGCAGCCATTCCCAGCTCTTAGGCTTTTAGAGATTATTCTGTTCCCTGAGGCTCAATGCAGCCTTCATCTGGCTCTGTAAACACTCAGATCATCCACGAGACTAGACAACATTCTGATCATCCACGAGACTAGACAACACTCAGATCATTCACAAGACCAGCCAACATTCAGATCATCCACGAGACTAGACAACATTCTGATCATCCACGAGACTAGACAACACTCAGATCATTCACAAGACCAGCCAACATTCAGATCATCCACGAGACTAGACAACATTCTGATCATCCACGAGACTAGACAACACTCAGATCATTCACAAGACCAGCCAACATTCAGATCATCCACGAGACTAGACAACACTCAGATCATTCACAAGACCAGCCAACATTCAGATCATCCACGAGACTAGACAACACTCAGATCATTCACAAGACCAGCCAACATTCAGATCATTCACAAGACCAGCCAACAGTCAGATCATTCACAAGACCAGCCAACATTCAGATCATCCACGAGACTAGACAACACTCAGATCATTCACAAGACCAGCCAACATTCAGATCATTCACAAGACCAGCCAACAGTCAGATCATTCACAAGACCAGCCAACATTCAGATCATTCACGAGACTAGACAACACTCATATCATTCACAAGACCAGCCAACATTCAGATCACCCACGAGACTAGACAACATTCAGATCATTCACAAGACCAGCCAACATTCAAATCATCCACGAGACTAGACAACACTCAGATCATTCACAAGACCAGCCAACATTCAAATCATCCACGAGACTAGACAACACTCAGATCATTCACAAGACCAGCCAACATTCAGATCATTCACGAGACTAGACAACACTCAGATCATCCACAAAACCTACAACATTCAGAGCATTCATGAGACTAGACAACACTCAGATCATCCACAAGACCAGCCAACATTCAGATCACTCACGAAACTAGACAACACTCAGATCATCCACAAGACCAGCCAACATTCAGATCACTCACGAGACTAGACAACACTCAGATCATTCACAAGACCAGCCAACATTCAGATCATTCACAATTCCAGCCAACATTCAGATCATTCACGAGACTAGACAACACTCAGATCATTCACAAGACCAGCCAACATTCAGATCATTCACAAGACCAGCCAACATTCAGATCACTCACGAGACTAGACAACACTCAGATCATCCACAAAACCTACAACATTCAGAGCATTCATGAGACTAGACAACACTCAGATCATCCACAAGACCAGCCAACATTCAGATCACTCACGAAACTAGACAACACTCAGATCATCCACAAGACCAGCCAACATTCAGATCACTCACGAGACTAGACAACACTCAGATCATTCACAAGACCAGCCAACATTCAGATCATTCACAATTCCAGCCAACATTCAGATCATTCACGAGACTAGACAACACTCAGATCATTCACAAGACCAGCCAACATTCAGATCATTCACAAGACCAGCCAACATTCAGATCATTCACAAGACCAGCCAACATTCAGATCATTCACAAGACCAGCCAACATTCAGATCATTCACAAGACCAGCCAACATTCAGATCATTCACAAGACCAGTCAACATTCAGATCACTCACGAGACTAGACAACACTCAGATCATTCACAGGACCAGCCAACATTCAGATCATTCACAAGACCAGCCAACATTCAGATCATTCGAATGGTCAACATATGTCTGAATTAGCAAGCATGATGCCGGGGGAAAGGGGGGAAGGGTGGGGATGATTGCAACACTCAGAATAGTGGTAGGGTGTGTTGCACCACTCAGGATTGTGGTAACTGTCTGTTACATCACTCAGGATTGTGGTAGCTGTGTGTTCCTCTACACAGATTGGTGGTAGAGGGATTGGCTGGGGCACTCAGAATGGCGATTGTGGTGTATAATCCACACTCAGAATGGTGGTAGGGTGTGTTGCACCACTCAGGATTGTGGTAGCTGTGTGTTCCTCTACTCAGTTTAGTGGTAGGGGGGTTGGTTGGGGCACTCAGGATGGCGATTGTGGTGTATTAGCCCCACTCAGAATGGTGGTAGGGTGTGTTGCACCACTCAGGATTGTGGTAGCTGTGTGTTCCACCACGCAACATGGAGCCCAGGGCCTTGGGAAGGAGCTGGTGGAACAACAGGTGAAGGACAATTCAGAGGCAAAATTTCTAAACAGATGGTTAATGAATGCTAATGGTCAACGCCTCGTTGGGTAGTTCGTGGGGGAACACTGATGATCCTGTGGAACACTGGGGGAGCCTGTGGAACTCTGGGGGGAGCCTGTGGAACACTGGGGGAGCCTGTGGAACACTGGGGGAGCCTGTGGAACACTGGGGGAGTCTGTGGAACACTGGGGGAAATTGTGGAACACTGGGGGAGATTGTGGAACACTGGGGGAGCCTGTGGAACACTGGGGGAGCCTGTGGAACACTGGGGGAGCCTGTGGAACACTGGGGGAGCCTGTGGAACACTGTGAGTCTGAGGAACACTAGAGGTGCCTGTGGAACACTAGGGGAGAGTGTGGAACACTAAGGAGCCTGTGGAACACTGGGGAAGCCTGTGGAACACTGGGAGAGCCTGTGGAACACTGGGGGAGCCTGTGGAACACTGATGATTCTGTGGAACACTAGGGGAGCCTGTGGAACACTGGGGGAGCCTGTGGAACACTGGGGGAGTCTGTGGAACACTGGGGGAGATTGTGGAACACTGGGGGAGCCTGTGGAACACTAGGGGAGCCTGTGGAACACTGGGGGAGCCTGTGGAACACTGGGGGAGCCTGTGGAACACTGTGAGTCTGAGGAACACTAGGGGTGCCTGTGGAACACTAGGGGAGAGTGTGGAACACTAAGGAGCCTGTGGAACACAGGGGAAGCCTGTGGAACACTGGGAGAGCCTGTGGAACACTGGGGGAGCCTGTGGAACACTGATGATTCTGTGGAACACTGGGGGAGTCTGTGGAACACTGGGGGAGCCTGTGGAACACTGATGATTCTGTGGAACACTGGGGTAGCCTGTGGAACACTGGGGAGCCTGTGGAACACTGGGGGAGCCTGCGGAACACTGGAGAAGCCTGTGGAACACTGGGTGAGCCTGTGGAACACTGGGGGAGCCTGCGGAACACTGGGTAAGCCTGTGGAACACTGGGGGAGCCTGTGGAGCAATGGGTGAGCCTGTGGAACACTAGGGGTGCCTGTGGAACACTAGGGGAGAGTGTGGAACACTGGGAGAGCCTGTGGAACACTGGGAGAGCCTGTGGAACACTGGGAGAGTCTGTGGAACACTGGGGGAGCCTGTGGAACACTGGGTGAGCCTGTGGAACACTGGGGGAGCCTGTGGAACACTGGGTGAGCCTGTGGAACACTGGGGGAGCCTGTGGTAAACTAGGGGAGCCTGTGGAACACTGGGGGAGCCTGTGGAACACTGGGGGAGCCTGTGGTACACTAGGGGAGCCTGTGGAACACTGAGGAGCCTGTGGAACACTGGGGGAGCCTGTGAAACACTGAAGGAACCTGTGGAACACTGGGGGAGCCTGTGGAACATTGAAGGAACCTGTGGAACACTGGGGGAGCCTGTGGAATACTGGGGGAGCCTGTGGTACACTAGGGGAGCCTGTGGAACACTGGGGGAGCCTGTGGAACACTGATGAGCCTGTGGAACACTGAGGAGCCTTTGAAACACTGGGAGAGCCTTTGGAACACTGGGAGAGCCTGTGGAACACTGAAGGAACCTGTGGAACACTGGGGGAGCCTGTGAAACACTGGGAGAGCCTGTGGAACACTGAAGGAACCTGTGGAACACTGGGGGAGCCTGTGGAACACTGAAGGAACCTGTGGAACACTGGGGGAGCCTGTGGAATACTGGGGGAGCCTGTGGAACACTGAGGAGCCTGTGGAACACTGGGGGA
The DNA here is from genome assembly GCF_040958095.1 of Procambarus clarkii. NCBI lineage: Eukaryota > Metazoa > Arthropoda > Malacostraca > Decapoda > Cambaridae > Procambarus > Procambarus clarkii. The sequence goes on along the minus strand of NC_091161.1, from coordinate 10,037,543 downwards.
GCCTGTGGAACACTGAAGGAACCTGTGGAACACTGGAAGAGCCTGTGGAACACTGAAGGAACCTGTGGAACACTGGGGGAGCCTGTGGTACACTAGGGGAGCCTGTGGAACACTGGGGGAGCCTGTGGAACACTGAGGAGCCTGTGGTACACTAGGGGAGCCTGTGGAACACTGGGGGAGCCTGTGGAACACTGAGGAGCCTGTGGAACACTGAGGAGCCTGTGGAACACTGAGGAGCCTGTGGAACACTGGGGGAGCCTGTGGAACACTGGGGGAGCCTGTGGAACACTGGGAGAGCCTGTGGAACACTGAAGGAACCTGTGGAACACTGGGGGAGCCTGTGGAACACTGAGGAGCCTGTGGAACATTGAGGAGCCTCTGGAACACTGGGGGAGCCTGTGGAACACTGAGGAGCCTGTGGAAAACTGGGGGAGCCTGTGGAACACTGGGGGAGCCTGTGGAACACTGGGGGAGGCTGTGGAACACTGGGGGTGCCTGTGGAACACTGAAAGAACCAGTGGAACACTGGGGGAGCCTGTGGAACACTGAAGGATCCTGTGGAACCCTGGAGGAGCCTGTGGAACACTAGGGGAGCCTGTGGACCACTGGGGGAGCCTGTGGAACACTGGGGGAGCCTGTGGAACACTGGGGGAGCCTGTGGAACACTGAAGGAACCTGTGGAACACTGGGGGAGCCCGTGGAAGACTGAGGAGCCTGTGGAACACTGAGGAGCCTGTGGAACACTGGGGGAGCCCGTGGAATACTGAGGAGCCTGTGGAACACTGAGGAGCCTGTGGAACACTGAGGAGCCTGTGGAACACTGGGGGAGCCTGTGGAACACTGAGGGAACCTGTGGAACACTGGGGGAGCCTGTGGAACACTGAGGAGCCTGTGGAACACTGGAGGAGCCTTTGGAATACTGGGGGAGCCCGTGGAATACTGAGGAGCCTGTGGAACACTGAGGAGCCTGTGGAACACTGGGGGAGCCTGTGGAACACTGGGGGAGCCCGTGGAAGACTGAGGAGCCTGTGGAACACTGAGGAGCCTGTGGAACACTGGGGGAGCCCGTGGAATACTGAGGAGCCTGTGGAACACTGAGGAGCCTGTGGAACACTGAGGAGCCTGTGGAACACTGGGGGAGCCTGTGGAACACTGAAGGAACCTGTGGAACACTGGGGGAGCCTGTGGAACACTGGGGGAGCCTGTGGAACACTGAGGAGCCTGTGGAACACTGAGGAGCCTGTGGAACACTGGGGAGCCTGTGGAACACTGGGGAGCCTGTGGAACACTGGGGAGCCTGTGGAACACTGGGGAGCCTGTGGAACACTGGGGAGCCTGTGGAACACTGGGGAGCCTGTGGAACACTGGGGAGCCTGTGGAACACTGGGGAGCCTGTGGAACACTGGGGAGCCTGTGGAACACTGGGGAGCCTGTGGAACACTGGGGAGCCTGTGGAACACTGAGGAGCCTGTGGAACACTGGGGGAGCCTGTGGAACACTGGGAGAGCCTGTGGAACACAGGGGGAGCCTGTGGAACACTGGGGGAGCCTGTGGAACACTGGGGGAGCCTGTGGAACACTGAGGAGCCTGTGGAACACTGGGGAGCCTGTGGAACACTGGGGAGCCTGTGGAACACTGGGGAGCCTGTGGAACACTGGGGAGCCTGTGGAACACTGGGGAGCCTGTGGAACACTGGGGAGCCTGTGGAACACTGGGGAGCCTGTGGAACACTGGGGAGCCTGTGGAACACTGGGGAGCCTGTGGAACACTGGGGAGCCTGTGGAACACTGAGGAGCCTGTGGAACACTGGGGGAGCCTGTGGAACACTGGGAGAGCCTGTGGAACACAGGGGGAGCCTGTGGAACACTGGGGGAGCCTGTGGAACACTGGGGGAGCCTGTGGAACACTGAGGAGCCTGTGGAACACTGGGGAGCCTGTGGAACACTGGGGAGCCTGTGGAACACTGGGGAGCCTGTGGAACACTGGGGAGCCTGTGGAACACTGGGGAGCCTGTGGAACACTGGGGAGCCTGTGGAACACTGGGGAGCCTGTGGAACACTGGGGAGCCTGTGGAACACTGGGGAGCCTGTGGAACACTGGGGAGCCTGTGGAACACTGGGGGAGCCTGTGGAACACTGGGGAGCCTGTGGAACACTGGGGAGCCTGTGGAACACTGGGGAGCCTGTGGAACACTGAAGGAACCTGTGGAACACTGAAGGAACCTGTGGAACACTGAAGGAACCTGTGGAACACTGGGGGAGCCTGTGGAACACTGAGGAGCCTGTGGAACACTGGGGGAGCCTGTGGAACACTGAGGAGCCTGTGGAACACTGAAGGAACCTGTGGAACACTGGGGGAGCCTGTGGAACACTGAAGGAACCTGTGGAACACTGGGGGAGCCTGTGGAACACTGAGGAGCCTGTGGAACACTGGGAGAGCCTGTGGAACACTGGGAGAGCCTGTGGAACACTGGGGGAGCCTGTGGAACACTGGGGGAGCCTGTGGAACACTGGGGGAACCTGTGGAACACTGGGGGAGCCTGTGGAACACTGGGGGAGCCTGTGGAACACTGGGGGAGCCTGTGGAACACTGGGGGAACCTGTGGAACACTGGGGGAGCCTGTGGAACACTGGGGGAGCCTGTGGAACACTGAGGAGCCTGTGGAACACTGGGGGAGCCTGTGGAACACTGGGGGAGCCTGTGGAACACTGGGGGAGCCTGTGGAACACTGGGGGAGCCTGTGGAACACTGGGGGAGCCTGTGGAACACTGGGGGAACCTGTGGAACACTGGGGGAGCCTGTGGAACACTGGGGGAGCCTGTGGAACACTGGGGGAACCTGTGGAACACTGGGGGAGCCTGTGGAACACTGAGGAGCCTGTGGAACACATGGGAACCTGTGGAACACTGGGGGACAAGTTACCCCGGGCACCACCGGGTACCCCCCGTGTATATAATAGGGGGACAAGTTACCCCGGGCACCACCGGGTACCCCCCGTGTATATAATAGGGGGACAAGTTACCCCGGGCACCACCGGGTACCCCCCGTGTATATAATAGCGGGACAAGTTACCCCGGGCACCACCGGGTACCCCCCGTGTATATAATAGGGGGGACAAGTTACCCCGGGCACCACCGGGTACCCCCCGTGTATATAATAGGGGGGACAAGTTACCCCGGGCACCACCGGGTACCCCCCCGTGTATATAATAGGGGGACAAGTTACCCCGGGCACCACCGGGTACCCCCCGTGTATATAATAGGGGGACAAGTTACCCCGGGCACCACCGGGTACCCCCCGTGTATATAATAGGGGGGACAAGTTACCCCGGGCACCACCGGGTACCCCCCGTGTATATAATAGGAGCAGGTTACCCCGGGCACCACCGGGTACCCCCCGTGTATATAATAGGAGCAGGTTACCCCGGGCACCACCGGGTACCCCCCGTGTATATAATAGGAGCAGGTTACCCCGGGCACCACCGGGTACCCCTCGTGTATATAATAGGAGCAGGTTACCCCGGGCACCACCGGGTACCCCTCGTGTATATAATAGGGGCAGGGGACCCCGGGCACCACCGGGTACCCCCCCCCTATATATAATAGGGGGACACAGAACCAATAACACTTGCGCTTCGCGATTGTCAAACTTTTGCTTGATGGCCGGCCGTCTCCCGCCCTCAGGGACGTATTGCAACTTGTCCACTTTATGGGGCTGCCCATACTGGCGCCCCTATTCCTTCCCTGGCGCCCCTAGTCCTATCCTGGCGCCCCTAGTCCTCCCCTGGCGCCCCTAGTCCTACCCTGGCGCTCCTAGTCCTTCCCTGGCTCCCCTAGTCCTCCCCTGGCGCCCCTAGTCCTCCCCTGGCGCTCCTAGTCCTCCCCTGGCGCCCCTAGTCCTCCCCTGGCGCCCCTAGTCCTCCCCTGGCGCTCCTAGTCCTCCCCTGGCGCCCCTAGTCCTCCCCTGGCGCCCCTAGTCCTCCCCTGGCGCTCCTAGTCCTTCCCTGGCTCCCCTAGTCCTCCCCTGGCGCCCCTAGTCCTCCCCTGGCGCTCCTAGTCCTCCCCTGGCGCCCCTAGTCCTCCCCTGGCGCCCCTAGTCCTCCCCTGGCGCCCCTAGTCCTCCCTTGGCGCCCCTAGTCCTCCCCTGGCGCCCCTAGTCCTCCTCTGGCGCCCCTAGTCCTCCCCTGGCGCCCCTAGTCCTCCCCTGGCGCCCCTAGTCCTCCCCTGGCGCCCCTAGTCCTCCCCTGGCGCCCCTAGTCCTCCCCTGGCGCCCCTAGTCCTCCCCTGGCGCCCCTAGTCCTCCCCTGGCGCCCCTAGTCCTCCCCTGGCGCCCCTAGTCCTCCCCTGGCGCCCCTAGTCCTCCCCTGACGCCCCTAGTCCTCCCCTGGCGCCCCTAGTCCTTACCTGGCGCCCCTAGTCCTCCCCTGGCGCCCCTAGTCCTCCCCTGGCGCCTCCAGACCTTCCCTGGCGACTCCAGGCCTCCCCTGGCGCCTCCAGACCTTCCCTGGCGACTCCAGGCCTCCCCTGGCGCCTCCAGACCTTCCCTGGCGCCACCAGACCTTCCCTGGCGCCTCCAGGCCTCCCCTGGCGCCTCCAGACCTCCACTGGCGCCTCCAGGCCTCCCCTGGCGTCTCCAGACCTTCCCTGGTGCCCCTAGACCTCCCCTGGCGCCTCCAGGCCACCCCTGGCGCCTCCAGGCCTCCCCTAGCGTCTCCAAACCTTCCCTGGCGCCTCCAGACCTTCCCTGGTGCCCCTAGACCTCCCCTGGCGCCTCCAGACCTTCCCTGGCGCCTCAAGGCCTTCCCTGGTGCCACCAGACCTCCCCTGGTGCCTCCAGACCTCTCCTGGCGCCTCCAGACCTCTCCTGGCGCCTCCAGACCTCCCCTGGTGCCTCCAGACCTTCCCTGGTGCCCCTAGACCTCCCCTGGCGTCTCCAGACCTCCCCTGGCGCCTCCAGACCTCCCCTGGTGCCTCCCGACCTCTCCTGGCGCCTCCAGACCTCCCCTGGCGCCTCTAGACCTTCTCTGGCGCCTCCAGGCCTCCCCTGGCGCCTCCAGGCCTCCCCTGGCGCCTCCAGACCTTCCCTGGCGCCTCCAAACCTTCCCTGGCGCCTCCAGACCTCCCCTGGCGCCTCCAGAAATTCCCTGGGGCCTCCAGACCTTCCCTGGCGCCTCCAGACCTTCCCATGGCGCCTCCAGACCTTCCCGTGGCGCCTCCAGACCTCCCCTGGCGCCTCCAAACCTTCCCTGGCGCCTCCAAACCTTCCCTGGCGCCTCCAAACCTACCCTGGAGGCATGGATTGGACTCGGATTGGGCTCCGAGTCCAATCCGCTTGACAGCTCAAAGGCGGATAATAGATTTTGGCTGAAGGTCAAAGTCCCTGTAAATATTAATGTTTTGTTCCTGATATTTCAGTTAGAATTTGGCGGTCACTGTTGTGGTGAGATCACTGTTGTGGTGAGATCACTGTTGTGGTGAGATCACTGTTGTGGTGAGATCACTGTTGTGGTGAGATCACTGTTAGTGGTGAGATCACTGTTGTGGTGAGATCACTGTTGTGGTGAGATCACTGTTAGTG
>NC_091161.1:9949466-10026966 GCF_040958095.1 Procambarus clarkii | reverse complement strand
AAGCAGAAGAGAGTCAGTTTCAGGGTGATGTACTCGAACATAGATGGGATCACAAGCAAGACAAGTGAACTAAGGGAAAGAGCACAAGAAGTTAACCCAGATGTAATCGGACTCACTGAAACAAAACTCTCTGGAATCATAACGAATGCCGTGTTTCCCCAGGAGTATACAGTAATAAGGAAAGAGAGGGAAGGTAGAGGAGGAGGCGGAGTGGCCCTACTCATGAGAAGGGAATGGAGTTTTAAGGAGATGGCCATCCCGGGCTGTGAGGAGTTCAGAGACTACATAGCAGGCACCATAACAATGGGAGGACCAAGAATAGTAGTAGCAGTAATATACAACCCTCCACCAAATGACAGGAGACCCAGTCAAGAGTATGAAAACAACAACAAGGCAGTTAACACTATAATTGAGAGGGCAGCCTCTGCTGCCTGTAGAAATAGATCCCACCTGCTCATCATGGGCGACTTCAATCACGGAAAGATTGACTGGGAGAACAAGGAACCGCATGGAGGCGAGGATACGTGGAGAGCCAAACTATTGGAGGTGGTGACAAGCAACTTTTTAACGCAGCATGTCGGAGAACCCACAAGGATGAGAGGCAATGACGAACCAGCGAGACTCGACCTAGTCTTCACTCTGAACGACTCCGACATAAGAGAAATCGGTTTTGAGGACCCAGTAGGAATGAGCGACCACAGTGTACTGGTGTTTGAGTACTTGATTGAAGAAGGGTTATTGAACTCGAGGAGGGATACCGAAACCAAAAGGTTAGCATACCGAAAGGGAAACTATGAGGGGATAAGAAAATTCCTAACAGATATAGCATGGGAAACAGAGCTCAGGGGAAAGACGGCCCAAGATATGATGGATTACATCACGCAGAAGTGCAAGGACGCAGCAAACAAGTTTGTCCCAGTCCAAAAGGAAAACAGAGAAATGAAGATGAGAAACCCATGGTTTAATCAAAGATGTAGGCTAGCTAAGCAGCAAAGTAAAAGGGCATGGAGAAACTATAGGAATAACAGGACACTGGAGAGCAGAGAAAGATACCAGAATGCCAGGAATGAATATGTCAGGATGAGAAGAGAGGCAGAAAGACAATACGAAAATGACATCGCAAGCAAGGCAAAGACTCAGCCTAAATTGTTGCATAGCCACATTAGGAGAAAAACAACAGTAAAGGAACAGGTTATGAGATTAAGGATAGGGGCGGAAGGATTCACTACAAATGACAAGGAAGTGTGTGAGGAATTGAATAAGAAATTCCAGGAGGTCTTCACCTTAGAACAAGGAGAAATTCCAGAGGTAAGTGAGGGAATAGCTAACCAGGAACCACTGGAAGAGTTTGAGATTACCAGTGGGGAAGTAAGGAAGTGTTTACTAGAGTTGGACGTGACGAAGGCTATAGGCCCAGATGGAATCTCCCCTTGGGTTCTAAAGGAAGGAGCAAGAGAACTGAGCCTACCACTCTCCATAGTGTATAACAAATCACTGGCAACAGGGGAACTGCCAGATACTTGGAAAGCAGCTAACGTAGTCCCGATATACAAGAAAGGGGATAGACAGGAGGCACTGAACTACAGGCCAGTGTCCCTAACCTGCATACCATGCAAGCTGATGGAGAAGATTGTGCGAAAAAAACTAGTGGAGCATCTGGAGCGAAGGAACTTTGTAACACAGCATCAACATGGGTTCAGGGATGGCAGGTCCTGCCTCACAGGGTTACTTGAATTCTACGACCAGGCAACAAAAATAAGGCAAGAAAGAGAAGGGTGGGCAGACTGCATATTTTTGGATTGTCAGAAAGCCTTTGATACAGTGCCACACAAGAGGCTTGTGCGAAAGTTGGAGATGCAGGCTGGAGTGAGAGGGAAGGTACTCCGGTGGATAGAGGAATACCTAAGCAACAGGAGACAACGAGTCTGTGTGAGGGGTGAGGTCTCAGATTGGCGAGACGTCACAAGTGGAGTCCCGCAGGGGTCAGTCCTTGGACCTATACTGTTTCTGGTATATGTAAATGATCTCCCAGAGGGTATAGATTCGTTCCTCTCAATGTTTGCCGACGATGCAAAAATTATGAGGAGGATTGAAACAGAGGATGATAGTAGGAGGCTACAAGATGACCTGGATAGACTGAGTGAATGGTCCAACAAATGGCTGTTGAAGTTCAACCCGAGTAAATGCAAAGTAATGAAACTAGGCAGTGGAAACAGGAGGCCAGGCACAGGATACAGAATAGGAGATGAAGTACTTAATGAAACAGACAGAGAGAAAGATCTAGGAGTTGATATCACACCAAACCTGTCTCCTGAAGCCCACATAAAGAGAATAACGTCTGCGGCATATGCGAGGCTGGCTAACATCAGAACGGCGTTCAGGAACCTGTGTAAGGAATCATTCAGAATCTTGTACACCACATATGTAAGACCAATCCTGGAGTATGCGGCCCCAGCATGGAGCCCGTACCTTGTCAAGCACAAGACGAAGCTGGAAAAAGTCCAAAGGTATGCTACTAGACTAGTCCCAGAACTAAGAGGCATGAGTTATGAGGAAAGGCTGCGGGAAATGCACCTCACGACACTGGAAGACAGAAGAGTAAGGGGGGACATGATCACAACCTACAAAATCCTCAGGGGAATCGACCGGGTAAACAAGGACGAACTTTTCAACACTGGTGGGACGCGAACAAGGGGACACAGGTGGAAGCTGAGTACCCAAATGAGCCACAGAGACGTTAGAAAGAACTTTTTCAGTGTCAGAGTAGTTAGCAAATGGAATGCATTAGGAAGTGATGTGGTGGAGGCTGACTCCATTCACAGTTTCAAATGTAGATATGATAGAGCCCAATAGGCTCAGGAATCTGTACACCAGTTGATTGACGGTTGAGAGGCGGGACCAAAGAGCCAGAGCTCAACCCCCGCAAGCACAATTAGGTGAGTACAATTAGGTGAGTACACACACACACACACACACACACACACACACACACACACACACACACACACACACACACACACACACACACACACACACACACACACACACACACACACACACACACACACACACACACACACACACACATATATATATATATATATATATATATATATATATATATATATATATATATATATATATATATATATATATATATATATATATATATATATATATATATATATATATATGCAATTGACGATCACAAAACACTGATCATTTTATGCGGAAAATCCACAGAGAAATATGAAATGAGGTGAACGTTTCGGCTTTGTTAAAGCCTTTGTCAACACCAGACTGACTAAGGAGAAGGGAGAAGGGGGGAAGATATATAGGCCGACACCTGACCAACCCATCCCAAGGGTTGGTCAGGTGTAATTAACCAAAAACAGGTATAGCTTAGCTTAGAATGGTCAAAGAGGATTAAGCGGTCAGAGAATAAGGATGAAAGATTAAAGAAAAGCCTCATGAACACACAATATATGAATATACAATTATAATGAGACATTGTAAGCCTCTCTATCAGAGTTGTTTCTTAAACTGTTGTGCAATATTATAACTTAAAAATGGATCAAGTTTGTACATTCCAGTACTAACATTAAGAAGATTTGGACACTGACTGATTAGAGCAGAATCAATCCTCTTTGACCATTCTAAGCTAAGCTATACCTGTTTTTGGTTAATTACACCTGACCAACCCTTGGGATGGGTTGGTCAGGTGTCGGCCTATATATCTTCCCCCCTTCTCCCTTCTCCTTAGTCAGTCTGGTGTTGACAAAGGCTTTAACAAAGCCGAAACGTTCACCTCATTTCATATTTCTCTGTGGATTTTCCGCATATATATATATATATATATATATATATATATATATATATATATATATATATATATATATATATATATATATATATATATTTATATATATATATATATATATATATATATATATATATATATATATATATATATATATATATATATATATATATATGTATGTATGTATATAGAAACAGTTGACATGGGTGTCAACACCAGTCACTTCCTGGCCGTAATGATGTTATTTCCTAGTGAGGGAGGGAGAGAGTGAGGGAGGGAGAGAGTGAGGGAGGGAGGGAGGGAGGGAGGGAGGGAGAGAGGGAGAGAGGGAGGGATGAGGAAGAGAGTGAAGGGGGGGGGAGAGGAGTGAGAGGAGAGGAGGGGGTCTGGAGTGAAGAGTGGAGACATTTTTTTTTATTATTATTTTCTACCACAGACGTGGCCGGGCATTTACAATGCTAACCAGCATATACACATTTTCTTCAGTCCTCCATGGACAGCGTGAGAGATGTGTTAAACATATAGTTCAGGGAGTTATTGAACAATCAACCACACACAAGGTGATTGTATAGTGCTTATCAAATCGTTATCTAACCTACAGACATAAATACATAGATACAAAGATTGACGTCTATCCCACATAAGCAGTTTCAATGTATCTTTTTACATAGTGTCATTAATGTGCGTTTACAAAGGTGAAATGCAATTGTGACCAGCTTCCATTGACCCAGTAAACAAATGCACACACATATACATATATACACATATTGGTAAGGGGCGAAAAGTCGGACTGGCGAACAGTAACAAGTGGAGTACCTCAAGGATCGGTGCTGGGACCAATCCTCTTTCTAATTTACGTAAATGATATGTTTACAGGAGTGGAGTCATACATGTCAATGTTTGCAGATGACGCAAAATTAATGAGACGAGTTGTGACAGACGAGGATTGTAGGATCCTCCAAGAGGACCTGAACAGACTGCAGAGATGGTCAGAGAAATGGCTACTAGAATTCAACACGAGCAAATGTAAAGTTATGGAAATGGGACTAGGAGATAGGAGACCAAAGGGACAGTACACAATGAAGGGGAACAGCCTACCTGTAACGATTCGAGAAAGAGACCTGGGAGTGGATGTGACACCTAATCTAACTCCTGAGGCACATATAAATAGGATAACGACAGCAGCGTACTCTACACTGGCGAAAATTAGAACTTCATTCAGAAACCTAAATGAGGAAGCTTTTAGGGCGCTTTACACTGCCTACGTGAGACCCGTCTTAGAGTATGCCGCGCCATCATGGAGCCCCCACCTGAAGAAACACATAAAGAAACTGGAGAAGGTTCAGAGGTTTGCGACGAGGCTTGTCCCAGAGCTACGAGGGATGGGATATGAAGAGCGGCTGAAGGAACTGAACCTTACGACACTAGAGAAAAGAAGGGAGAGAGGAGATATGATAGGGACATATAAAATACTCAGGGGAATTGACAAAGTGGAAATAGATCAAATGTTCACACGTAATAATAACAGAACGAGGGGACATGGGTGGAAACTGGAAACTCAGATGAGTCACAGAGATGTTAGGAAGTTTTCTTTTAGCGTGAGAGTAGTAGAAAAATGGAATGCACTTGGGGAACAGGTTGTGGAAGCAAATACTATTCATACTTTTAAAACTAGGTATGATAGGGAAATGGGACAGGAGTCATTGCTGTAAACAACCGATAGCTAGAAAGGCGGGATCCAAGAGTCAATGCTCGATCCTGCAAGCACATATAGGTGAGTACATATATACATCTATGTCTCTCCTACTTTGACAGGGTAAGATAGCTTCTACAGAAACTAGTGTGTTATTAAACACTTAACCACTGAAGGTGATTAAGAGGCTTTTACAAGCTCAGGTTATAGGTACAATACATTGTATAACAGATGTATTACATATTGTATAGGTACAATACATTGTATAACAGATGTATTAGACATTGTATAAGTACAATACATTGTATAACAGATGTATTTTACATGGTCAATCTAAGGTACAAGTCCAATATATCATCAAGTGTTCCAGTACTCATATAGTAGTTACAGAGTTCATCATACCTGAGCCCCGGAGGGCGAAAATCAGTCAATATGGGACATTCTACACTCTAATGTTCAAGGGAGTGCATGTTTTCTCTCTCACAAATTGAGGAGAGGCAGGAGAAAGCACCAAGCCACCACGACTAAATAGCACTGGGAAGGGGTCAGGATAAGGATTTGGGATGGGACGGTGGGAAGGAATGGTGCCCAACCACTTGTGTGGACGGTCTCGGGGGATTGAACGCTGACCTGCATGACGCGAGACCGTCGCTCTACCGTCCAGCCCAAGTGGATGAAGTGTCCTCACTTGAGATTCAGCTCTTGTGTCCCGCCTCTCACTTAGTAAAGAGTCGGGACTCTTAACTCTTAACTGGCTGGTATATAGCGTCCAGAGCCTATTGGGCTTTATATATAAAGCTGTGTATGGAGGAGCCTGCCTCCACCACTCCACTTTATAGCACCTCCCAATATATCTTCTGAAGCGGAACACAAATTTTTCTAATGTCTCATTGACTCAATTTATGTGAACTGTTTCCACCCGTGTCCCCTTGTTCGTGTACTGTCCGTGTACTGTCCGTGTACTGACCCGGATAAATAGTCTACATGCAACGGACGTACGTACAGGATTCCTTAACCACTCGACCAACACGACCGGACAAAAGAGGATGATAGCTGAGGCTAATTCTCATCCCCCGCCGGCACTCTGGTAGTAATCTTGGGCATAGCATTTTATAAAATCACTTCATTCTTTGAGGCACACGTGAGGAACACAAATGCGAACAAGCCTGAACGGTCTCCAGGCATATATGCAACTTAACCACTCGATCGTGCTGGTCGAGTGGTTAAGGTATCCTGTACATCAGATGCATTGCTTCTAGCAGTATGGGTTCGAGTCACTTCTGGGGTGTGAGTTTTCAGTTGCGTAAATGCCTGGAGATCGTTCAGGCTTGTTCGCACACACACACACATATATATATACACATAAAGAAAGAACTTTTTTAATGTCAGAGTGGTTGACAAATGGAATGCATTAGGAAGTGATGTGGTGGAGGCTGACTCCATACACAGTTTCAAGTGTAGATATGATAGAGCCCAATAGGCTCAGGAACCTGTACACCAGTTGATTGACAGTTGAGAGGCGGGACCAAAGAGCCAGAGCTAAACCCCCGCAAGCACAACTAGGTGAGTACAACTTGGTGAGTGTATATATATATATATATATATATATATATATATATATATATATATATATATATATATATATATATATATATATATATATATATATATAAGTTAAGTTAATAAGCTAAGTTTTCATGAATTAATTGTTTTTCGACTACCTAACCTACCTAACCTAATCTAACCTAACTTTTTCGGTTACCTAACCTAACCTAACCTATAAAGGAAGGTTAGGTTAGGTTAGGTTAGGTTAGGTTAGGTTAGGTTAGGTTAGGTTAGGTTAGGTTAGGTTAGGTAGGGTTGGTTAGGTTCGGTCATATATCTATATTAATTTTAACTCCAATAAAAAAATATTGACCTCATACATAATGAAATGGGCAGCTTTATCATTTCATAAGAAAAAAATTAGAGAAAATATATTAATTGAGGAAAACTTGGCTTATTAGGCAAATCGGGCCTTGCATAGTAGGCTGAGAAGTGTGTTCTGGCTACTAGGTACGACATATATATATATATATATATATATATATATATATATATATATATATATATATATATATATATATATATATATATATATATATATATATATATATATATATATATATATATATATATATATATATATATATATATATATATATATATATATATATATATATACAGGTTTCAATAAATATTATTATTATACTAAGAAGATGACATAGCTATGTTAGGTTAGGGTTAGTCATATTTCTACTTTAATTTTAACTCTAATTAAACTTTAAATCAATTTTTTCAGCCTATGTATAATTGATCTATCATTCCCTGGGAATTTTCTTAATATATAATTTCAGGAATACAGAGAACGTATACGGCGCGCGTAGACACGACAAAAGCTTAAATAACTGGGATCGTCTCAAAGCTCTCGAAATGTACTCTCTGTTAAGGAGACGAGAGAGAGATCACGTAGTATACATATGGGAAGATACTGGAGGTCCAGGTCCCTAATTTACACAGTAAAATAACAACATGCTGAAGTGAATGATTTGGTAAACAAATGCAGATTAGAGTCTGTGAAAAGTGGAGGAGCAGCAGACAGTCACAGAACACTGTATGAACATCAGAGGTGCAGCAGACAGTCACAGAACACTGTATGAACATCAGAGGTGCAGCAGACAGTCACAGAACACTGTATGAACATCAGAGGTGCAGCAGACAGTCACAGAACACTGTAGGAACATCAGAGGTGCAGCAGACACAGTCACAGAACACTGTAGGAACATCAGAGGAGCAGCAGACAGTCACAGAACACTGTAGGAACATCAGAGGTGCAGCAGACAGTCACAGAACACTGTAGGAACATCAGAGGTGCAGCAGACAGTCACAGAACACTGTAGGAACATCAGAGGTGCAGCAGACAGTCACAGAACACTGTATGAACATCAGAGGTGCAGCAGACAGTCACAGAACACTGTAGGAACATCAGAGGTGCAGCAGACACAGTCACAGAACACTGTAGGAACATCAGAGGAGCAGCAGACAGTCACAGAACACTGTAGGAACATCAGAGGTGCAGCAGACAGTCACAGAACACTGTAGGAACATCAGAGGTGCAGCAGAAAGTCACAGAACACTGTAGGAACATCAGAGGTGCAGCAGACAGTCACAGAACACTGTATGAACATCAGAGGTGCAGCAGACACAGTCACAGAACACTGTAGGAACATCAGAGGTGCAGCAGACACAGTCACAGAACACTGTAGGAACATCAGAGGAGCAGCAGACAGTCACAGAACACTGTAGGAACATCAGAGGTGCAGCAGACAGACACAGAACACTGTTGGAACATCAGAGGTGCAGCAGACAGTCACAGAACACTGTAGGAACATCAGAGGTGCAGCAGACAGTCACAGAACACTGTATGAACATCAGAGGTGCAGCAGACACAGTCACAGAACACTGTAGGAACATCAGAGGTGCAGCAGACAGTCACAGAACACTGTAGGAACATCAGAGGTGCAGCAGACACAGTCACAGAACACTGTAGGAACATCAGAGGTGCAGCAGACAGTCACAGAACACTGTAGGAACATCAGAGGTGCAGCAGACACAGTCACAGAACACTGTAGGAACATCAGAGGTGCAGCAGACAGTCACAGAACACTGTAGGAACATCAGAGGTGCAGCAGACGCAGTCACAGAACACTGTAGGAACATCAGAGGTGCAGCAGACAGTCACAGAACACTGTAGGAACATCAGAGGTGCAGCAGACACAGTCACAGAACACTGTAGGAACATCAGAGGTGCAGCAGACAGTCACAGAACACTGTAGGAACATCAGAGGTGCAGCAGACACAGTCACAGAACACTGTAGGAACATCAGAGGTGCAGCAGACAGTCACAGAACACTGTAGGAACATCAGATGTTCTAGACGTTCCATAGACGATGTTCTAGTCATATATATATATATATATATATATATATATATATATATATATATATATATATATATATATATATATATATATATATATATATATATATATATATATATAAATCATCGCTTAGAGATTCCTTCTCTACGACACACTCAGGATTCCAAGATATGTATATGTATATTATATGTATATGTATATTATATGTATATGTATATTATATGTATATGTATATTATATGTATATGTATATTATATCTTCATTGCAAATACTGGAGGCCAGGAGAGGTTCAGATGTTGTGTCTCAGGATGTGAGAGTCGTGTCAACACCTTGTTGGGTCCTTAGCGTCTGATTGGGTCGTTGGCACCGTCTTGGGTCGTTGTTATCGACAGCATCTTGGGCCTAACTCCAAGAAAATCATTTCAAGTTTCTTTGCATATATTCTGCAGGAGTTGATGGAGCCGTCCTGTAGAGTTGACGGGACCTGACTGTCAACTCTCCGGTGGTCCTGTAGAGTTGACGGGACCTGACTGTCAACTCTCTGGTGGTCCTGTAGAGTTGACGGGACCTGACTGTCAACTCTCTGGTGGTCCTGTAGAGTTGACGGGACCTGACTGTCAACTCTCTGGTGGTCCTGTAGAGTTGACGGGACCTGACTGTCAACTCTCCGGTGGTCCTGTAGAGTTGACTGGACCTGACTGTCAACTCTCCGGTGGTCCTGTAGAGTTGACGGGACCTGACTGTCAACTCTCCGGTGGTCCTGTAGAGTTGACGGGACCTGACTGTCAACTCTCCGGTGGTCCTGTAGAGTTGACGGGACCTGACTGTCAACTCTCTGGTGGTCCTGTAGAGTTGACGGGACCTGACTGTCAACTCTCTGGTGGTCCTGTAGAGTTGACGGGACCTGACTGTCAACTCTCCGGTGGTCCTGTAGAGTTGACGGGACCTGACTGTCAACTCTCCGGTGGTCCTGTAGAGTTGACGGGACCTGACTGTCAACTCTCCGGTGGTCCTGTAGAGTTGACGGGACCTGACTGTCAACTCTCCGGTGGTCCTGTAGAGTTGACTGGACCTGACTGTCAACTCTCCGGTGGTCCTGTAGAGTTGACGGGACCTGACTGTCAACTCTCTGGTGGTCCTGTAGAGTTGACGGGACCTGACTGTCAACTCTCTGGTGGTCCTGTAGAGTTGACGGGACCTGACTGTCAACACTCCGGTGGTCCTGTAGAGTTGACGGGACCTGACTGTCAACTCTCCGGTGGTCCTGTAGAGTTGACGGGACCTGACTGTCAACTCTCCGGTGGTCCTGTAGAGTTGACGGGACCTGACTGTCAACACTCCGGTGGTCCTGTAGAGTTGACGGGACCTGATTGTCAACTCTCCGGTGGTCCTGTAGAGTTGACGGGACCTGATTGTCAACTCTCCGGTGGTCCTGTAGAGTTGACGGGACCTGACTGTCAACTCTCCGGTGGTCCTGTAGAGTTGACGGGACCTGACTGTCAACTCTCTGGTGGTCCTGTAGAGTTGACGGGACCTGACTGTCAACTCTCTGGTGGTTCTGTAGAGTTGACGGGACCTGACTGTCAACTCTCTGGTGGTCCTGTAGAGTTGACGGGACCTGACTGTCAACTCTCTGGTGGTCCTGTAGAGTTGACGGGACCTGACTGTCAACTCTCTGGTGGTCCTGTAGAGTTGACGGGACCTGACTGTCAACTCTCTGGTGGTCCTGTAGAGTTGACGGGACCTGACAGTCAACTCTCCGGTGGTCCTGTAGAGTTGACGGGACCTGACTGTCAACTCTCCGGTGGTCCTGTAGAGTTGACGGGACCTGACTGTCAACTCTCCGGTGGTCCTGTAGAGTTGACGGGACCTGATTGTCAACTCTCCGGTGGTCCTGTAGAGTTGACGGGACCTGACTGTCAACTCTCCGGTGGTCCTGTAGAGTTGACGGGACCTGACTGTCAACTCTCTGGTGGTCCTGTAGAGTTGACGGGACCTGACTGTCAACTCTCTGGTGGTTCTGTAGAGTTGACGGGACCTGACTGTCAACTCTCTGGTGGTCCTGTAGAGTTGACGGGACCTGACTGTCAACTCTCTGGTGGTCCTGTAGAGTTGACGGGACCTGACTGTCAACTCTCTGGTGGTCCTGTAGAGTTGACGGGACCTGACTGTCAACTCTCTGGTGGTCCTGTAGAGTTGACGGGACCTGACAGTCAACTCTCCGGTGGTCCTGTAGAGTTGACGGGACCTGACTGTCAACTCTCCGGTGGTCCTGTAGAGTTGACGGTGTGTACTCACCTAGTTGTGCTTGTGGGGGGGGTTGAGCTCTGGCTCTTTGGGCTCGCCTCTCAACTGTCAATCAATCAACTTACTTAACACACACACACATATTTTTTGTACCCTGGATACCAAGAACAAAATAGGAAAGTCCTTACAATTGTGGTTGTCCCAACATGCTTATAGTATTAGAACTGCCCAAACGTCTAGGTCATTGTATCTACACACGAGTGTGTGGATACACTCCAGAGTGTGTGTGCTTTTCGCCCCATCCCACTATTAAGTGGGATGAGGCGAAAAGCATTACTAATTGCGGTGGTTTCGTGGAACGGAATTTGATTTACTGCCTTAATCAGTGTCCAAATCTTATCAATGTTAGTACCGGTATGAACAAACTTGAACCATTTTTAAGTTACAATATTGCACAATAGTTTAAATAAAAACTCTGTAAGGGTTTTTAGTTCTCATTTCAATATTATATTTATATATTATAAGTTCATTGAGGCTTTAATCTTTCATCCTTATTCTCTGACCGGTTAATCGTATTATTCTAAGATAATCTATACCTGCTTCTGTGTAATTCTTTACCCAGGGTATGTGGTCGTGTTCAGGTGTTCACCTGAACCCTCTCTTTGTGTCTCCTAGTCAGTCTGGTGTTGACAACGGCTGTGTTCATTCGTTCAATTTCATTCCGTTTTTTTTAACTGTTCTACTTATTTTTCAATGATGAGAACATCAGATCATTTGATGTTTCCATTTATCTGATGGGAACATCAGATCATTTGGGAATGCATCGGACGAGGGAGTGGGGAATGGTGGGGAGGACGAGGGGACAGGGACGAGGGGACAGGGACGAGGGGACAGGGACGAGGGAACAGGGACGAGGGGACAGGGACGAGGGGACAGGGACGAGGGGACAGGGACGAGGGGACAGGGACGAGGGAACAGGGACGAGGGGACAGGGACGAGGGGACAGGGACGAGGGGACAGGGACGAGGGGACAGGGACGAGGGGACAGGGACGAGGGGACAGGGATGAGGGGACAGGGACGAGGGGACAGGGACGAGGGGACAGGGATGAGGGAACAGGGACGAGGGAACAGGGACGAGGGGACAGGGACGAGGGGACAGGGACGAGGGGACAGGGACGAGGGGACAGGGACGAGGGGACAGGGATGAGGGAACAGGGACGAGGGGACAGGGACGAGGGGACAGGGACGAGGGGACAGGGACGAGGGGACAGGGACGAGGGGACAGGGACGAGGGGACAGGGATGAGGGAACAGGGACGAGGGGACAGGGACGAGGGGACAGGGACGAGGGGACAGGGATGAGGGAACAGGGACGAGGGGACAGGGACGAGGGGACAGGGAGGCATGGAGCCTGGGGTGTTGTGTAAACTGAGGTAGACTCAAGATCCTGGAGAGTCACCTACACTGAGGTAAACTCAAGATCCTGCAGAGTCACCTACACTGAGGTAAACTCAAGATCCTGGAGAGTCACCTACACTGAGGTAAACTCAAGATCCTGGAGAGTCACCTACACTGAAGTAAACTCAAGATATCAAGTATTCAAGTATTTAATTAGTAAAATTTGATTTACCTTATTAGTAAAAATTAGTAAAAATAATGTAAAATTTACATTGTTTACTGTGAATTACTTAAATTTATATTATTGTAAATTACTTAAATTTACTAATAATGTAAAATTTACCTTATTAGTAAAATTAATTAATAAAATTAGTAAATCACTATCAAGTATTTTTATTTTGTTTACAAATATTGGAGAAAAACAAATATATCTTCTCTCTCTCACTCCATCTGTTATCTCTCTTATCTCTCACTCCATCTGTTATCTCTCACTTCTCTCACTCCATCTGTTATCTCTCCTCTCTCTCACTCCATCTGTTATCTCTCCTCTCTCTCACTTCTCTCACTCCATCTGTTATCTCTCCTCTCTCTCACTCCATCTGTTATCTCTCCTCTCTCTCACTCCATCTGTTATCTCTCCTCTCTCTCACTCCATCTGTTATCTCTCCTCTCTCTCACTCCATCTGTTATCTCTCCTCTCTCTCACTCCATCTGTTATCTCTCCTCTCTCTCACTCCTGTCTCTCTCTCACTTCTCTCACTCCATCTGTTATCTCTCCTCTCTCTCTCCTCTCTCTCTCTCACTTCTCTCACTCCATCTGTTATCTCTCCTCTGTCTCACTCCTGTCTCTCTCTCACTTCTCTCACTCCATCTGTTATCTCTCCTCTCTCTCTCCTCTCTCTCTCTCACTTCTCTCACTCCATCTGTTATCTCTCCTCTCTCTCTCCTCTCTCTCTCTCTCACTTCTCTCACTCCATCTGTTATCTCTCCTCTCTCTCACTCCTCTCTCTCTCTCACTTCTCTCACTCCATCTGTTATCTCTCCTCTCTCTCACTCCTCTCTCTCTCTCACTTCTCTCACTCCATCAGCCTCTCACAAGATCATCTCAATACATTAGAATACAAGCCTAATCTATCCCTCCCCCTCCCCCTACACCCCCCCCTCCCCCCTACCCCCCCTAAATGGAATAACTCACATCAATCCATCAATTTCACGCCAATATGACTCCTCAATATTTCAAGAGTCAGGTATTTTTTTCAGGCAGTGAGTTAGGCCTACTAGTTAATTTGCATCTGGGGTGCCATTGTGGTGGAGAGAAGGGGGGGGGAGGGGGAGTTGATGGGGAGGGGGGGAGGGGGGAGTTGATGGGGAAGGGGGGGGTTGAGAGGGGGGTTGAGAGGGGGAGTGATAATGAGAACTGGTTGAATAGGGGAGTTGGTCTGAATGGGAATGAGAAGAAGGGATTAGAAGGAGAAGGAATAATACAGGTATAATACAGGCAGCAATGATGGGAAACAGGTGTACCAACTGCTGGATACAGCCAGGATACAGCCAAGATACAGCCACGATACAGCCACGATACAGCCAGGATACAGCCAAGATACAGCCAGGATACAGCCACGATACAGCCACGATACAGCCAGGATACAGCCAAGATACAGCCAGGATACAGCCACGATACAGCCAGGATACAGCCACGATACAGCCACGATACAGCCAGGATACAGCCAAGATACAGCCACGATACAGCCAGGATACAGCCAAGATACAGCCAGGATAGAGCCAGGATACAGCCAGGATACAGCCACGATACAGCCACGATACAGCCAGGATACAGCCAAGATACAGCCAGGATAGAGCCAGGATACAGCCACGATACAGCCACGATACAGCCACGATACAGCCAGGATACAGCCAAGATACAGCCAGGATAGAGCCAGGATACAGCCAGGATACAGCCACGATACAGCCAGGATACAGCCAAGATACAGCCAGGATACAGCCAGGATACAACCACGATACAGCCACGATACAGCCAGGATACAGTCAAGATACAGCCAGGAGAGAGCAAGGATACAGCCAGGATACAGCTAGGATACAGCTAGGATACAGCCAGGATACAGCCAGGATACAGCCAGGATACAGCCAGGATACAGCCAGGATACAGCCAGGATACAGCCACGATACAGCCAAGATACAGCCAGGAGAGAGCAAGGATACAGCCAGGATACAGCTAGGATACAGCCAGGATGCAGCCAGGATACAGCCAGGATACAGCCACGATACAGCCACGATACAGTCAGGATACAGCCAGGATACAGCCAGGATACAGCCAGGATACAGCCAAGATACAGCCAGGATACGGCCAGGATACAGATACAGCCAAGATACAGCCAAGATACAGCCAGGATACAGCCAGGATACAGCCAGGATACAGCCAGGATACAGCCAAGATACAGCCACGATACAGCCACGATACAGCCACGATACAGCCACGATACACTTAGGATACACTCAGGATACACCCTCCTCCTCATCCTGGGTGTAAAGTTGCCGCCTGGTTGTGTAAACGGTCCTACACGCTCTGTTCCTTAAGTGCGTCTCTTGTTTACACTCCAGAACCAGGGGTTAAGTGTGTGTGTGTGTGTGTGTGTGTGTGTGTGTGCGTGTGTGTGTGTGTGTGAGAGTGCGTGCATGTGTATGTGTGCGCGCGCACGCTAAGTCCATATTCTTGGCAGTTATTCAATAGGAAATATCTTTCATTATTCACTTCACCAACACACTAACACTTCAGTAAACTCCACACAACAGAGGTAAAGTAAACTTCAGTAAACACAGTAAAGTAAACTTCAGTAAACTCTTAGTGCCCATTACCCATTACAGGTCATACATAACCCAGAACACGATGGAGAAATAAATGAACTTGTCGTATAATTTAACAACCGACCCTCCCCCCCCCCCCCCCGAGGCACTCCGTCGACTAAGTGTATAACCAATATCTTATCTTGAGGTTATCTTGAGATGATTTCGGGGCTTTTTAGTGTCCCCGCGGCCCGGTCCTCGACCAGGCCTCCACCCCCCAGGAAGCAGCCCGTGACAGCTGACTAACTCCCAGGTACCTATTTACTGCTAGGTAACAGGGGCATTCAGGGTGAAAGAAACTTTGCCCACTTGTTTATGCCTCGTGCGGGAATCGAACCCGCGCCACAGAATTACGGGTCCTGCGCGCTATCCACCCGGCTACGAGGCACCCTCACTTAAATATGCACTTAACCTCAACCCTAATCCTAAGTGCCAAAACCTATTACACCTAAACGTGCTTTCTCGACCATTGTTTTGTACTTAACCGAGTATAATGAACGTCAGTGCCTCCTATTCCGAAACCGGTTGGGCAGACGAATGCGAGGTCCTTACATCTCCAGCCGATCATATCCGGTTCGTGTGGGCTCCAGCCAGCAGATTCGTTACCTCCCCATAAGGTACCCTCTTATGTCTGAGCTCAGCGGCGTTACATTGCATTTGCCTGAGTTAAACTCCAGTAGCCACTTGTCGGACTCCATTATTTTGGTATAGCTGTCTTGTAGTGTCTTTCTGGAGTAAACATTCAGCTGTAAACTTTGTATAATGTACTGTAAACTTTGTATAATGTACTGTAAACTTTGTATAATGTACTGTAAACTTTGTATAATGTACTGTAAACTTTGTATATTGTACTGTAAACTTTGTATAATGTACTGTAAACTTTGTATAATGTACTGTAAACATCGTATAATGTTCTGTAAACATTGTATACTGTGCTGTTAACATTGTATAATGTGCTGTTAACATTGTATTATGAGCTGTAAACATTGTATTATGAGCTGTAAACATTGAATAATGAGCTGTAAATAATGTACAATCTGATGAAAACATTGTATAATGAGCTGTTAACATTCTATAATGAGCTGTTAACATTGTATAATGTTATGTAAACATTGTATAATGTTCTGTTAACATTGTATAATGTTCTGTTAACATTGTATAATATTCTGTTAACATTGTATAATGAGCTGTTAACATTGTATAATGTTCTGTTAACATTGTATAATGTTCTGTTAACATTGTATAATGAGCTGTTAACATTGTATAATGAGCTGTTAACATTATATAATGAGCTGTTAACATGTCCTGTATGTTGTACGTGTGTGTATTGTATGTTGAGGTTAATTTGAGATGGTTTCGGGGATTAGTGTCCCCGCGGCCCGGTCCTCGACCAGGTCTCCACCCCCCAAGGAAGCAGCCCGTAGCAGCTGTCTAACTCCCAGGTAAGTATTTACTGCTAGGTGAACAGGAGCATCAGGGGTGAAAGAAAGTCTATTTGTTTCTGCTTCTCCCGTGGATGGAACCCAGAATGTTAGGACTACGAATCCTGAGGGTTGTCCACTCAGCCACCAGGCCCCTGATTATATGGTGTCAGTAATCATATGCTGTGTGACAGTGTGTGTGACAGGCAGCATATGTTGTGTGAGACAGTGTGTGACTGGCAGCATATGTTGTGTGAGACAGTGTGTGACAAGCAGCATATGTTGTGTGACACAGTGTGTGACAAGCAGCATATGTTGTGTGAGACAGTGTGTGACAAGCAGCATATGTTGTGTGAGACAGTGTGTGACTGGCAGCATATGTTGTGTGACACAGTGTGTGACTGGCAGCATATGTTGTGTGAGACAGTGTGTGACTGGCAGCATATGTTGTGTGAGACAGTGTGTGACTGGCAGCATATGTTGTGTGACACAGTGTGTGACTGGCATCATATGTTGTGTGACTGGCATCATATGTTGTGTGAGACAGTGTGTGACTGGCAGCATATGTTGTGTGACAGTGTGTGTGACAGGCAGCATATGTTGTGTGAGACAGTGTGTGACTGGCAGCATATGTTGTGTGACACAGTGTGTGACTGGCAGCATATGTTGTGTGAGACAGTGTGTGACAAGCAGCATATGTTGTGTGACACAGTGTGTGACTGGCAGCATATGTTGTGTGACACAGTGTGTGACTGGCAGCATATGTTGTGTGACACAGTGTGTGACTGGCAGCATATGTTGTGTGACAGTGTGTGTGACAGGCAGCATATGTTGTGTGACACAGTGTGTGACTGGCAGCATATGTTGTGTGACACAGTGTGTGACTGGCAGCATATGTTGTGTGACACAGTGTGTGCCTGGCAGCATATGTTGTGTGAGACAGTGTGTGACAAGCAGCATATGTTGAGTGAGACAGTGTGTGACAAGCAGCATATGTTGTGTGAGACAGTGTGTGACTGGCAGCATATGTTGTGTGACACAGTGTGTGACTGGCAGCATATGTTGTGTGACACAGTGTGTGACAAGCAGCATATGTTGTGTGAGACAGTGTGTGACTGGCAGCATATGTTGTGTGAGACAGTGTGTGACAGGCAGCATATGTTGTGTGAGACAGTGTGTGACAAGCAGCATATGTTGTGTGAGACAGTGTGTGACTGGCAGCATATATTGTGTGACACAGTGTGTGACTGGCAGCATATGTTGTGTGACACAGTGTGTGACAAGCAGCATATGTTGTGTGAGACAGTGTGTGACTGACAGCATATGTTGTGTGACACAGTGTGTGACTGGCAGCATATGTTGTGTGACACAGTGTGTGACTGGCAGCATATGTTGTGTGACAGTGTGTGTGACAGGCAGCATATGTTGTGTGACACAGTGTGTGACTGGCAGCATATGTTGTGTGAGACAGTGTGTGACAAGCAGCATATGTTGTGTGAGACAGTGTGTGACAAGCAGCATATGTTGTGTGACACAGTGTGTGACAGGCAGCATATGTTGTGTGACAGTGTGTGTGACAGGCAGCATATGTTGTGTGAGACAGTGTGTGACTGGCAGCATATGTTGTGTGACACAGTGTGTGACTGGCAGCATATGTTGTGTGACACAGTGTGTGACTGGCAGCATATGTTGTGTGACACAGTGTGTGACAAGCAGCATATGTTGTGTGACACAGTGTGTGACTGGCAGCATATGTTGTGTGACACAGTGTGTGACAAGCAGCATATGTTGTGTGACACAGTGTGTGACAAGCAGCATATGTTGTGTGAGACAGTGTGTGACAGGCAGCATATGTTGTGTGAGACAGTGTGTGACTGGCAGCATATGTTGTGTGACACAGTGTGTGACTGGCAGCATATGTTGTGTGAGACAGTGAGTGACTGGTAGCATATGTTGTGTGACACAGTGTGTGACTGGCAGCATATGTTGTGTGACACAGTGTGTGACTGGCAGCATATGTTGTGTGACACAGTGTGTGACTGGCAGCATATGTTGTGTGACACAGTGTGTGACAAGCAGCATATGTTGTGTGACACAGTGTGTGACTGGCAGCATATGTTGTGTGACACAGTGTGTGACAAGCAGCATATGTTGTGTGACACAGTGTGTGACAAGCAGCATATGTTGTGTGACACAGTGTGTGACAAGCAGCATATGTTGTGTGACACAGTGTGTGACAAGCAGCATGTGTTGTGTGACACAGTGTGTGACTGGCAGCATATGTTGTGTGACACAGTGTGTGACAAGCAGCATATGTTGTGTGACACAGTGTGTGACTGGCAGCATATGTTGTGTGACACAGTGTGTGACTGGCAGCATATGTTGTGTGACACAGTGTGTGACAAGCAGCATATGTTGTGTGACACAGTGTGTGACTGGCAGCATATGTTGTGTGACACAGTGTTTGACAGGCAGCATATGTTGTGTGAGACAGTGTGTGACAAGCAGCATATGTTGTGTGACACAGTGTGTGCCTGGCAGCATATGTTGTGTGACACAGTGTGTGACAAGCAGCATATGTTGTGTGACACAGTGTGTGCCTGGCAGCATATGTTGTGTGACACAGTGTGTGACAAGCAGCATATGTTGTGTGACACAGTGTGTGACTGGCAGCATATGTTGTGTGAGACAGTGTTTGACTGGAGCCTCTGTTTGTCGTGCTCTGTTTACTCTCTCTCGCGTGTGTTTGTCCTCCAGTGTGTGTGTGTGTGTGTGTGTGTGTGTGTGTGTGTGTGTGTGTGTGTGTGTGTGTGTGTGTGTGTGTGTGTGTGTGTGTGTGTGTGTGTGTACTCACCTATATGTACTCACCTATATGTGCTTGCAGGATCGAGCATTGACTCTTGGATCCCGCCTTTCTAGCTATCGGTTGTTTACAGCAATGACTCCTGTCCCATTTCCCTATCATACCTAGTTTTAAAAGTATGAATAGTATTTGCTTCCACAACCTGTTCCCCAAGTGCATTCCATTTTTCTACTACTCTCACGCTAAAAGAAAACTTCCTAACATCTCTGTGACTCATCTGAGTTTCCAGTTTCCACCCATGTCCCCTCGTTCTGTTATTATTACGTGTGAACATTTCATCTATTTCCACTTTGTCAATTCCCCTGAGTATTTTATATGTCCCTATCATATCTCCTCTCTCCCTTCTTTTCTCTAGTGTCGTTAGGTTCAGTTCCTTCAGCCGCTCTTCATATCCCATCCCTCGTAGCTCTGGGACAAGCCTCGTCGCAAACCTCTGAACCTTCTCCAGTTTCTTTATGTGTTTCTTCAGGTGGGGGCTCCATGATGGCGCGGCATACTCTAAGACGGGTCTCACGTAGGCAGTGTAAAGCGCCCTAAAAGCTTCCTCATTTAGGTTTCTGAATGAAGTTCTAATTTTCGCCAGTGTAGAGTACGCTGCTGTCGTTATCCTATTTATATGTGCCTCAGGAGTTAGATTAGGTGTCACATCCACTCCCAGGTCTCTTTCTCGAATCGTTACAGGTAGGCTGTTCCTCTTCATTGTGTACTGTCCCTTTGGTCTCCTGTCACCTGATCCCATTTCCATAACTTTACATTTACTGGTGTTAAACTCCAGTAGCCATTTCCCTGACCATCTCTGCAGCCTGTTTAAGTCCTCTTGGAGGATCCTACAATCCTCGTCTGTCACAACTCTTCTCATTAATTTTGCGTCATCTGCAAACATTGACATGTATGATTCCACTCCTGTAAACATATCATTTACGTAAATTAGAAAGAGGATTGGTCCCAGCACCGATCCTTGAGGTACTCCACTTGTTACTGTTCGCCAGTCCGACTTTTCGCCCCTTACCATTACCCTCTGGCTCCTTCCTGTTAGGTAGTTCTTCACCCATACTAGGGCCTTTCCGCTTACTCCTGCCTGCCTCTCAAGTTTGTATAGCAGTCTCATGTGCGGTACCGTATCAAAGGCCTTTTGGCAGTCAAGAAATATGCAGTCTGCCCAGCCTTCTCTGTCCTGCCTTATCCTTGTTACTTTATCATAGAATTCTAAAAGGTTTGTTAGGCATGATTTCCCTGTCCAGAACCCATGTTGGTGCTTGTTTACAAACCCAATGCTCTCCAGGTGCTCAACAAGTCTTAGCCTAATTATTCTTTCAAGTATTTTGCAGGGGATGCTTGTCAGTGATACGGGTCTGTAGTTAAGTGCCTCCTCCCTATCACCCTTTTTGAAAATCGGTACGACATTTGCCTCCTTCCAGCAACTGGGCAATTCTCCCGACATAAGTGACTCATTAAAGATCATTGCCAGAGGCACGCTGAGAGCCTGCGCTGCCTCTTTGAGTATCCACGGTGATACTTTGTCTGGTCCAACAGCTTTATTTGCATCCAGTGTTGTCAACTGTTTCATTACATCCTCTGCTGTCACCTCTATATCCGATAGTCTTTCATCTTGGGTAATCTCTTCTAACAATGGGAGCTGCTCAGGCTCGGTTGTGAACACTCCATGGAATTTTGCATTCAGTACCTCGCAGATTTCCTTGTCGCTTTCTGTATATGCCCCTTCTGTTTTCCTCAGTCTTGTCACTTGGTCATTTACCGACATCTTCCTTCTTATATGGCTATGTAGTAATTTTGGTTGCTTTTTCGCTTTGACTGCAATATCGTTCTCATAATTCCTTTCCGACACTCGTCTTATGTTAATGTAATCATTCCTAGCTCTGTTACATCTAATCCTGTTGTCCTCTGTCCTTTGTCTTCTGTACTTCCTCCACTCCCTCCTGCTTCTCACCTTTGCTTCCTGACACTGTCTATTAAACCATGGGTTATTATATTCCCTCCTGCTTTTTTCCTTTATTGTTGGAATAAATCTCTCTTCAGCCTCCTTGCATTTCAATATGACTTGGTTCATCATACCTTGCACTGTTTTTCCTCTAAGTTCTTCCTCCCACTGCACTTCTCCCAGGTAGTCCCTTATCCTTCTGTAGTCCCCTTTTCTGTAATTAAGTCTCCTTTCCCGGACCTCTTGTCCTTTGGTCACAATTTTAAGCTCCATCATGTAGTCAAAGACTAGGACACAATGGTCACTAGCTCCTAGTGGTATTTCATGTTCCAACTGCTCGATGTCTTCTACATTCTGAGTGATAATGAGATCTAATAGGCTGGGCGTATCCCCTCCTCTTTCCCTAGTATCTTCTTCCACATGCTGTGTTAGGAAATTCCTGTCAATAACGTCTGCCAGCTTCGCTCCCCAGGTCTCCTCCCCGCCATGGGGATTCCTCGTTTCCCAATTTATCTCTCCGTGATTTAGGTCCCCCATGACCAGCAGCTTCGCTCTCATTCTATGCGCTATAGTTGCTGCCCTCTGCAGTTCATCCATACATGTCTTGTTGCTGTCCTCGTACTCCTGCCTGGGCCTTCTACTGTTTGGTGGGGGATTGTAGAGTATCAAGATTACAATCTTCTTCCCATCCACTGTCAGAGTTCCATGTATGAAGCTTGTGCTTTCATTGGTACCCGGATTTTCCAGCTCATCAAACTTCCATTTCCGCTTTATTAGTAGTGCCACTCCTCCTCCCTGTCTCTGTGTCCTTTCTTTTCTTATCACCTGGTACCCCTCTGGAAAGATTGCATCCGAGATCATGCCATTTATTTTAGTTTCCACTATTGCCACTATGTCTGGGTCTGCCTCACTAACTCTTTCTTTTATCTCTTCTGCTTCTCTTCTGTGTGTGTGTGTGTGTGTGTGTGTGTGTGTGTGTGTGTGTGTGTGTGTGTGTGTGTGTGTGTGTGTGTACTCACCTAGTTGTACTCACCTATTTGTGCTTGCAAGGGGTGAGCTCTGGCTCTTTGGTCCCGCCTCTCAACCGTCAATCAACAGGTGTACAGATTCCTGAGCCTATCGGGCTCTGTCATATCTACACTTGAAACTGTGTATGGAGTGAGCCTCCACCACATCACCCCCTAATGCATTCCATTTGTCAACCACTCTGACACTAAAAAAGTTCTTTCTAATATCTCTGTGGCTCATTTGGGCACTCAGTTTCCACCTGTGTCCCCTTGTGCGTGTTCCCCTTGTGTTAAATAGACTGTCTTTATCTACCCTATCAATCCCCTTCAGAATCTTGAATGTGGTGATCATGTCCCCCCTAACTCTTCTGTCTTCCAGCGAAGTGAGGTTTAATTCCCGTAGTCTCTCCTCGTAGCTCATACCTCTCAGCTCGGGTACTAGTCTGGTGGCAAACCTTTGAACCTTTTCCAGTTTAGTCTTATCCTTGACTAGATATGGACTCCATGCTGGGGCTGCATACTCCAGGATTGGCCTGACATATGTGGTATACAAAGTTCTGAATGATTCTTTACACAAGTTTCTGAATGCCGTTCGTATGTTGGCCAGCCTGGCATATGCCGCTGATGTTATCCGCTTGATATGTGCTGCAGGAGACAGGTCTGGCGTGATATCAACCCCCAAGTCTTTTTCCTTCTCTGACTCATGAAGAATTTCCTCTCCCAAATGATACCTTGTATCTGGCCTCCTGCTCCCTACACCTATCTTCATTACATTACATTTGGTTGGGTTAAACTCTAACAACCATTTGTTCGACCATTCCTTCAGCTTGTCTAGGTCTTCTTGAAGCCTCAAACAGTCCTCTTCTGTTTTAATCCTTCTCATAATTTTAGCATCGTCCGCAAACATTGAGAGAAATGAAGCGATACCCTCCGGGAGATCATTTACATATATCAGAAACAAGATAGGACCGAGTACAGAGCCCTGTGGGACTCCACTGGTGACTTCACGCCAATCGGAGGTCTCACCCCTCACCGTAACTCTCTGCTTCCTATTGCTTAGATACTCCCTTATCCACTGGAGCACCTTACCAGCTACACCTGCCTGTCTCTCCAGCTTATGTACCAGCCTCTTATGCGGTACTGTGTCAAAGGCTTTCCGACAATCCAAGAAAATGCAGTCCGCCCAGCCCTCTCTTTCTTGCTTAATCTGTGTCACCTGATCGTAGAATTCTATCAAGCCTGTAAGGCAAGATTTACCCTCCCTGAATCCATGTTGGCGATTTGTCACGAAGTCCCTTCTCTCCAGATGTGTTACCAGGTTTTTTCTCACGATCTTCTCCATCACCTTGCATGGTATACAAGTCAAGGACACTGGCCTGTAGTTCAGTGCCTCTTGTCTGTCGCCCTTTTTGTATATTGGGACCACATTCGCCGTCTTCCATATTTCTGGTAGGTCTCCCGTCTCTAGTGACTTACTATACACTATGGAGAGTGGCAGGCAAAGTGCCTCTGCACACTCTTTCAGTACCCATGGTGAGATCCCATCTGGACCAACAGCCTTTCTAACATCCAGATCCAGCAGGTGTCTCTTGACCTCCTCTCTCGTAATTTCGAACTCCTCCAAGGCCGCCTGGTTTACCTCCCTTTCTCCTAACACAGTGACCTCACCCTGTTCTATTGTGAAGACCTCCTGGAACCTCTTGTTGAGTTCCTCACACACCTCTCTGTCATTCTCTGTATACCTGTCCTCACCTGTTCTAAGTTTCAATACCTGTTCTTTCACTGTTGTTTTCCTTCTGTGTGTGTGTGTGTGTGTGTGTGTGTGTGTGTGTGTGTGTGTGTGTGTGTGTGTGTGTGTGTGTGTGTGTGTGTGTGTGTGTGTGTGTGTGTGTGTGTGTGTGTGTGTGTGTGTGTGTGTGTGTGTGTGTGTGTGTGTGTGTGTGTGTGTGTGTGTGTGTGTGTGTGTGTGTGTGTGTGTGTGTGTGTGTGTGTGTGTGTATGTGTGTGTGTGTGTGCGTGTGTGTGTGTGTGTGTGTGTGTGTGTGTGTGTGTGTGTGTGTGTGTGTGTGTGTGTGTGTGTGTGTGTGTGTGTGTGTGTGTGTGTGAGGGCCGCCTGCTGTCTCACCTCCCACGAGTTCCTGATAAATAATTCATCATGGGGGCCAGGCCTGGCCGCCCTGAACCCCCTGCTCCACGGGATTCGAACCCTAGATCATTCCCCTTTCCCCCTTCTTCCTGCCCCAGGGGTCGTAGCACCCCCCTCCCCCTACACAAACACACACACATACACACATACCATTCTTCCTAGCGATTACTCAGTGGGTGGGAAAGACTTCTTCCAGCTTGAACCCAAGAGCCTGAACCCTAGAGCTTGAACCCAAGAGCCTGAACCCTAGAGCTTGAACCCAAGAGCCTGAACCCTAGAGCTTGAACCCAAGAGCCTGAACTCTAGAGCCTGAACCCTAGAGCCTGAACCCAAGAGCCTGAAACCAAGAGCCTGAACCCAAGAGCCTGAACCCTAGAGCCTGAACCCAAGAGCCTGAACCCTAGAGTCTGAACCCAAGAGCCTGAACCCTAGAGCCTGAACCCAAGAGCCTGAACCCAAGAGCCTGAACCCTAGAGTCTGAACCCAAGAGCCTGAACCCAAGAGCCTGAACCCTAGAGTCTGAACCCAAGAGCCTGAACCCTAGAGCCTGAACCCAAGAGCCTGAACCCAAGAGTCTGAACTCTAGAGCCTGAACTCTAGAACCTGAACCCAAGAGCCTGAACCCAAGAGCCTGAACCCAAGAGCCTGAACCCAAGAGCCTGAACCCAAGAGCCTGAACCCAAGAGCCTGAACTCTAGAGCCTGAACTCTTGAACCTGAACCCAAGAGCCTGAACCCAAGAGCCTGAACCCAAGAGCCTGAACCCAAGAGTCTGAACCCAAGAGCCTGAACCCAAGAGTCTGAACCAAAGAGCCTGAACCCAAGAGCCTGAACCCTAGAGCCTGAACCCAAGAGCCTGAACCCTAGAGCCTGAACCCAAGAGCCTGAACCCAAGAGTCTGAACCCAAGAGCCTGAACCCTAGAGCCTGAACCATAGAGCCTGAACCCTAGAGCCTGAACCCAAGAGCCTGAACCCAAGAGCCTGAACCCTAGAGCCTGAACCCTAGAGCCTGAACCCAAGAGCCTGAACCCTAGAGCCTGAACCCTAGAGCCTGAACCCAAGAGCCTGAACCCTAGAGCCTGAACCCAAGAGCCTGAACCCAAGAGCCTGAACCCAAGAGCCTGAACCCAAGAGTCTGAACCCAAGAGCCTGAACCCAAGAGTCTGAACCAAAGAGCCTGAACCCAAGAGCCTGAACCCTAGAGTCTGAACCCAAGAGCCTGAACCCTAGAGCCTGAACCCAAGAGCCTGAACCCAAGAGTCTGAACTCTAGAGCCTGAACTCTAGAACCTGAACCCAAGAGCCTGAACCCAAGAGCCTGAACCCTAGAGCCTGAACCCAAGAGCCTGAACCCAAGAGCCTGAACCCAAGAGCCTGAACCCAAGAGCCTGAACTCTAGAGCCTGAACTCTTGAACCTGAACCCAAGAGCCTGAACCCAAGAGCCTGAACCCAAGAGCCTGAACCCAAGAGTCTGAACCCAAGAGCCTGAACCCAAGAGTCTGAACCAAAGAGCCTGAACCCAAGAGCCTGAACCCTAGAGCCTGAACCCAAGAGCCTGAACCCTAGAGCCTGAACCCAAGAGCCTGAACCCAAGAGTCTGAACCCAAGAGCCTGAACCCTAGAGCCTGAACCCTAGAGCCTGAACCCTAGAGCCTGAACCCAAGAGCCTGAACCCAAGAGCCTGAACCCTAGAGCCTGAACCCTAGAGCCTGAACCCAAGAGCCTGAACCCTAGAGCCTGAACCCTAGAGCCTGAACCCAAGAGCCTGAACCCTAGAGCCTGAACCCAAGAGCCTGAACCCAAGAGCCTGAACCCAAGAGCCTGAACCCAAGAGCCTGAACCCAAGAGTCTGAACCCAAGAGCCTGAACCCTAGAGCCTGAACCCAAGAGCCTGAACCCAAGAGTCTGAACCCAAGAGCCTGAACCCTAGAGCCTAAACCCAAGAGCTTGAACCCAAGAGCCTGAACCCAAGAGCCTGAACCCAAGAGTCTGAACCCAAGAGCCTGAACCCTAGAGCCTGAACCCAAGAGCCTGAACCCAAGAGTCTGAACCCAAGAGCCTGAACCCTAGAGCCTAAACCCAAGAGCCTGAACCCAGGAGCCTGAACCCTAGAGCCTGAACCCAAGAGCCTGAACCCAAGAGCCTGAACTCTAGAGCCTGAACTCTTGAACCTGAACCCAAGAGCCTGAACCCTAGAGCCTGAACCCAAGAGCCTGAACCCAAGAGTCTGAACCCAAGAGCCTGAACCCTAGAGCCTGAACCCAAGAGCCTGAACCCTAGAGCCTGAACCCAAGAGCCTGAACCCTAGAGCCTGAACCCAAGAGCCTGAACCCTAGAGCCTGAACCCAAGAGCCTGAACCCTAGAGCCTGAACACAAGAGCCTGAACCCTAGAGCCTGAACCCAAGAGCCTGAACCCTAGAGCCTGAACCCAAGAGCCTGAACCCAAGAGCCTGAACCCTAGAGCCTGAACCCAAGAGCCTGAACCCAAGAGCCTGAACCCAAGAGTCTGAACCCAAGAGCCTGAACCCTAGAGCCTGAACCCTAGAGTCTGAACACAAGAGCCTGAACCCTAGAGCCTGAACCCAAGAGCCTGAACCCAAGAGTCTGAACCCAAGAGCCTGAACCCTAGAGCCTAAACCCAAGAGCTTGAACCCAAGAGCCTGAACCCAAGAGCCTGAACCCAAGAGTCTGAACCCAAGAGCCTGAACCCTAGAGCCTAAACCCAAGAGCCTGAACCCAAGAGCCTGAACCCTAGAGCCTGAACCCAAGAGCCTGAACCCAAGAGCCTGAACCCAAGAGCCTGAACGCAAGAGTCTGAACTCTTGAACCTGAACCCAAGAGCCTGAACCCTAGAGCCTGAACCCAAGAGCCTGAACCCAAGAGCCTGAACTCTAAAGCCTGAACTCTTGAACCTGAACCCAAGAGCCTGAACCCTAGAGCCTGAACCCAAGAGCCTGAACCCAAGAGTCTGAACCCAAGAGCCTGAACCCTAGAGCCTGAACCCAAGAGCCTGAACCCTAGAGCCTGAACCCAAGAGCCTGAACCCTAGAGCCTGAACCCAAGAGCCTGAACCCTAGAGCCTGAACCCAAGAGCCTGAACCCTAGAGCCTGAACCCAAGAGCCTGAACCCTAGAGCCTGAACCCAAGAGCCTGAACCCAAGAGCCTGAACCCTAGAGCCTGAATCCAAGAGCCTGAACCCTAGAGCCTGAACCCAAGAGCCTGAACCCAAGAGCCTGAACCCTAGAGCCTGAACACAAGAGCCTGAACCCAAGAGCCTGAACCCTAGAGCCTGAACCCAAGAGCCTGAACCCTAGAGTCTGAACCCAAGAGCCTGAACCCTAGAGCCTGAACCCAAGAGCCTGAACCCTAGAGCCTGAACCCAAGAGCCTGAACCCTAGAGCCTGAACCCTAGAGCCTGAACCCAAGAGCCTGAACCCTAGAGCCTGAACCCAAGAGCCTGAACCCTAGAGCCTTAACCCAAGAGCCTGAACCCAAGAGCCTGAACCCTAGAGCCTGAACACAAGAGCCTGAACCCAAGAGCCTGAACCCAAGAGCCTGAACCCTAGAGCCTGAACCCAAGAGCCTGAACCCAAGAGCCTGAACCCAAGAGTCTGAACCCAAGAGCCTGAACCCAAGAGCCTGAACCCAAGAGCCTGAACCCAAGAGTCTGAACCCAAGAGCCTGAACCCTAGAGCCTGAACCCTAGAGCCTGAACCCAAGAGTCTGAACCCTAGAGCCTGAACCCTAGAGCCTAAACCCAAGAGCCTGAACCCAAGAGCCTGAACCCTAGAGCCTGAACCCAAGAGCCTGAACCCAAGAGCCTGAACCCAAGAGCCTGAACTTAAGAGTCTGCTGTCATAACATGGTGTCAGCAAGGTGGACAGCCCGGCATATTTTCTTTCACCCCTGATGCCTCTGTTTACCTAGCAGTAAATAGGTACCTGGGAGTTAGACAGCTGCTACGGGCTGCTTCCTGGGGGTGTGTAACAAAAAGGAGGCCGGGTCGATGACCGGGCCGCGGGGACGCTAAGCCCCAAAATCACCCCAAGATAACCTCAAGATCTCAAGATAACATCAAGATAACCTCAAGATCTCAAGATAACATCAAGATAACCTCAAGATCTCAAGATAACATCAAGATAACCTCAAGATCTCAAGATAACATCAAGATAACCTCAAGATCTCAAGATAACCTTCTCCATAGGCTATATATGCATATTTGCAAAGATATATAGGCACAATATATATTGAAACACCCATATATATTCCAGGAGTTTTGATTAGATTCTTTAATTCGGTTTCAAACCACTTGGACTGGACGGTAGAGCGACGGTCTCACGTCGTACAGGCCGGCGTTCAATCCCCCGAGACCGTCCACAACTGATTAGGCACCATTCCTTCCCCCCGTCCCATCCCAAATCCTTCCCAGAAACGCTTGACACAGAGAGGTCTTGAAACAAGACCTTTTCACCTATCCAGCACGAAGAATTCTGACACCTTCTTGAGGTTATCTTGAGATGATTTCGGGGCTCTAATGTCCCCGCGGCCCGGTCCTCGACCAGGCCTCCACCCCCAGGAAGCAGCCCATGACAGCTGACTAACACCCAGGTACCTCTTTTACTACTAGGTAACAGGGGCATTCAGGGTGAAAGAAACTTTTGCCCATTTGTTTCTGCCTCGTGCGGGAATCGAACCCGCGCCACAGAATTACGAGTCCTGCGCGCTATCCACCAGGCTACCAGGCCCCCCTTCCCTTTACCAAAGGGAACCCTTTGGTCCCTTTACCAAAGGTTCGGTCAAGGATACATTGTATTAGGAGTGGAGGGAATATGCGCGAATGCAAATAAAACATATGGTTTATTTTGCCACTTTATACCGCCATGAATTGTGGCAAAATGCGCCTTTCTCGAGTGAGAACGACGGCTCAGGAGAAGATAAACAAGGAGAAGGATTATTGTTGTTCTGTGTTTGCTCGAACAAGGACAAGGAATATAATAGAGGTATATGTTGGGTGATGTGGTCCCTGGCTGTGTATGTCTGTGGTCCCTAGCTGTGTATGTTTGTGGTCCCTGGCTGTGTATGTATGTGGTCCCTAGCTGTGTATGTTTGTGGTCCCTGGCTGTGTATGTATGTGGTCCCCTGGCTGTGTATGTATGTGGTCCCTGGCTGTGTATGTATGTGGTCCCTGGCTGTGTATGTATGTGGTCCCTGGCTGTGTATGTTGGGTGTATGTGGTCCCTGGCTGTGTATGTTTGTGGTCCCTGGCTGTGTATGTTGGGTGTATGTGGTCCCTGGCTGTGTATGTTGGGTGATGTGGTCCCTGGCTGTGTATGTTGGGTGTATGTGGTCCCTGGCTGTGTATGTTTGGGTGTATGTGGTCCCTGGCTGTGAATGTATGTGGTCCCTGGCTGTGTATGTATGTGGTCCCTGGCTGTGTATGTTTGGGTGTATGTGGTCCCTGGCGGTGTATGTTTGGGTGTATGTGGTCCCTGGCTGTGTATGTTGGGTGTATGTGGTCCCTGGCTGTGTATGTTGGGTGATGTGGTCCCTGGCTGTGTATGTTGGGTGTATGTGGTCCCTGGCTGTGTATGTATGTGGTCCTTGGCTGTGTATGTTGGGTGATGTGGTCCCTGGCTGTGTATGTATGTGGTCCCTGGCTGTGTATGTATGTGGTCCCTGGCTGTGTATGTTTGGGTGTATGTGGTCCCTGGCTGTGTATGTTTGGGTGTATGTGGTCCCTGGCTGTGTATGTTTGGGTGTATGTGGTCCCTGGCTGTGTATGTTGGGGTGTATGTGGTCCCTGGCTGTGTATGTTGGGTGTATGTGGTCGATGGCTGTGTATGTTGGGTGATGTGGTCCCTGGCTGTGTATGTATGTGGTCCCTGGCTGTGTATGTTGGGTGTATGTGGTCCCTGGCTGTGTATGTTGGGTGTATGTGGTCCCTGGCTGTGTATGTTGGGTGTATGTGGTCCCTGGCTGTGTATGTTGGGTGATGTGGTCCCTGGCTGTGTATGTATGTGGTCCCTGGCTGTGTATGTTGGGGTGTATGTGGTCCCTGGCTGTGTATGTTGGGTGTATGTGGTCCCTGGCTGTGTATGTTGGGTTATGTGGTCCCTGGCTGTGTATGTTGGGTGTATGTGGTCCCTGGCTGTGTATGTTGGGTTATGTGATCCCTGACTGTGTATGTTGGGGCACCTGGTCCCTGGCTGTGTATGTTGGGTGATGTGGTCCCTGGCTGTGTATGTTGGGTGTATGTGGTCCCTGGCTGTGTATGTTGGGTGTATGTGGTCCCTGGCTGTGTATGTTGGGTAATGTGGTCCCTGGCTGTGTATGTTGGGTGATGTGGTCCCTGGCTGTGTATGTTGGGTGTATGTGGTCCCTGGCTGTGTATGTTGGGTGATGTGGTCCCTGGCTGTGTATGTTGGGTGTATGTGGTCCCTGGCTGTGTATGTTGGGTGTATGTGGTCCCTGGCTGTGTTTGTTGGGTGTATGTGGTCCCTGGCTGTGTATGTTGGGTGATGTGGTCCCTGGCTGTGTATGGTGGGTGATGTGGTCCCTGGCTGTGTATGTTGGGTGTATGTGGTCCCTGGCTGTGTATGTTGGGTAATGTGGTCCCTGGCTGTGTATGTTGGGTAATGTGGTCCCTGGCTGTGT
Organism: Procambarus clarkii; assembly: GCF_040958095.1. Lineage (NCBI taxonomy): Eukaryota > Metazoa > Arthropoda > Malacostraca > Decapoda > Cambaridae > Procambarus > Procambarus clarkii. The sequence goes on along the minus strand of NC_091161.1, from coordinate 9,994,935 downwards.
ATGTTGGGTGTATGTGGTTCCTGGCTGTGTATGTATGTGGTCCCTGGCTGTGTATGTTGGGTAATGTGGTCCCTGGCTGTGTATGTTGGGTGTATGTGGTTCCTGGCTGTGTATGTTGGGTGTATGTGGTCCCTGGCTGTGTATGTTGGGTGTATGTGGTCCCTGGCTGTGTATGTTGGGTAATGTGGTCCCTGGCTGTGTATGTTGGGTAATGTGGTCCCTGGCTGTGTATGTTGGGTGTTTGTGGTTCCTGGCTGTGTATGTATGTGGTCCCTGGCTGTGTATGTTGGGTGTATGTGGTTCCTGGCTGTGTATGTTTGGTAATGTGGTCCCTGGCTGTGTATGTTGGGTAATGTGGTCCCTGGCTGTGTATGTTGGGTGATGTGGTCCCTGGCTGTGTATGTTGGGTGTATGTGGTTCCTGGCTGTGTATGTTGGGTGTATGTGGTCCCTGGCTGTGTATGTTGGGTAATATGGTCCCTGGCTGTGTATGTTGGGTGTATGTGGTCCCTGGCTGTGTATGTTGGGTAATGTGGTCCCTGGCTGTGTATGTTGGGTGTATGTGGTCCCTGGCTGTGAATGTTGGGTGTATGTGGTTCCTGGCTGTGTATGTTGGGTGTATGTGGTCCCTGGCTGTGTATGTTGGGTGTATGTGGTCCCTGGCTGTGTATGTTGGGTGTATGTGGTCCCTGGCTGTGTATGTTGGGTAATGTGGTTTCTGGCTGTGTATGTTGGGTAATGTGGTCCCTGGCTGTGAATGTTGGGTAATGTGGTCCCTGGCTGTGTATGTTGGGTGTATGTGGTCCCTGGCTGTGAATGTTGGGTGTATGTGGTCCCTGGCTGTGTATGTTGGGTGTATGTGGTCCCTGGCTGTGTATGTTGGGTGTATGTGGTCCCTGGCTGTGTATGTTGGGTAATGTGGTCCCTGGCTGTGTATGTTGGGTAATGTGGTCCCTGGCTGTGTATGTTGGGTGTATGTGGTCCCTGGCTGTGTATGTTGGGTGATGTGGTCCCTGGCTGTGTATGTTGGGTGATGTGGTCCCTGGCTGTGTATGTTGGGTGTATGTGGTCCCTGGCTGTGTATGTTGGGTGTATGTGGTCCCTGGCTGTGTATGTTGGGTAATGTGGTCCCTGGCTGTGTATGTTGGGTGTATGTGGTTCCTGGCTGTGTATGTATGTGGTCCCTGGCTGTGTATGTTGGGTGTATGTGGTTCCTGGCTGTGTATGTTGGGTGTATGTGGTCCCTGGTTGTGTATGTTGGGTGTATGTGGTCCCTGGCTGTGTATGTTGGGTAATGTGGTCCCTGGCTGTGAATGTTGGGTGTATGTGGTCCCTGGCTGTGAATGTTGGGTAATGTGGTCCCTGGCTGTGTATGTTGGGTAATGTGGTCCCTGGCTGTGTATGTTGGGTGTATGTGGTCCCTGGCTGTGTATGTTGGGTAATGTGGTCCCTGGCTGTGTATGTTGGGTAATGTGGTCCCTGGCTGTGTATGTTGGGTAATGTGGTCCCTGGCTGTGTATGTATGTGGTCCCTGGCTGTGAATGTTGGGTGTATGTGGTCCCTGGCTGTGTATGTTGGGTAATGTGGTCCCTGGCTGTGTATGTTGGGTAATGTGGTCCCTGGCTGTGTATGTTGGGTGTATGTGGTCCCTGGCTGTGTATGTTGGGTAATGTGGTCCCTGGCTGTGTATGTTGGGTAATGTGGTCCCTGGCTGTGTATGTTGGGTAATGTGGTCCCTGGCTGTGTATGTTGGGTAATGTGGTCCCTGGCTGTGAATGTTGGGTAATGTGGTCGCTGGCTGTGAATGTTGGGTAATGTGGTCCCTGGCTGTGTATGTTGGGTAATGTGGTCCCTGGCTGTGTATGTTGGGTGTATGTGGTCCCTGGCTGTGTATGTTGGGTAATGTGGTCCCTGGCTGTGTATGTTGGGTAATGTGGTCCCTGGCTGTGTATGTATGTGGTCCCTGGCTGTGAATGTTGGGTGTATGTGGTCCCTGGCTGTGAATGTTGGGTGTATGTGGTCCCTGGCTGTGTATGTTGGGTGTATGTGGTCCCTGGCTGTGTATGTTGGGTAATGTGGTCCCTGGCTGTGTATGTTGGGTAATGTGGTCCCTGGCTGTGAATGTTGGGTAATGTGGTCCCTGGCTGTGTATGTTGGGTGTATGTGGTCCCTGGCTGTGAATGTTGGGTGATGTGGTCCCTGGCTGTGAATGTTGGGTAATGTGGTCCCTGGCTGTGTATGTTGGGTGTATGTGGTCCCTGGCTGTGAATGTTGGGTGTATGTGGTCCCTGGCTGTGAATGTTGGGTGAAGTGGTCCCTGGCTGTGAATGTTGGGTGATGTGGTCCCTGGCTGTGAATGTTGGGTAATGTGGTCCCTGGCTGTGAATGTTGGGTGTATGTGGTCCCTGGCTGTGTATGTTTGGTAATGTGGTCCCTGGCTGTGTATGTTGGGTAATGTGGTCCCTGGCTGTGTATGTTGGGTAATGTGGTCCCTGGCTGTGTATGTTGGGTGTATGTGGTCCCTGGCTGTGAATGTTGGGTAATGTGGTCCCTGGCTGTGTATGTTGGGTGTATGTGGTCCCTGGCTGTGAATGTTGGGTAATGTGGTCCCTGGCTGTGTATGTTGGGTAATGTGGTCCCTGGCTGTGTATGTTGGGTAATGTGGTCCCTGGCTGTGTATGTTGGGTGTATGTGGTTCCTGGCTGTGTATGTTGGGTGTATGTGGTCCCTGGCTGTGTATGTTGGGTAATGTGGTCCCTGGCTGTGAATGTTGGGTGTATGTGGTTCCTGGCTGTGTATGTGGTCCCTGGCTGAGTATGTTGGGTGTATGTGGTCCCTGGCTGTGTATGTTGGGTGATGTGGTCCCTGGCTGTGTATGTTGGGTGCATGTGGTCCCTGGCTGTGTATGTTGGGTGATGTGCAAACCACCATCACCTCTCTCCCCTGCCCCTTATTCCATGATGATATACAGAACAAAGTAACATAAGAGACTTGGAACCTCTGAAATTCATCACGTCAGACATGAATATGATGAGTCTGGATGGTTGTAAATCAGGTTCTCGTTTAATCCAATAGGAATTCTGCACTCTCTTTTAGTCGCCAGTTTTAAGAAGCACCATATAGCCAGCGACCACTGCCTTAGTGTCCGCCGGATACGCACCTAAACTGAACCAGGAGATTACACCAAGAAATGCATTTCGGGTTATTCATGCCTATGCCACCACCTCTTGAGGGTTATCTTGAGGTTATCTTGAGAGTTATCTTGAGGTTATCTTGAGGTTATCTGGAGGTTATCTTGAGGTTATCTTGAGGTTTATCTTGAGTTTATCTTGAGGTTATCTTGAGGGTTATCTTGAGGTTATCTTGAGGTTATCTTTAGGGTTATCTTGACGTTATATTGAGGTTATCTTGAGGTTATCTTGGGCTTATCTTGGGCTTATCTTGAGGTTATCTTGAGGTTATCTTCAGGTTATCTTGAGATGATGTCGCGGCTTAGCGTCCCCGCGGCCCGGTCCTCGACCAGGCCTCCTTTTTGTTACACATCCCCAGGAAGCAGCCCGTGGCAGCTGACTAACTCCCAGGTACCTATTTACCGCTAAATAAGGGTGGAAGATACTACAGGAGAGTGAGAGACTGTCTTCAAGACAGAAGACAACATATTAAATGATTTAATTGTTCACATTGTTCACACGTTACGGGGCTGTTCCTTCCGCTGAACAAGGAGGTGTACGGTAAAAAAATTAAACCAAAGCCTAGGTTCAAAAACCAATGCAAAGGGGAAAAAAAGAGGTGTCCAAAAAAGCATGAATAGAAGTATAGAGGTCACAGCCTGATCAACCAGGCTGTGACTCATACGTCAGGCTGCGAGCAGCCGCGTCCAACAGCCTGGTTGATCAGTCCGGCAACCAGGAGGCCTGGTCGACGACCGGGCCGCAGGGACACTAAGCCCCGGAAGCACCTCAAGGTAACCTCAAGGTAACTCATGTCAGAAAGGAATCTGAAAAGTCAATTTAGAAACTACATTGCAGCATAAGCAAAGATTAAAGCTGCTATTAGCATTAAACGATCTTCCAGAATATTGAAAAACAGGAGCAATAGATAGATTGTCTATTTATATACTGAAAGACTATATTATTTATAGCTAAACTATATTATTTATATACTGAATACTGAAAAACAGCCAGGATAGACTGAATTATAGATCAGAGCCACTGGTAAACATTCCGTCAACTCTCTTGGAGAACTGCGGGCTCGCCATAGCCCGTGCTACTTGGAACTTTTTGTTCTAGGAAGCGAATCTTTAACGCAACAACATCTCTTGGAGATGTTAATGAGGAGGAGGAAGATGCTGGAGCTCCTGGAGACGGGGGACTTGGAAGAAGGAAGACAGTGAGGATCTTGAAAGAAAGCGACATGCCTCATAAACTTGATGGAGGTCTTTGACAGCACTTCTAAGACACGACAGGAAAGTGAAGCGCCGGATAGTATATATCTTGACTTTTCAAATACATGATGAAACAATTTGGGATAATTGAGAGGACACTAACCTGTGTAAGGGCGTTCCTGAAGGAAGGGACCTTTCAGGAGAAAGCCCCAAGCCTCCACGACTATATAACACAGGGAAGGGGTCAGGATAAGGATTTGGGATGGGACGGTGGGAAGGAATGGTGCCCAACCACTTGTGGACGGTCGGGGGATTAAACGCCGACCTGCAGGAAGCTCTACCGTCCACCCCAAGTGGTTGGACTAGCCTCCACGACTATATAGCCCTGGGAAGGGGTCAGGATAACGATTTGGGTTCGGACGGGGGAAAGGAATGGTGCCCAACCACTTGTGAACAGTCGGGGATTGAACGCCGACCTGCAGGAAGCGAGACTGTCGCCCTACCGTCCAGCCCAAGTGGTAGGACAGGGTACCTGAAGGACGTAAAACAAAGGGTCATAGACAAATGTTGAACTACAGAGATATAAAAACTGAGGTTATCTTGAAGTTATCTTGAGATGATTTCGGGGCTTAGCGTCCCCGCGGCCCGGTCCTCGACCAGGCCTCCACCCCCAGGAAGCAACCCGTGACAGCTGACTAACACCCAGGTACCTATTTTACTGCTAGGTAACAGGGGCATAGGGTGAAAGAAACTCTGCCCATTGTTTCTCACCGGCGCCCGGGATCGAACCCGGGACCACAGGACCACAAGTCCAGCGTGCTGCCCGCTCGGCCGACCGACTCCCCTTCACCACCTCCATCACCACAACTACATCACCACCATCACTACCACCATCACCCCCCCAACACGCATCACCACCACCACCATCACTACCACCATCACCCCCCAACACGCATCACCACCACCACCACCCTACCACCCCACACAACCTGCAAATCAACCACCCCCACACACATCCTGTTTCTAATATATGTGAACGATCTTCCAGAGGGTATAGACTCATTCCTCTCGATGTTTGCTGATGATGATAACATTATGAGAAGAATCAAGACGGATGAAGATAGACAGAGACTACAGGAAGACCTGGATAAACTGGAGGAATGGTCTAGTAAATGGCTGCTGAAGTTCAACTCTGGAAAGTGTAAGGTGATGAAATTAGGCGAAGGGAGCAGGAGGCTGAACACAAGGTATCATCTGGGAGGGGAAATCCTGCAAGAATCAAATAGAGAGAAGGATCTGGGGGTTGATATCACACCGAACCTGTCCCCAGAGGCCCACATCAAAAGGATATCATCAGCGGCATATGCTAGACTGGCCAACATAAGAACTGCCTTCAGAAACTTGTGTAAGGAATCTTTCAGAACCCTGTATACCACTTATGTAAGACCAATCCTGGAGTATGCAGCTCCAGCCTGGAGTCCATACCTAGTTAAACACAAGACAAAGTTAGAGAAGATTCAGCGGTATGCCACCAGGCTCGTCCCGGAACTGAGAGGATTGAGCTACGAGGAAAGGCTAAAGGAGCTGAACCTCACATCCCTGGAAAACAGAAGAGTAAAGGGAGACATGATAACCACCTACAAAATTCTCAGGGGAATTGACAGGGTGGACAAAGACAAACTCTTCAGCACGGGTGGGACACGAACAAGGGGACACAGGTGGAAACTTAGTACCCAGATGAGCCACAGAGACGTTAGAAAGAATTTTTTCAGTGTCAGAGTAGTTAATAAATGGAATGCACTAGGAAGTGATGTGGCGGAGGCTGACTCCATACACAGTTTCAAATGTAGGTATGATAGAGCCCAGTAGGCTCAGGAATCTGTACACCAGTTGATTGACAGTTGAGAGGCGGGACCAAAGAGCCAAAGCTCAACCCCCGCAAGCACAATTAGGTGAGTACAATTAGGTGAGTACAGAGCGGGCCACTAACCACTACCCTAAGGGGGTTGTGGTTGACCAACAACCACAACTACTAACCAACCTGCTCGAACAAGCGTGCCGGAGAAATAGCAATTAGAATCACATGCAAATCTGATCAACTAGGGTTGTTAAGAATGGTTTGCGTGTGGTGGTGAAGAGCCGTATTCGGCGGCGGGTTTTAAGACATTCTTAAGAAGGGGGGGAGAGCAGTGAATTGTCAGTACAGGTGTGTGTGTGTGTGTGTTTGTTTGTGTGTGTGTGTGTGTGTGTGTGTGTGTGTGTGTGTGTGTGTTTGTGTGGGTGTGTGTGTGTGTGTGTGTGTGTGTGTGTGTGTGTGTGTGTGTGTGTGTGTGTGTGTTTGTGTGGGTGTGTGTGTGTGTGTGTGTGTGTGTACTCACCTAGTTGTACTCACCTAGTTGTGTTTGCGGGGGTTGAGCTCTGGCTCTTTGGTCCCGCCTCTCAACTGTCAATCAACAGGTGTACAGGTTCCTGAGCCTATTGGGCTCTATCATATCTACACTTGAAACTGTGTATGGAGTCAGCCTCCACCACATTACTGTCTAATGCATTCCATTTGTCAACCACTCTGACACTGAATTGCTTTTCTAATGTCTTGTTGCTGTGTGTGTGTGTTTGCGTGCGTGCGTGCGTCCGTGCGTGCGTGCCAAGTGTTCCCCCTGTACGACCCCTCCCCTACACACGGCGAGAATACAGCGTACACATCACACATCAAATATACATACTAATAACCGCATCAGGGATATACATACCCCACCCTCACCAGCATACATATGTATAACAACCCCCCCCCAGCATCAGCACATGCATATCATGCATAGGAGGGGGGGTCGAGCTGGGTCACATTGCACGTGTTGCACATACTGAGGGGCCATGTTGCAGGCCACATGACCCAACATGGCGTCATACAGCTGTATTATACAGCCAAGACTACTCCTTCCCAGAGAATAATTGAAGGATGTTTATACTGTCAGGGCTTCAGGACGCCTCTCCAACACTCCCTCACTATCACCTGTCTCTCCAACACTCCCTCACTATCACCTGTCTCTCCAACACTCCCTCACTATCACCTGTCTCTCCAACACTCCCTCACTATCACCTGTCTCTCCAACACTCCCTCACTATCACCTGTCTCTCCAACACTCCCTCACTATCACCTGTCTCTCCAACACTCCCTCACCATCACCTGTCTCTCCAACACTCCCTCACTATCACCTGTCTCTCCAACACTCCCTCACTATCACCTGTCTCTCCAACACTCCCTCACCATCACCTGTCTCTCCAACACTCCCTCACCATCACTTGTCTCTCCAACACTCCCTCACTATCACCTGTCTCTCCAACACTCCCTCACCATCACCTGTCTCTCCAACACTCCCTCACATTCACCTGTCTCTCCAACACTCCCTCACCATCACCTGTCTCTCCAACACTCCCTCACCATCACCTGTCTCTCCAACACTCCCTCACATTCACCTGTCTCTCCAACACTCCCTCACCATCACCTGTCTCTCCAACACTCCCTCACCATCACCTGTCTCTCCAACACTCCCTCACCATCACCTGTCTCTCCAACACTCCCTCACCATCACCTGTCTCTCCAACACTCCCTCACCATCACCTGTCTCTCCAACACTCCCTCACCATCATTTTTTCTTGCATTGAAGCTTTTCCGGAGGAATGATGGTGATCCGAGGCCCTCAAACCATCAATTGATTACTCGTGTGAGTAATTTAATCCAGTAATTAATCGCTGATAGTGTTGAGCCTTGAGTGTGTTGTGGAGTGTGTTGTGGAGTGTGTTGTGGAGTGTGTTGTGGAGTGTGTTGTGGAGTGTGATGTGGAGTGTTGAGTGTGTTGTTGAGTGTGTTGTGGAGTGTTGAGTGTGTTGTGGAGTGTTGAGTGTGTTGTGGAGTGTGTTGTGGGGTGTGTTGTGGAGTGTGTTGTGGAGTGTGTTGTGGAGTGTGTTGTGGAGTGTGTTGTGGAGTGTGTTGTGGAGTGTGTTATAGAGTGTGTTGTGGAGTGTGTTGTGAGGTGTTGAGTGTGTTGTGGAGTGTGTTATGGAGTGTGTTGTGGAGTGTGTTGTGGAGTGTGTTGTGGAGTGTGTTGTGGAGTGTGTTGTGGAGTGTGTTGTGGAGTGTGTTATGGAGTGTGTTGTGGAGTGCGTTGTGGAGTGTGTTGTGGAGTGTGTTGTGGAGTGTTGAGTGTGTTGTGGAGTGTGTTGTGGAGTGTGTTGTGGAGTGTGTTATAGAGTGTGTTGTGGAGTGTGTTGTGGGGTGTTGAGTGTGTTGTGGAGTGTGTTGTGGGGTGTTGAGTGTGTTGTGGAGTGTGTTGTGGGGTGTGTTGTGGGGTGTGTTGTGGAGGGTGTTGTGGAGTGTGTTGTGGAGTGTGTTGTGGAGTGTGTTATGGAGTGTGTTGTGGAGTGTTGAGTGTGTTGTGGGGTGTGTTGTGGGATGTGTTGTGGGGTGTGTTGTGGAGTGTGTTGTGGAGTGTGTTGTGGAGTGTTGAGTGTGTTGTGGAGTGTGTTGTGGAGTGTGTTATGGAGTGTGTTGTGGAGTGTGTTGTGGAGTGTGTTGTGGAGTGTGTTGTGGAGTGTTGAGTGTGTTGTGGGGTGTGTTGTGGAGTGTGTTATGGAGTGTGTTGTGGAGTGTGTTGTGGAGTGTGTTGTGGAGTGTGTTATGGAGTGTGTTGTGGAGTGTGTTGTGGAGTGTATTGTGGAGTGTGTTGTGGAGTGTGTTGTGGAGTGTGTTGTGTTGTGGAGTGTGTTGTGGAGTGTGTTGTGGTGTGTGTTGTGGAGTGTGTTGTGGAGTGTGTTGTGGGGTGTGTTGTGGAGTGTGTTGTGGAGTGTGTTATGGAGTGTTGAGTGTGTTGTGGAGTGTGTTGTGGAGTGTTGAGTGTGTTGTGGGGTGTGTTGTGGAGTGTTGAGTGTGTTGTGGAGTGTTGAGTGTGTTGTGGAGTGTGTTGTGGAGTGTTGAGTGTGTTGTGGAGTGTTGAGTGTGTTGTGGAGTGTTGAGTGTGTTGTGGAGTGTGTTATGGGGTGTGTTGTGGAGTGTGTTGTGGAGTGTTGAGTGTGTTGTGGAGTGTGTTGTGGAGTGTTGAGTGTGTTGTGGAGTGTTGAGTGTGTTGTGGAGTGTGTTATGGAGTGTTGAGTGTGTTGTGGAGTGTTGAGTGTGTTGTGGAGTGTGTTGTGGGGTGTGTTGTGGAGTGTGTTGTGGAGTGTGTTATGGAGTGTGTTGTGGAGTGTGTTGTGGAGTGTGTTTTGGAGTGTGTTGTGGAGTGTGTTTGGAGTGTGTTATGGAGTGTGTTGTGGAGTGTGTTATGGAGTGTGTTGTGGAGTGTGTTGTGGAGTGTGTTGTGGAGTGTGTTGTGGAGTGTGTTATGGAGTGTGTTGTGGAGTGTGTTGTGGAGTGTGTTGTGGAGTGTGTTGTGGAGTGTGTTATGGAGTGTGTTGTGGAGTGTGTTTGGAGTGTGTTATGGAGTGTGTTATGGAGTGTGTTGTGGAGTGTGTTTGGAGTGTGTTATGGAGTGTGTTGTGGAGTGTGTTATGGAGTGTGTTGTGGAGTGTGTTATGGAGTGTGTTGTGGAGTGTGTTGTGGAGTGTGTTCTGGAGTGTGTTGTGGAGTGTGTTGTGGAGTGTGTTATAGAGTGTGTTGTGGAGTGTGTTGTGGAGTGTGTTGTGGAGTGTGTTGTGGAGTGTGTTGTGGAGTGTGTTATGGAGTGTGTTGTGAAGTGTGTTGTGGAGTGTGTTATGGAGTGTGTTGTGGAGTGTGTTGTGGAGTGTGTTGTGGAGTGTGTTGTGGAGTGTGTTATGGAGTGTGTTGTGGAGTGTGTTGTGGAGTGTGTTGTGGAGTGTGTTGTGGAGTGTGTTGTGGAGTGTGTTATGGAGTGTGTTGTGGAGTGTGTTGTGGAGTGTGTTGTGGAGTGTGTTGTGGAGTGTGTTGTGGGGTGTGTTGTGGAGTGTGTTGTGGAGTGTGTTATGGAGTGTGTTGTGGAGTGTGTTGTGGAGTGTGTTGTGGGGTGTGTTATGGAGTGTGTTGTGGAGTGTGTTGTGGAGTGTGTTGTGGAGTGTGTTATAAAGTGTGTTGTGGAGTGTGTTGTGGGGTGTTGAGTGTGTTGTGGAGTGTGTTGTGGGGTGTTGAGTGTGTTGTGGAGTGTGTTGTGGGGTGTTGAGTGTGTTGTGGAGTGTTGAGTGTGTTGTGGAGTGTGTTGTGGGGTGTTGAGTGTGTTGTGGGGTGTTGAGTGTGTTGTGGAGTGTGTTGTGGGGTGTTGAGTGTGTTGTGGAGTGTGGAGTGTGTTGTGGAGTGTGTTGTGGGGTGTTGAGTGTGTTGTGGAGTGTGGAGTGTGTTGTGGGGTGTTGAGTGTGTTGTGGAGTGTTGAGTGTGTTGTGGAGTGTGTTGTGGAGTGTTGAGTGTGTTGTGGAGTGTGTTATGGAGTGTTGAGTGTGTTGTGGAGTGTTGAGTGTGTTGTGGAGTGTTGAGTGTGTTGTGGAGTGTGTTGTGGGGTGTGTTGTGGAGTGTGTTGTGGAGTGTGTTATGGAGTGTGTTGTGGAGTGTGTTGTGGAGTGTGTTATGGAGTGTGTTGTGGAGTGTGTTTGGAGTGTGTTATGGAGTGTGTTGTGGAGTGTGTTATGGAGTGTGTTGTGGAGTGTGTTGTGGAGTGTGTTGTGGAGTGTGTTGTGGAGTGTGTTATGGAGTGTGTTGTGGAGTGTGTTGTGGAGTGTGTTGTGGAGTGTGTTGTGGAGTGTGTTATGGAGTGTGTTGTGGAGTGTGTTTGGAGTGTGTTATGGAGTGTGTTATGGAGTGTGTTGTGGAGTGTGTTTGGAGTGTGTTATGGAGTGTGTTGTGGAGTGTGTTATGGAGTGTGTTGTGGAGTGTGTTATGGAGTGTGTTGTGGAGTGTGTTGTGGAGTGTGTTGTGGAGTGTGTTCTGGAGTGTGTTGTGGAGTGTGTTGTGGAGTGTGTTATAGAGTGTGTTGTGGAGTGTGTTGTGGAGTGTGTTGTGGAGTGTGTTGTGGAGTGTGTTGTGGAGTGTGTTATGGAGTGTGTTGTGGAGTGTGTTGTGGAGTGTGTTATGGAGTGTGTTGTGGAGTGTGTTGTGGAGTGTGTTGTGGAGTGTCTTGTGGAGTGTGTTATGGAGTGTGTTGTGGAGTGTGTTGTGGAGTGTGTTGTGGAGTGTGTTGTGGAGTGTGTTGTGGAGTGTGTTGTGGAGTGTGTTGTGGGGTGTGTTGTGGAGTGTGTTGTGGAGTGTGTTATGGAGTGTGTTGTGGAGTGTGTTGTGGAGTGTGTTATAAAGTGTGTTGTGGAGTGTGTTGTGGGGTGTGTTATGGAGTGTGTTGTGGAGTGTGTTGTGGAGTGTGTTGTGGAGTGTGTTATAAAGTGTGTTGTGGAGTGTGTTGTGGGGTGTTGAGTGTGTTGTGGAGTGTGTTGTGGGGTGTTGAGTGTGTTGTGGAGTGTTGAGTGTGTTGTGGAGTGTGTTGTGGGGTGTTGAGTGTGTTGTGGGGTGTTGAGTGTGTTGTGGAGTGTGTTGTGGGGTGTTGAGTGTGTTGTGGAGTGTGGAGTGTGTTGTGGAGTGTGTTGTGGGGTGTTGAGTGTGTTGTGGAGTGTGGAGTGTGTTGTGGGGTGTTGAGTGTGTTGTGGAGTGTTGAGTGTGTTGTGGAGTGTGTTGTGGGGTGTTGAGTGTGTTGTGGAGTGTGTTGCGGGGTGTTGAGTGTGTTGTGGAGTGTGTTGTGTTGTGGAGTGTGTTGTGGAGTGTGGAGTGTGTTGTGGAGTGTGTTGTGGAGTGTTGAGTGTGTTGTGGAGTGTGTTGTGGAGTGTGTTGTGGAGTGTTGAGTGTGTTGTGGAGTGTGGAGTGTGTTGTGGGGTGTTGAGTGTGTTGTGGGGTGTTGAGTGTGTTGTGGAGTGTTGAGTGTGTTGTGGAGTGTGTTGTGGGGTGTTGATTGTGTTGTGGAGTGTTGAGTGTGTTGTGGAGTGTTGAGTGTGTTGTGGAGTGTGTTGTGGGGTGTTGAGTGTGTTGTGGAGTGTGTTGTGTTGTGGAGTGTGTTGTGGAGTGTGGAGTGTGTTGTGGAGTGTTGAGTGTGTTGTGGAGTGTGTTGTGTTGTGGAGTGTGTTGTGGAGTGTGTTGTGGAGTGTGTTGTGGGGTGTGTTGTGGAGTGTGTTGTGGGGTGTTGAGTGTGTTGTGGAGTGTGTTGTGGGGTGTTGAGTGTGTTGTGGAGTGTGTTGTGACTTGGTAAGTGTGTGGGTGTAGTGGAGAGGGTGCCCATACCACCACTGGCTGGGGTACCCATACCACCACTGGCTGGGGTACCCATACCACCACTGGCTGGGGTACCCATACCACCACTGGCTGGGGTACCCATACCACCACTGGCTGGGGTACCCATACCACCACTGGCTGGGGTACCATCTATGGGGGACTGACCTGAAAGATTTATATTTATTTAATTTATATGAATTTATATAGAATTAATATATGACACGAAATTATATTTTTCGAATGCAAATTGTTTATGGTTCCTATGCAATCATATAAATTATGGTTGACATTCACTACTGTATTAAACTACACATGTAACTAATTAACTACAGCATATTGTATTGTTGTTGTATTTTATACAGCGAGTAGGAACCCGGATGAGTAACCCAGTCGATCCACTTTGAGGGTGAAGCTGGCCTCCGACTAATGTACTGGAGTACTATATAATTTTTTTTTTTAATTTTGCCCCGAGGGGCGAGTTTATTGGGCAGCGTCACTCATCCTGTGAGTGGACACACCGCCATAGTGACAGTATTGGGCAGCGTCACTCATCCTGTGAGTGGACACACCGCCATAGTGACAGTATTGGGCAGCGTCACTCATCCTGTGAGTGGACACACCGCCATAGTGACAGTATTGGGCAGCGTCACTCATCCTGTGAGTGGACACACTGCCATAGTGACAGTATTGGGCAGCGCCACTCATCCTATGAGTGGACACACCGCCATAGTGACAGTATTGGGCAGCGCCACTCATCCTGTGAGTGGACACACCGCCATAGTGACAGTGTTGGCCAGCGCCACTCATCCTGTGAGTGGACAAACCGCCATAGTGACAGTATTGGGCAGCGCCACTCATCCTGTGAGTAGACACACCGCCATAGTGACAGTATTGGGCAGCGTCACTCATCCTGTGAGTGGACACACTGCCATAGTGACAGTATTGGGCAGCGCCACTCATCCTGTGAGTGGACACACTGCCATAGTGACAGTATTGGGCAGCGCCACTCATCCTGTGAGTGGACACACTGCCATAGTGACAGTATTGGTCAGCGTCACTTATCCTGTGAGTGGGCACACCGCCATAGTGACAGTATTGGGCAGCGTCACTCATCCTGTGAGTGGACACACTGCCATAGTGACAGTATTGGGCAGCGCCACTCATCCTGTGAGTGGACACACCGCCATAGTGACAGTGTTGGCCAGCGCCACTCATCCTGTGAGTGGACAAACCGCCATAGTGACAGTATTGGGCAGCGCCACTCATCCTGTGAGTGGACACACCGCCATAGTGACAGTATTGGGCAGCGCCACTCATCCTGTGAGTAGACACACCGCCATAGTGACAATATTGGGCAGCGCCACTCATCCTGTGAGTGGACACACCGCCATAGTGACAGTATTGGGCAGCGTCACCCATCCTGTGAGTGGACACACCGCCATAGTGACAGTATTGGGCAGCGCCACTCATCCTGTGAGTGAACACACCGCCATAGTGACAGTATTGGACAGCGTCACCCATCCTGTGAGTGGACACACCGCCATAGTGACAGTATTGGGCAGCGCCACTCATCCTGTGAGTGGACACACCGCCACAGTGACAGTATTGGACAGCGCCACTCATCCTGTGAGTGGACACACCGCCATAGTGACAGTATTGGGCAGGGCCACTCATCCTATGAGTGAACACACCACCATAGCAGCATGTACAACACTCCCCAATAGGAAGAAAACCCGCTGGGTTGTTCATCCTGTCACTTGTACCCAGACACAGCTGGGACTTGCTTAACTGTCTCAAGTGAACAGCTCCTCAAACAAGAAGATTAACATCTATCGACCCTTAACTACTAGTATTAATTCCTCTCTGTTATTTCCACCTATTAAGGGACACACACAAATTATAGCAGGAATCCTAATAGTTAGGATTAATGACACTTATATCAGAGGAAATATTGGTATATTGGACAAAAAGATGAGATATTTCTTACTAGGATTTGGTCGTTGCCTCGCGTCATAACCACAATAATCTACTTAACATTACTGGTCAGGAAAGTCTAGATAAGATTTCGGAATTGGACACTTCCCTTGTTCAGAGGATGACTGCGTGCTGGTAATGGGGGCACTAATTTATTCTCCATAACACTTCGTCCAAGGGAGCTTTATTGGAGCTAAATTTGCTCCTGCGACTTCTTGTTAATATCGCTGCCTCCTGGCTCCTCCCTCCCACACGCATCCCTTGTTCTCCAGGGGCCACATTCACGAAGCAGTTACGCAAGCACTTACGAACCTGGGGCCAGATTCACGAAGTAGTTACGCAAGCACTTACGAACCTGGGGCCACATTCACAAAGCAGTTATGCAAGCACTTCCGAACTTGAGGCCACATTCACGAAGTAGTTACGCAAGCACTTACGAACCTGGGGCCACATTCACGAAGCAGTTATGCAAGCACTTCCGAACCTGAGGCCAGAATCACGAAGCCGTTACGCATGCACTTACAAACCTGGGGCCAGATTCACGAAGCAGTTACGCAAGCACTTACGAACCTGGGGCCAGATTCACGAAGCAGTTACGCAAGCACTTACAAACCTGGAGCCAGATTCACAAAGCAGTAATGCAAGCACTTACGAACCTGGGGCCAGATTCACGAAGCAGTTACGCAAGCACTTGTGAACTCGGGGCCAGATTCACGGAGCAGTTATGCAAGCACTTACGAACCTGGGGGCCAGATTCACGAAGCCGTTACGCATGCACTTACGAACCTGGGGCCAGATTCACGAAGCAGTTACACAAGCACTTACAAACCTGGAGCCAGATTCACGAAGCAGTTATGCAAGCACTTACGAACCTGGGGCCAGATTCACGAAGCAGTTACGCAAGCACTTACGATCCTGGGACCAGATTCACAAAGCTTTCTTTCCATATTTACTCTCTGTTTCCTCTCTCTTCTGATGTATTTGTTCTGTCTTTATCCATCTTCCGCTCCTCTCCTGTCTCCGAGTCATTTTAAGACAGCTCCGTCTCTCTGTCGTAAATTAGTTCCTCTGACAGTAACTTTCTGTAATAACTCGAAAAATATATTATGTTTAGCCCTGTCTTCCTCCCTGGGTAACTACTTCGTGAATGTGGCTGATATACGAGCCATTTTCTGGACAAGTCGCCCCAAGTGCTGGACAAGTCGCCCCAAGTATCTGGACAAGTCGCCCCAAGTGTCTGGACAAGTCGCCCCAAGTATCTGGACAAGTCGCCCCAAGTGCTGGACAAGTCGCCCCAAGTATCTGGACAAGTCGCCCCAAGTGTCTGGACATGTCGCCCCAATTGCTGGAGAGGAAATTCAAGTACCAGTTGGGCCAGAATAATTTGGTCTATGTTTTAGCATATACATTAATATATATATATATATATATATATATATATATATATATATATATATATATATATATATATATATATATATATATATATATATATATATAGGGGGGTACCACCACTGGTGTAATTATAGGGACCCACAGCCTCAGAGAAGGGAACACAGAGCACTCAGGGAAAAACTTGACATTTAACTCTGAATACGAAAGAGTGTTCACTTCTCCTACCACCCCCTTTTTTTTTTTTTTTTTTTTTTTATTATGATGTACACTTTATTATGCAAGGTTATACAGTTACATATCTGATTTTATACAAAAAATGAACATTAAGAGGACACAAGAAAAAGTTCGCTTCCTAGAGGCTGTAGATTTCCTCGAACTCCTCCGACGCCGGGCAGGAACCGAGGATGCAGCGGGCATTTCCCCTCTGGATCGCGACACTGAGGCGCTGAAAGAGAAAACTTGCTGCTCTAGGGTCTCTTGTGGTGTCAATGAGCTTGGAACCAAGATCCTTAAGAAACCTTCTTGCACTCTCACCCCATGGGCCTAGGGTCTCAGACCCTATTGGAACGAAATTGTACCTTTGATCTAATTGCCTGTACTTGACTGACTTTTGTTTTTCTCTGTGTGTCGCTGCGGCTCCTGCCGTGCCGGCAGAGAGGGTGATGTATGTCGTTGCCAGGGTGGATACGCAAGTATAGTCCCATGCTAACTGCCTGCCACCCTTCCACGGACGCAGTGTGATTCCGTCTGGTCGGCCGGCAAAGCTAACAGAGTCACGGTTCAGTAGGTTGCGGGGCTCTCTCTCCGCTGGACACTGAGCAGAGGCAAGGCTTCTTTTAATGATGTCGTTGACTTCGTCGTGTCTAGTGTGCCAACCACCCGATTTTCCACAGTGCAGGCCATGCAATCCATATTCGTCAGCATCTGCCTCGCTGCAAATACACCTGTGAACAGTGTGGATAGGGGCAGCAAGGCGGAGAGCGACTGCAATACGGAGCTCCTGCGGATCAAGACGTGTGCCTGTCGCAGACATAGGGACTGCCAGAAGGAAGTCCCCTGCATGGGGAGCCTGCACAGCTGTGAGGCGTGCACGATCACTGGGGGTTGTTGCTGCCTCCAGCAAAGCTGTGGCTTCTTTGTCTGCAATGGGGCTGTCCCAACTGGATTGTTTCTTGGCTTTCGGCATGGCTGGTCTGAGTGCTGGGTCTGTCATGGCACCCCATTTCGTGTCACATTCCGTGTAGTGGGGGTCCTGTATCCCCGCTACATCACTCAGGGTGTCAGGTAGAATTTCCTTAACCAGGTCATCTGATGCTGAGGAGGAAGACAGGAAGGCTGGGACTGCAATTTGGGTGGCGGTGCGGACACCCAAGCCACCGAGCCTGACAGGAAGAGTGGCTTGTTTCCACTGGCATTCGTTGAGAGAGAGGTTAACAACTTTTTCCAGCATGGTCTTCAGTAGGAGGTCATACTCGTCAAGCTTTGGGTTGTTGTAAGATGGGGCGCACCTCAGAAAGTAGGTTAGCCTCGGAAGGGATAGGCATTTGGTGAGGAGATAAAAAGCATCGTGGGCATCGATGTCACCTATTCTGTCTTCCATCCTCCTAAGGTCTGCGATTTTCTTGTCGAGGATCTCCTCAATGGCGTTAGACCCGAGGGGAGCTCCAAGGAGGGTGCTGTTCTCGGCCCTAATGACATGGGCTCCAGGCAAGGCAGACCTTATTCTAGCTACGATGTCTGGGTTGGAGGAGACTACTTCACACTTGGAAGGGTTCAGGACGAGACCCAGGCTTACTTCTTGCTCCCTTATTTTCCTGATATCTGACAAGAGGTGGTCTACGGTGCCAGCTATAGTGCCATCATCCAAAAACCAGATGTTGAACTCGCTGGACAAGCTTTCGGTGATTTCTTTTAAGACTAAGCAGAAAAGAAGGGGAGCAAGAGGATCACCTTGCTGAACACCTTCACATGATCTGATTTCATGTTCACCAAAGAGCAGTTTTGACTCGCCACTGTAGCACGATAGTATGAACGGGTAGAGGGGCCGGAAATGGCGATGTACGGCACAAAGTACTGCATCTCTTCTTACCATGTTGAAGGCATTCTTAAAGTCCAGTTTGAGCAGGGCCTTTTCATCAGAAATGTTTGTGATGTATGCTCGTGCTGCATGGGCAGCCGCTTCACAGCCTTGGGGGATTCCAAATCCTAGCTGGATTGGTTTCAGCAATTCAGCCGCTTGCTGGCTGACAACCCTCGTAGCAGCCTTGGCAATCAGGCGTCGGAGAGTGTTGCCAACAGCGATTGGCCTGATTCCTTCGTCCTTCTTTTTGAGAGCACAGAGGGAGGCACCAAAAAAGAGAGGCCTGATGACCTCAGGTATCTCACCAGCCAGACACATGTTGACGAACCTTGTGAGTTCCATAAGAAGATCTTGTGCAGCATCACCAACCGCAGGATTTAACATTTGCTTGATATGTTGAGGTTTTAACCCTGTAAAGCCGCCTGCTGACCCAGGTGGAAAAGAAAGGGCTGCTTTGTAGACCTCAGATTCACCAACTGTTAATGGGTCTGAAATGGTGTCGGCTGATGGCGGAACGATGTTGTCGCCTTGAGGGGCTCTGGGTGGGTGCTTGCTTTGCAGGGCCCGTGCTGTGGCTGAGTTTCGAGGAGCAATTTTCTCGTCACTGGTGAGGACTCTAATAGCACTTGCGGTATTTCCCTCTTCAATTTTCTTGGTGATTTGTGCTCTGATTTTGTACGTTTCCGGTATGTTGTTGTTACCATTTCTGCGGTGGGTGTGGTTTGCTCGGAGAGGCAGGCGAACTAGGTTGTCCCCCCTTGGGTATTCATTTATCGCCCTCAGGACCGAGGAAGCAAGTGATTTGTCCCTCCTTGGAGGGACGGTGAGGCATACATTGCCAAACAGAAGGACATTATGCCACGCTTGAATGTTTTCCGGTGCATCATTGACCCTTTTCAGAAGATTACAAAGTTTGGCTGCTGCATTTGGGCGGGCTGCTTTTGGGATGTGTGGTAATGTTCTAGCAGACGTCGCTATGATCGCTTGGGTGAGGTTCTCAGATGAGATTAGGTTAATGGGAGTCTCTTCCCTAACTGTTAATGGCAGCTGGCCATTGCTTCCCTTCGGAAGCTGGTGGGAACCACTGCATCTTTCCTCGTTGAAGGTGTGAAAGCGGATAACACCACCGATGGAGTTTATGGCGGTGTTTTTGTTGCAAACTCGGCAAAAACCTCTTTTAGGAGCAGTTGTTGGCACCTCAAGGCTTGTGGAGTCCTGCCCGACCGCTGGGACCCCTTCCATTTGAACTCGGTTGGCCGAGTTAAACTGTGCATTATTCTATAGAGGGGGGCAAACACACTGGGTCATGGCCAAGCAACTGGGTGTGGAGCCAACAACTGGGTGTGGAGCCAGCAACTGGGTGTGGAGGCATCAACTGGGTGTGGAGCCAGCAACTGGGTGTGGAGGCATCAACTGGGTGTGGAGCCAGCAACTGGGTGTGGAGCCAGCAACTGGATGTGGAGGCCGCGGCTGGGTGTGGAGGCATCAACTGGGTGTGGAGGCATCAGCTGGGTGTGGCGGCATCAGCTGGGTTTGGAGGCCGCGGCTGGGTGTGGAGGCATCAGCCGGGTGTGGAGGCCGCGGCTGGGTGTGGAGGCCGGTGGGGCGAGGGTCAGCTCAGGTAGTGAGGTGCGGGGGGGGGGGGGGGATGGGGTCGGTTTGGGGGGGGAGGCGTGGTATCGAGTGGGCTATACACATGACACACAATATACATTCACATATATGTACACCAGGGTATGTATGACACTGAGAATATGGGGTTGGCACTTTGTTATATGTATGACACTATAAACTGGGGTTGACACTTTGTGGTGTGTATGGCACTGTGGTGTGTATGGCCTATATATATATATATATATATATATATATATATTATAATAATTTTGTGTTTGTAATACAAAAAAGTGTAGATGCAAATCTCTTAAACACATTCTGTTGGACATTTCGAACTCTGTTCCCGACAGGATTCGAACCCGTGAGGTAATTTTTCACTCCAACAGCATCGAACACCACTCGATCATCCATTAGCTTTGAATTGCAGGTTCGAATCCTTTCCGAATCATTGATAATGATTTACATCATCATCATAATGAGTTCATAATGATTTACATCCTTAGAACCATTCGAACTTCAAGAATTATATCTATATTATAAACAAATCAACAAGGGCCGTGACGAGGATTCGAACCTACATCCGAGAGTCTGTATTATAATTCTGGAATATTATCGTAGAGCTTATAATTTACCACCACAACAGCGGCTTGTCAGGACGGCCATAAAAGTTCACTTCCTGTGAGAAAATAACGCTTGAAATGTGGAGGGTTCGAGCCCCTGATAAACTACCCATTTGCAAGATTTATCACCCGTCCAATGTGAAGCCGCTTGGGCCGACCTAGCACGCACAAACTTACACAAACACATCGTAATGTTCAATGTTCATTCGTCCTTAAAATGGCCCAAAATGTAATTCATTCCACTCTATAACTCAGATAAAACGCTGAGATCGATAGCGATTAAGGATATCAGTTCCCAGATATCATTCACGTTGTCAGTCCCAGATATCATTCACGTTGTCAGTCTTAACCATCATCCAGGATGTCAGTCACAGATATCATTCAGGATATCAGTCCCAGATATCATTCAGGATATCAGTCCCAGATATTGTTCAGGATTTCAGTCCCAGATTTCATTCAGGATATCAGTCCCAGATATCGTTCAGGATATCAGTCCCAGATATCGTTCAGGATGTCAGTCTCAGATATCATTCAGGATGTCTGTCCAAGATATCATTCAGGATGTCTGTCCAAGATATCATTCAGGATGTCAGTCCAAGATATCATTCAGGATATCAGTCCCAGATATCGTTCAGGATGTCAGTCCCAGATGTGGGAGTATGTCTCCCAAGATTCTCCCACAGCTGACTGGAATGGCTCATTGCTGTGCACAGTGCACAGTGCACCGATCTTGTGCACAAGGTCCTATTTCTGTTAACCCAGGATAGTGACCAGGCCTGTTGGGTATCTCCAGAATGCCCACTTAACCAAGAACACTTTCATAATACGGAGGCCGCCGTATGTCCAGGCAGGAAGTAGATACAGGGAGTTAAGCATACTTGCTACCGAAGGGTCAGTGGGCACATTGGCCGGTGGGAGCGTGGGAAGAGTAGAGGGGACGCCTACGAGGCGACAGTGTGACCCTGAGGTTCGCGCCCATATGCCCGGCAGCCCTTGTAAAGTATTCAAGTGAGGGAGAACCTACCCAGAGGATGTGTAGCTGTTCTGTCTACCGGCCAATAGACTGAACACTGTCTATTCCTCACCGTCAAGTTAACTCAGCGTCTTTGCGATATGCCACACACTCGCCCAGAATCACGAGTGTGAATATATTGTTCAGAAGCCTAAAGGGACAAATCACCAGAGTGAAACAGACTGGTATCAGGTAACCCCTGGTGACAAAGATCGTTGTGAGTGACTTAGAGTGAACTAAGGCAGTGCCGCCGCCTAAGTAATCTATGTGTGACTTTACCACAGTGTACCTGTATCACAGTGTACAGTGTAGTGCATGGTACCATATGTGCCGCCGCCCTCCGCCGCCAGCCGCCGCCGCCCTCCCACGTGACCTCACCACCCTTACTCACCGCCAGTGCCAGTGTGTGTGCGTGTGTCTGTGCACCCTACTGCGAGTACCCTCCGTGTCTACGAGCGAAGCCAGCTGTCAAACCACCTACGAGTGCTTGTATAAATGTGCCTGAGTGAGTGAGTGAGTAAGGAAAAGGTACCCTATCTGTAAGTACAAGATCTTGTCATTGTGTTATAGTGTCTGTGTTGATCTGAGGGATCAACCACAGTTCTCACCTTCTCATACCTGTCACAGGTCATAGGTGAGTCGACGGTGAATCAGCGTGTTTATCTGTGTGGTCTCACGGCATTTCACTCGTCTGTGAATGTGAGCTTCACATACACCACACAAGAGGGCCACAACACCAACAAGAGGGCCACAACACCACCAAGAGGGCCACAACACCACCAAGAGGGCCACAACACCAACAAGAGGGCCACACACACCAACAAGAGGGCCACACACACCAACAAGAGGGCCACACACACCAACAAGAGGGCCACACACACCAACAAGAGGGCCACAACACCAACAAGAGGGCCACACACACCAACAAGAGGGCCACAACACCAACAAGAGGGCCACAACACTAACAAGAGGGCCACAACACCAACAAGAGGGCCACAACACCAACAAGAGGGCCACAACACCAACAAGAGGGCCACAACACCAACAAGAGGGCCACCACACCAACAAGAGGGCCACAACACCAACAAGAGGGCCACAACACTAACAAGAGGGCCACAACACCAACAAGAGGGCCACAACACCAACAAGAGGGCCACACACACCAACAAGAGGGCCACAACACCAACAAGAGGGCCACACACACTAACAAGAGGGCCACAACACCAACAAGAGGGCCACACACACTAACAAGAGGGCCACAACACCAACAAGAGGGCCACAACACCAACAAGAGGGCCACAACACCAACAAGAGGGCCACACACACTAACAAGAGGGCCAAACACACCAACAAGAGGGCCACACACACCAACAGGAGAGCCACACACACCAACAAGAGGGCCACAACACCAACAAGAGGGCCACAACACCAACAAGAGGGCCACAACACAAACAAGAGGGCCACAACACCAACAAGAGGGCCACAACACCAACAAGAGGGCCACACACACCAACAAGAGGGCCACAACACCAACAAGAGGGCTACAACACCAACAAGAGGGCCACAACACCAACAAGAGGGCCACACACACCAACAAGAGGGCCACAACACCAAAAAGAGGGCCACAACACCAACAAGAGGGCCACAACACCAACAAGAGGGCCACACACACCAACAAGAGGGCCACAACACCAACAAGAGGGCCACAACACCAACAAGAGGGCCACAACACCAACAAGAGGGCCACACACACCAACAAGAGGGCCACAACTCCAACAAGAGGGCCACACACACCAACAAGAGGGCCACAACACCAACAAGAGGGCCACAACACCAACAAGAGGGCCACACACACTAACAAGAGGGCCACAACACCAACAAGAGGGCCACACACACCAACAAGAGGGCCACACACACCAACAAGAGGGTCACAACACCAACAAGAGGGCCACACACACCAACAAGAGGGTCACAACACCAACAAGAGGGCCACACACACCAACAAGAGGGTCACAACACCAACAAGAGGGCCACACACACCAACAAGAGAGCCACAACACCAACAGAGGGCCACACACACCAACAAGAGGGCCACAACACCAACAAGAGGGCCACAACACCAACAAGAGGGCCACACACACCAACAAGAGGGCCACACACACCAACAAGAGAGCCACAACACCAACAAGAGGCCACACACCAACAAGAGAGGCCCCAACACAACAAGAGGGCATACAACACCAACAAGAGGGCCACAACACCAACAAGAGGGCCACAACCCAACAAGAGGGCCACACACACCAACAAGAGGGCCACACACACCAACAAGAGGGCCACAAACACCAACAAGAGGCCACAACACCAACAAGAGGGCCCACAACACCAACAAGAGGGCCACAACACCAACAAGAGGCCACAACACAACAAGAGGGCCACACACCAACAAGAGGGCCACAACACACCCAAAACAAGAGGGCCACACACACCAACAAGAGGGCCACAAACACCAACAAGAGGGCCACAACACCAACAAGAGGGCCACAACACCAACAAGAGGGCCACACCAAACAAGAGGGCCACAAACAATCAAGAGGGCCCACACACCAACAAGAGGGCCACACACACCAACAAGAGAGCCACAAACACCAACAGAGGGCCACAGCACCAACAAAGAGGGCCACAACACCAACAAGAGGGCCACACACACCAACAAGAGGGCCACACACCAACAAGAGGGCCACACACAACAAGAGAGCACAACACCAACAAGAGGGCCACAACACCAACAGAGGGCCACAACATCAACAGAGGGCCCACACACCAACAAGAGGGCCACACACACCAACAGGAGAGCCACAACACCAACAAGAGGGCCACAACACCAACAAGAGAGCCACAACACCAACAAGAGGGCCACACACACCAACAAGAGAGCCACAACACCAACAAGAGGGCCACAACACCAACAAGAGGGTCACACACACCAACAAGAGAGCCACAACACCAACAAGAGGGCCACACACACCAACAAGAGGGCCACACACACCAACAAGAGGGCCACAACACCAACAAGAGGGCCACGCACATCAACAAGAGGGCCACACACACTAACAAGAGGGCCACAACACCAACAAGAGGGCCACAACACCAACAAGAGGGCCACACACACTAACAAGAGGGCCACAACACCAACAAGAGGGCCACAACACCAACAAGAGGGCCACAACACCAACAAGAAGGCCACACACACTAACAAGAGGGCCAAACACACCAACAAGAGGGCCACAACACCAACAAGAGGGCCACAACACCAACAAGAGGGCCACACACACCAACAAGAGGGCCACACACACCAACAAGAGGGTCACACACACCAACAGGAGAGCCACACACACCAACAAGAGGGCCACAACACCAACAGGAGAGCCACAACATCAACAAGAGGGCCACACACACCAACAAGAGGGCCACACACACCAACAGGAGAGCCACAACACCAACAAGAGGGCCACAACACCAACAAGAGAGCCACAACACCAACAAGAGGGCCACACACACCAACAAGAGAGCCACAACACCAACAAGAGGGCCACACACACCAACAAGAGGGCCACAACACCAACAAGAGGGCCACAACACTAACAAGAGGGCCACAACACCAACAAGAGAGCCACACACACCAACAAGAGGGCCACAACACCAACAAGGAGGGCCACACACACCAACAAGAGGGCCACAACACCAACAAGAGGGCCACACACACCAACAAGAGGGCCACACACACCAACAAGAGGGCCACACACACCACAAGAGGGCCACAACACAACAAGAGGGCCACACACACCAACAAGAGGGCCACACACACCAACAAGAGGGCCACACACACCAACAAGAGGGCCACAACACCAACAAGAGGGCCACAACAACAACAAGAGGGCCAAACACACAACAGAGGGTCACACACACCAACAAGAGAGCACACACCAACAAGAGGGCCACAACACCAACAAGAGGGCCACACCACCAACACAGAGGGCAACACACCAACAAGAGGGCCACAACACCAACAAGAGGGCCAACACACCAACAGAGGGCCACAACACCAACAGAAGGGCCACACACACCAACAAGAGGGCCACACACCAACAGAGGTCCACAACACCACAAGAGGGCCACAACACCAACAAGAGGGCCACAACACCAACAAGAGGGCCACAACACCAACAAGAGGGCCACAACACCAACAGAGGGCCAAGCACAACACCAACAAAGAGGGGCCACAACACCAACAAGAGGGCACAACACCAACAAGAGGGCCACAACACCAACAAGAGGGCCACAACACCAACAAGAGGGCCACACACCACCAACAAGAGGGCCACACCACCAACAAGAGGGCCACAACACCAACAAGAGGGCCACAACACCAACAAGAGGGCCACACACACCAACAAGAGGGCCACAACACCAACAAGAGGGCCACAACACCAACAAGAGGGCCACAACACCAACAAGAGGGCCACACACACCAACAAGAGGGCCACAACACCAACAAGAGGGCCACACACACCAACAAGAGGGCCACAACACCAACAAGAGGGCCACAACACCAACAAGAGGGCCACACACACCAACAAGAGGGCCACAACACCAACAAGAGGGCCACACACACCAACAAGAGGGCCACAACACCAACAAGAGGGCCACAACACCAACAAGAGGGCCACAACACCAACAAGAGGGCCACAACACCAACAAGAGGGCCACAACACCAACAAGAGGGCCACACACACCAACAAGAGGGCCACAACACCAACAAGAGGGCCACAACACCAACAAGAGGGCCACAACACCAACAAGAGGGCCACACACCAACAAGAGGGCCACAACACCAACAAGAGGGCCACACCACCAACAAGAGGGCCACAACACCACAGATGCACACACACAACAGAGGCACAACACCAACAAGAGGGCCACAACACCAACAAGAGGGCCACAAACACCAACAAGAGGCCACACAACACCAACAAGAGGGCCACAACACCAACAAGAGGGCCACAACACCAACAAGAGTGGCCACAACACCAACAAGAGGGCCACAACCACCAACAAGAGGGGCCACAACACCAACAAGAGGGCCACACACACCAACAAAGGGCCACCACACCAACAAGAGGGCCACACACACCAACAAGAGGGCGCACACACCACAGAAGGGGACCTCAACACCAGCAGAGGCCACACACACCAACAAGATGGCCACAACACAACAAAGGGCCACACACACCAAAAGAGAGCCACAAACACCAACAAGAGGGCCACACACAACATGAGGGAGCCATACACACCAACAGAGAGGGCCACACACCATCAACAAAGGGCCACAACACCAACAAGGGGCCCACCACCAACAAGAGGGGCCACAACACAACAAGAGGGCCACACACACCAACAAGAGGGCCACAACACCAACAAGAGGGCCACAACACCAACAAGAGGGCCACACACAACAAGAGGGCCACAACACAACAAGAGGGCCACAACACCAACAGAGGGCCACAACACCAACAAGAGGGCCACAACACCAACAAGAGGGCCACAACACCAACAAGAGGGCCACAACACCAACAAGAGGGCCACAACACCAACAAGAGGGCCACAACACCAACAAGAGGGCCACAACACCAACAAGAGGGCCACACACCAACAAGAGGACCACAACACCAACAAGAGGGCCACACACACCAACAAGAGGGCCACAACACCAACAAGAGGGCCACAACACCAACAAGAGGGCCACACACACAACAAGAGGGCCACACACACAACAGAGGGCCACAACACCAACAAGAGGGCCACAACACCAACAAGAGGGCCACAACACCAACAAGAGGGCCACAACACCAACAAGAGGGCCACAACACCAACAAGAGGGCCACAACACCAACAAGAGGGCCACACACACCACAAGAGGGCCACAACACCAACAAGAGGCCACACCAACAGAGGCCACAACACCAAGCAGGGCCACACACACCAACAAGAGGGCCACAACACCAACAAGAGTGCCACACACACCAACAAGAGGGCCACAACACCAACAAGAGGGCCACAACACCAACAAGAGGGCCACACACCAACAAGAGGCCACAACACCAACAAGAGGGCCACACACACAACAAGAGGGCCACACACACCAACAAGAGGGCCACAACACCAACAAGAGGGACCACAACACCAACAAGAGGGCCACAACACCAACAAGAGGGCCCACACACACCAACAAGAGGGCCACAACACCAACAAAGAGGGCCACAACACCAACAAGAGGGCCACAACACCAACAAGAGGCCACAACACCAAACAAGAGGGCCACAACAACCAACAAGAGGGCCACACACACCAACAAGAGGGCCACAACACCAACAAGAGGGCCACAACACCAACAAGAGGGCCACACACACCAACAAGAGGGCCACCAACACCAACAAGAGGGCCACAACACCAACAAGAGGGCCACAACACCAACAAGAGGGCCACAACACCAACAAGAGGGCCACACACACCAACAAGAGGGCCACACACACCAACAAGAGGGCCACACACCAACAAGAGGGCCACACACACCAACAAGAGGGCCACAACACCACAAGAGGGCCACAACACCAACAAGAGGGCCACAACACCAACAAGAGGGCCACACACACCAACAAGAGGGCCACAACACAACAAGAGGGCCACAACACCAACAAGAGGGCCACAACACCAACAAGAGGGCCACACACACCAACAAGAGGGCCACACACACCAACAAGAGGGCCACAACACCAACAAGAGAGGCCACACACACCAACAAGAGGGCACACACACCAACAAGAGGGCCACACACACCAACAAAGAGGGCCACAACACACAACAAGAGGGCCACACACACCAACAAGAGGGCCAACACACCAACAAGAGGGCCACACACACAACAGAGAGGGCCACACACACCACAAGAGGGGCACACCAACACCAACAAGAGGGCCACACACCAACAAGAGGCCACACACACCAACAAGAGGGCCACAACACCAACAAGAGGGCCACACACCAACAAGAGGGCCACAACACCAACAAGAGGGCCACAACACCAACAAGAGGGCCACAACACCAACAAGAGGGCCACACACACCAACAAGAGGGCCACAACACCAACAAGAGGGCCACAACACCAACAAGAGGGCCACAACACCAACAAGAGGGCCACACACACCAACAAGAGGGCCCAACACCAAAAGAGGGCCACAACACCAACAAGAGGGCCACAACACCAACAAGAGGGCCACACACACCAACAAGAGGGCCACAACACCAACAAGAGGGCCACAACACCAACAAGAGGGCCACAACACCAACAAGAGGGCCACACACCAACAAGAGGGCCACAACACCAACAAGAGGCCACACACACAACAAGAGGGCCACAACACCAACAAGAGGGCCACACACCAACAAGAGGGCCACAACACCAACAAGAGGGCCACAACACCAACAAGAGGGCCACACACACCAACAAGAGGGCCACAACACCAACAAGAGAGCCACAACACCAACAAGAGGAGCCACAACACCAACAAGAGGGCCACAACACCAACAAGAGGGCCACAACACCAACAAGAGGGCCACAACACCAACAAGAGGGCCACACACACCAACAAGAGGGCCACAACACCAACAAGAGGGCCACACACACCAACAAGAGGGCCACACACCAACAAGAGGGCCACAACACCAACAAGAGGGCCACACACACCAACAAGAGGGCCACACACACCAACAAGAGAGCCACAACACCAACAAGAGGGCCACAACACCAACAAGAGGGCCACAACACCAACAAGAGGGCCACAACACCAACAAGAGGGCCACACACACCAACAAGAGGGCCACAACACCAACAAGAGGGCCACAACACCAACAAGAGGGCCACAACACCAACAAGAGGGCCACAACACCAACAAGAGGGCCACAACACCAACAAGAGGGCCACACACACCAACAAGAGGGCACACACACCAACAAGAGAGCCACACACCAACAAGAGGCCACAACACCAACAAGAGGGCCACACACCAACAAAGGGCCACACACACCAACAAGAGGGCCACAACACCAACAAGAGGGCCACACACACCAACAAGAGGGCCACACACCACACAAGAGGGCCACAACACCAACAAGAGGGCCACACACCAACAAGAGCCACAACACCAACAAGAGGGCCACAACACACAACAAGCAGGCCACACACACCAACAAGAGGGCCACAACACCAACAAGAGGGCCACACACACCAACAAGAGGGCCACAACACCAACAAGAGGGCCACAACACCAACAAGAGGGCCACAACACCAACAAGAGGGCCACACACACCAACAAGAGGGCCACAACACCAACAAGAGGGCCACACACCAACAAGAGGGCCACACACCAACAAGAGGGCCACACACACAACAAGAGGGCCACAACACCAACAAGAGGAGCCACACACCAACAAGAGGGCCACAACACCAACAAGAGGGCCACACACACCAACAAGAGGGCCACACACACCAACAAGAGGGCCACAACACCAACAAGAGGGCCACACACACAACAAGAGGGCCACAACACCAACAAGAGGGCCACAACACCAACAGAGGGCCACAACACCAACAAGAGGGCCACACAACACCAACAAGAGGGCCATAACACCAACAAGAGGGCCACAACACCAACAAGAGGGCCACAACACCAACCAAGAGGGCCACAACACCAACAAGAGGGCCACAACACCAACAAGAGGGCCACAACACCAACAAAGAGGGCCACAAACACCAACAAGAGGGCACACACACCAACAAGAGGGCCACAACACCAACAAGAGGGCCACACACCAACAAGAGGGCCACAACACCAAACAAGAGGGCCACAACACCAACAAGAGGGCCACACACACCAACAAGAGGGCCACAACACCAACAGAGGGCCAACACACCAACAAGAGGGCCACAACACCTAACAAGATGGACTCACAACAACCAACAAGAGGGCCACACACCAACAAGAGGGCCACAACACCAACAAGAGGGCCACAACACCAACAAGAGGGCCACACACACCAACAAGAGGGCCACAACACCAACAAGAGGGCCACACCACCAACAAGAGGGCCACAACACCAACAAAGAGGGCCACACAACCAACAAGAGTGGCCACAACACCAACACGAGGGACCACAACACCAACAAGAGGACCACAACACCAACAATGAGGACCACAACACCAACAAGAGGGCCACACACCAACAAGAGGGCCACACACACCAACAAGAGGGCCACAACACCAACAAGAGGGCCACACACCAACAAGAGGGCCACAACACCAACAAGAGGGCCACAACACCAACAAGAGGGCCACACACACCAACAAGAGGCCACAACACCAACAAGAGGGCCACACACCAACAAGAGGGCCACACACCAACAAGAGGGCCACAACACCAAACAAGAGGGCCACACAACACCAACAAGAGGGCCACAACACCAACAAGAGGTCCACAACACCAACAAGAGAGCCACAACCCAACAAGAGGGCCACACCACCAACAGAGGGCCACAACACCAACAAGAGGGCCACACACACCAACAAGAGGGCCACACACACCAACAAGAGGGCCACAACACCAACAAGAGGGCCACACCACCAACAAGAGGGCCACAACACCAACAAGAGGGCCACAACACCAACAAGAGGGCCACACACACCAACAAGAGGGCCACAACACCAACAAGAGGGCCACACCACCAACAAGAGGGCCACAACACCAACAAGAGGGCCACACACCAACAAGAGGGCCACACACACCAACAAGAGGGCCACAACACCAACAAGAGGGCCACACACACACCAACAAGAGGGCCACACACACCAACAAGAGAGCCACACACACACCAACAAGAGGGCCACACACACCAACAAGAGGGCCACAACACCAACAAGAGGGCCACAACACCAACAGAGGAGCCACACACACCAACAAGAGGGCCACACACACACCAACAAGAGGGCCACAACACCAACAAGAGAGCCACACACACCAACAAGAGGGCCACACACACCAACAAGAGGGCCACAACACCAACAAGAGGGCCACACACACCAACAAGAGGGCCACAACACCAACAAGAGGGCCACAACACCAACAAGAGGGCCACAACACCAACAAGAGGCCACACACACCAACAAGAGGGCCACACACACCAACAAGAGGGCCACACACACCAACAAGAGGGCCACAACACCAACAAGAGGGCCACAACACCCAACAAGAGGGCCACAACACCAACAAGAGGGCCACAACACCAACAAGAGGGCCACACACACCAACAAGAGGGCCACAACACCAACAAGAGGGCCACAACACCAACAAGAGGGCCACACACACCAACAAGAGGAGCCACACACACCAACAAGAGGGCCACAACACCAACAAGAGGGCCACAACACCAACAAGAGAGCCACACACACCAACAAGAGGGCCACACACACCAACAAGAGGGCCACACACACCAACAAGAGGGCCACACACACCAACAAGAGGGCCACAACACCAACAAGAGGGCCACAACACCAACAAGAGGGCCACAACACCAACAAGAGGGCCACACACACCAACAAGAGGGCCACACACACCAACAAGAGGGCCACACAACACCAACAAGAGGGCCACAACACCAACAAGAGGGCCACAAACACCAACAAGAGGGCCACACACACCAACAGAGAGCCACACACACCAACAAGAGGGCCACAACACCAACAAGAGGGCCACACACACCAACAAGAGGGCCACAACACCAACAAGAGGGCCACAACACCAACAAGAGGGCCACAACACCAACAAGAGGGCCACAACACCAACAAGAGGGCCACACACACCAACAGAGAGGCCACAACACCAACAAGAGGGCCACACACACCAACAAGAGGGCCACAACACCAACAAGAGGGCCACACACACCAACA
This sequence comes from Procambarus clarkii, assembly GCF_040958095.1. NCBI lineage: Eukaryota > Metazoa > Arthropoda > Malacostraca > Decapoda > Cambaridae > Procambarus > Procambarus clarkii. The sequence goes on along the minus strand of NC_091161.1, from coordinate 9,962,552 downwards.
AGAGGGCCACAACACCAACAAGAGGGCCACAACACCAACAGAGGGTCACACACACCAACAAGAGGGCCACAACACCAACAAGAGGGTCACACACACCAACAAGAGGGCCACACACCAACAAGAGGGCCACACACCAACAAGAGGGCCACACACACCAACAAGAGAGCCACACACACCAACAAGAGGGCCACAACACCAACAAGAGGGCCACACACACCAACAAGAGGGGCCACAACACCAACAAGAGGGTCACACACACCAACAAGAGGGCCACCAACACCAACAAGAGGGTCACACACACCAACAAGAGGGCCACACACACCAACAAGAGAGGCCACACACACCAACAAGAGGGCCACACACACCAACAAGAGGCCACAACACCAACAAGAGGGCCACAACACCAACAAGAGGGCAACAACACCAACAAGAGGGCCACAACACCAACAAGAGGGCCACACACACCAACAAGAGGGCCACAACACACCAACAAGAGGGCCACAACACCAACAGAGGGCCACAACACCAACAAGAGGGCCACACACACCAACAAAGAGGGCCACAACACCACAAGAGGGCCACAACACCAACAAGAGGGCCACAACACCAACAAGGGGGCCACACACACCAACAAGAGGGCCACAACACCAACAAGAGGGCCACACACACCAACAAGAGGGCCACAACACCAACAAGAGGGCCACAACACCAACAAGAGGGCCACACACACCAACAAGAGGGCCACACACACCAACAAGAGGGCCACAACACCAACAAGAGGGGCCACACACACCAACAAAGAGGGCCACACACACCAACAAGAGGGCCACAACACCAACAAGAGGGCCACAACACCAACACAGAGGGCCACAACACCAACAAGAGGGCCACACACACCAACAAGAGGGCCACAACACCAACAAGAGGGCCACAACACCAACAAGAGGGCCACACACACCAACAAGAGGGCTACAACACCAACAAGAGGGCCACAACACCAACAAGAGGGCCACACACACCAACAAGAGGGCCACAACACCAACAAGAGGGCCACAACACCAACAAGAGGGCCACACACACCAACAAGAGGGCCACACACACCAACAAGAGGGCCACAACACCAACAAGAGGGCCACAACACCAACAAGAGGGCCACACACACCAACAAGAGGGCTACAACACCAACAAGAGGGCCACAACATCAACAAGAGGGCCACACACATCAACAAGAGGGCCACAACACCAACAAGAGGGCCACACACATCAACAAGAGGGCCACACACATCAACAAGATTGCCACAACATCAACAAGAGGGCCACAACATCAACAAGAGGGCCACACACATCAACAAGAGGGCCACACACACCAACAAGAGGACCACAACACCAACAAGAGGGCCACAACATCAACAAGAGGGCCACACACACCAACAAGAGGGCCACAACACCAACAAGAGGGCCACAACATCAACAAGAGGGTCACAACACCAACAAGAGGGCCACACACATCAACAAGAGGGCCACAACACCAACAAGAGGGCCACACACATCAACAAGAGGGCCACAACACCAACAAGAGGGCCACACACACCAACAAGAGGGCTACAACACCAACAAGAGGGCCACAACACCAACAAGAGGGCCACACACACCAACAAGAGGGCTACAACACCAACAAGAGGGCCACACACACCAACAAGAGGGCCACACACACCAACAAGAGGGCCACACACACCAACAAGAGGGCCACAACACCAACAAGAGGGCCACACACACCAACAAGAGGGCCACACACACCAACAAGAGGGCCACACACATCAACAAGAGGGCCACAACACCAACAAGAGGGCCACACACATCAACAAGAGGGCTACAACACCAACAAGAGGGCCACACACACCAACAAGAGGGCCACACACACCAACAAGAGGGCCACACACACCAACAAGAGGGCCACACACATCAACAAGAGGGCCACAACACCAACAAGAGGGCCACACACACCAACAAGAGGGCTACAACACCAACAAGAGGGCCACAACACCAACAAGAGGGCCACACACACCAACAAGAGGGCCACAACACCAACAAGAGGGCTACAACACCAACAAGAGGGCCACAACACCAACAAGAGGGCCACAACACCAACAAGAGGGCCACAACACCAACAAGAGGGCCACACACACCAACAAGAGGGCCACAACACCAACAAGAGGGCCACACACACCAACAAGAGGGCCACAACACCAACAAGAGGGCCACACACACCAACAAGAGGGCCACAACACCAACAAGAGAGCCACACACACCAACAAGAGGGCCACAACACCAACAAGAGGGCCACACACACCAACAAGAGGGCCACAACACCAACAAGAGGGCCACAACACCAACAAGAGGGCCACACACACCAACAAAAGGGCCACAACACCACCAAGAGGGCCACAACACCAACAAGAGGGCCACACACACCAACAAGAGGGCCACAACACCAACAAGAGGGCCACAACACCAACAAGAGGGCCACACACACCAACAAGAGGGCCACAACACCAACAAGAGGGCCACAACACCAACAAGAGGGCCACACACACCAACAAGAGGGCCACAACACCAACAAGAGGGCCACAACACCAACAAGAGGGCCACACACACCAACAAGAGGGCCACAACACCAACAAGAGGGCCACAACACCAACAAGAGGGCCACACACACCAACAAGAGGGCCACAACACCAACAAGAGGGCCACAACACCAACAAGAGGGCCACAACACCAACAAGAGGGCCACAACACCAACAAGAGGGCCACAACACCAACAAGAGAGCCACAACACCAACAAGAGGGCCACACACACCAACAAAAGGGCCACACACACCAACAAGAGGGCCACAACACCAACAAGAGGGCCACAACACCAACAAGAGGGCCACACACACCAACAAGAGGGCCACAACACCAACAAGAGGGCCACAACACCAACAAGAGGGCCACAACACCAACAAGAGGGCCACACACACCAACAAGAGGGCCACAACACCAACAAGAGGGCCACACACACCAACAAGAGGGCCACAACACCAACATGAGGGCCACAACACCAACAAGAGGGCCACAACACCAACAAGAGGGCCACACAACACCAACAAGAGGGCCACAACACCAACAAGAGGGCCACACACACTAACAAGAGGGCCACACCACCAACAAGAGGGCCACACAACACCAACAAGAGGGCCACAACACCAACAAGAGGGCCACAACACCAACAAGAGGGCCACAACACCAACAAGAGGGCCACACACACCAACAAGAGGGCCACAACACCAACAAGAGGGCCACACAACACCAACAAGAGGGCCACACCACCAACAAGAGGGCCACAACACCAACAAGAGGGCCACAACACCAACAAGAGGACCACAACACCAACAAGAGGGCCACAACACCAACAAGAGGGCCACAACACCAACAAGAGGGCCACACAACACCAACAAGAGGGCCACACACACCAACAAGAGGGCCACAACACCAACAAGAGGGCCACACAACACCAACAAGAGGGCCACAATACACTGGGAGCAAGGAAGGACGGTGGTGGTGGTGGCAGTAAATCATGGAGCATGGCCTCCCAGACCCGCCTCTCCCGCCATGATGTATTTCACCCGTGATGTATCTATCTGACCCCACACCCCACGTCCTCTCTACTCTCCTAGTTGTGCTTGCGGGGGTTGAGCTCTGGCTCTTTGGTCCCGCCTCTCAACTGTCAATCAACAGGTGTACAGGTTCCTGAGCCTATTGGGCTCTATCATATCTACACTTGAAACTGTGTATGGAGTCAGCCTCCACCACAACTCTTCCTAATGCATTCCATTTGTCAACCACTCTGACACTGAAAAAAAATTCTAACGTCTCTATGGCTCATTTGGACACTCAGTTTCCACCTGTGTCCCCTAGTGCGTGTGCCCTTTATGTTAAATAGTCTGTCATTATTTACCCTATCAATTCCTCTGAGAATATTCTATGTGGTGATCATGTCCCCCTAACTCTTCTGTCTTCCAACGAAGTGAGGTTTAATTCACGTAGTCTCTCCTCGTAGCTCTTACCCCTCAGTTCGGGTACTAGTCTGGTGGCAAACCTCTGAACCTTTTCCAGTTTAGTGTTATGCGTGACTAGATATGGACTCCATGCTGGAGCTGCATACTCCAGGATTGGTCTGACATATGTGGTATATAATGTTCTGAAAGATTCCTTACGCAAGTTTCTAAAGGCCGTTCTTTTGTTAGCCAACCTGGCATATGCCGCTGATGTTATCCTCTTGATATGAGCTTCAGGGGACAGGTCTGGCGTGATATCAACCCCCAAGTCTTTCTCTCTCTCTGACTCTTGAAGTATCTCATCTCCCAAGTGATACATTGTATCTGGTCTCCTGCCCCCTACACCTACCTTCATTACATTACATTTGCTTGAGTTAAACTCTAACAACCATTTGTTCGACCATTCCTGCAGCTTGTCCAGGTCTTCTTGAAGCCTCAAGCTGTCCTCCTCTGTCTTAATCCTTCTCATAATTTTGGCGTCGTATGCAAACATTGAGAAGAATGAGTCTATACCGTCTGGGAGATCATTTACGTATATCAGAAACAGGATAGGTCCAAGCAGAGAACCCTGTGGGACTCCACTGGTGACTTCAGTGGGTGTGTGTGTGTGTGTGAGTGTGTGTGACTCTATACAGAGTCTATCTCTCTATAGATAGAGAGATAGACTCTGTATAGAGACTCATTATAGAGACTCTATCAGAACCGGTCCATCAGAACGGCCCATCAGGTGTAAATGATCTTCATATTCAGCGAAATTAGTGGCTCTTGTATTATCCGCATTAGGCTACACCAGTGGACCCCATGTGCTGCATAGAACTACGGATAACGCTATAGAAGAACTGAACCTTTTGGGCACTTATTCAGCATGTATTGGTTGATATATTGTGAGTGCCAATTGTGGGAAAAGGTTCCCACCTCCCCTGCAGTCCTGCCATTGAGAGACCGTGTTTTTTAAAGTGTCAAGCTCAATACCTCGGCATTTTCGATTTACATTCAGCCGTAAAACTGTTAAATTCGTTTGCTGAACCCGAGTGTTTTTCTGTTGGAAGTTTGCTGGGCAATTTTTATTTCACACTTACGAACAGTGACATGAAAGAGGAACCTGTGTGTGTTCACTGTGTGTTCACTGTGTGTGTTCACTGTGTGTGTTTACTGGTTTGTGTGTTCACTGGCCTGTGTGTTCACTGTGTGTGTTTACTGGTCTGTGTGTCACTGGTCTGTGTGTTCACTGAACAGTGTGTTCACTGTGTGTTCACTGACCTGTGTGTTCACTGTGTGTTCACTGACCTGTGTGTTCACTGACATGTGTGTTCACTGGCCTGTGTGTTCACTGGCCTGTGTGTTCACTGTGTGTTAACTGACCTGTGTGTTCACTGTGTGTTCACTGACCTGTGTGTTCACTGACATGTGTTTTCACTGGCCTGTGTGTTCACTGACCTGTGTGTTCACTGACCTGTGTGTTCACTGTGTGTTCACTGACCTGTGTGTTCACTGTGTGTTCACTGACCTGTGTGTTCACTGTGTGTTCACTGGCCTGTGTGTTCACTGACATGTGTGTTCACTGGCCTGTGTGTTCACTGACATGTGTGTTCACTGACATGTGTGTTCACTGACATGTGTGTTCACTGACCTGTGTGTTCACTGGCCTGTGTGTTCACTGACCTGTGTGTTCACTGGCCTGTGTGTTCACTGACCTGTGTGTTCACTGGCCTGCGTATTCACTGTGTGTTCACTGACCTGTGTGTTCACTGTGTGTTCACTGACCTGTGTGTTCACTGGCCTGTGTGTTCACTGACCTGTGTGTTAACTGACATGTGTGTTCACTGGCCTGTGTGTTCACTGACCTGTGTGTTCACTGGCCTGTGTGTTCACTGACCTGTGTGTTCACTGGCCTGTGTGTTCACTGTGTGTTCACTGACCTGTGTGTTCACTGTGTGTTCACTGACCTGTGTGTTCACTGACCTGTGTGTTCACTGACCTGTGTGTTCATTGACCTGTGTGTTCACTGTGTGTTCACTGACCTGTGTGTTCACTGTGTGTTCACTGACCTGTGTGTTCACTGGCCTGTGTGTTCACTGACCTGTGTGTTCACTGACCTGTGTGTTCACTGGCCTGTGTGTTCACTGGCTTGTGTGTTCACTGGCCTGTGTGTTCACTGACCTGTGTGTTAACTGACATGTGTGTTCACTGTATGTTCACTGTGTGTTCACTGACCTGTGTGTTCACTGACCTGTGTGTTAACTGACATGTGTGTTCACTGTATGTTCACTGTGTGTTCACTGACCTGTGTGTTCACTGGCCTGTGTGTTCACTGACCTGTGTGTTCACTGGCCTGTGTGTTCACTGGCCTGTGTGTTCACTGGCCTGTGTGTTCACTGGCCTGTGAGTTCACTGGCCTGTGTGTTCACTGACCTGTGTGTTCACTGACCTGTGTGTTCACTGGCCTGTGTGTTCACTGGCCTGTGTGTTCACTGGCCTATGTGTTCACTGGCCTGTGTGTTCACTGGCCTGTGTGTTCACTGGCCTGTGAGTTCACTGGCCTGTGTGTTCACTGACCTGTGTGTTCACTGACCTGTGTGTTCACTGGCCTGTGTGTTCACTGTATGTTCACTGTGTGTTCACTGTATGTTCACTGTGTGTTCACTGACCTGTGTGTTCACTAGCCTGTGTGTTCACTGGCCTGTGTGTTCACTGGCCTGTGTGTTCACTGGCCTGTGTGTTCACTGGCCTGTGTGTTCACTGGTCTGTGTGTTCACTGATCTGTGTGTTCACTGGCCTGTGTGTTCACTGGCCTGTGTGTTCACTGACCTGTGTGTTCACTGGCCTGTGTGTTCACTGGCCTGTGTGTTCACTGGCCTGTGTGTTCATTGGTCTGTGTGTTCACTGATCTGTGTGTTCACTGGCCTGTGTGTTCACTGACCTGTGTGTTCACTGGCCTGTGTGTTCACTGGCCTGTGTGTTCACTGACATGTGTGTTCACTGGCCTGCGTGTTCACTGACCTGTGTGTTCACTGGCCTGTGTGTTCACTGGCCTGTGTGTTCACTGGCCTGTGTGTTCAATGGCCTGTGTGTTCACTGGCCTGTGTGTTCACTGACCTGTGTGTTCACTGACCTGTGTGTTCAATGGCCTGTGTGTTCACTGGCCTGTGTGTTCACTGACCTGTGTGTTCACTGACCTGTGTGTTCACTGACCTGTGTGTTCACTGACCTGTGTGTTCACCGTGTGTTCACTGGCCTGTGTGTTCACTGACCTGTGTGTTCACTCTGTGTTCACTGACCTGTGTGTTCACTGGCCTGTGTGTTCACTGGCCTGTGTGTTCACTGACCTGTGTGTTCACTGACCTGTGTGTTCACTGCATAGCCTGTGTGTTCACTGGCCTATGTGTTCACTGGCCTGTGTGTTCACTGGCCTGTGTGTTCACTGACCTGTGTGTTCACTGACTTGTGTGTTCACTGACCTGTGTGTTCACTGTGTGTTCACTGGCCTGTGTGTTCACTGTGTGTTCACTGACCTGTGTGTTCACTGTGTGTTCACTGACCTGTGTGTTCACTGTGTGTTCACTGTGTGTTCACTGACATGTGTGTTCACTGACATGTGTGTTCACTGTGTGTTCACTGTGTGTTCACTGTGTGTTCACTGACCTGTGTGTTCACTGTGTGTTGACTGTGTGTTCACTGACCTGTGTGTTCACTAACCTGTGTGTTCACTGAGTGTTCACTGACCTGTGTGTTCACTGTGTGTTAACTGTGTGTTCACTGTGTGTTCTCTGTGAGTTCACTAACCTGTGTGTTCACTGTGTGTTCACTGTGTGTTCACTGTATGTTCACTGTGTGTTCACTGTGTGTTCACTGTATGTTCACTGTGTGTTCACTGTATGTTCACTGTGTGCTCACTGTGTGTTCACTGTGTGTTCACTAACCTGTGTGTTCACTAACCTGTGTGTTCACTAACCTGTGTGTTCACTAACCTGTGTGTTTACTCTGTGTTCACTGTGTGTTCACTAACCTGTGTGTTCACTTTGTGTTCACTGTGTGTTCACTAACCTGTGTGTTCACTGTGTGTTCACTGTGTGTTCACTTTTTGTTCTCTAACCTGTGTGTTCACTGTGTGTTCACTAACCTGTGTGTTCGCTGTGTGTTCACTGTGTGTTCTCTGTGTGTTCACTAACCTGTGTGTTCACTGTGTGTTCACTGTGTGTTCACTTTTTGTTCTCTAACCTGTGTGTTCACTGTGTGTTCACTGTGTGTTCACTGTGTGTTCACTGACCTGTGTGTTCACTGTGTGTTCACTGTGTGTTCACTGTGTGTTCACTGTGTGTTCACTTTTTGTTCTCTAACCTGTGTGTTCACTGTGTGTTCACTGTGTGTTCACTGTGTGTTCACTGTGTGTTCACTAACCTGTGTGTTCACTAACCTGTGTGTTCGTGTGTTCACTAACCTATTAAAAAACCAATCTCTCACCTAGTATATATTTACATGGTGATCTCAGACTTGTTTAATCCTCGTCATTCCTTAACAAACTTAGAATTTCATATTTGTTATGTGTTTGTCTGTCCTTATCTGCCTCCAGGCGCTCCATCTCATTGTCTGTTATTCCCGCCTCCATCAGCACGTCCTCCATCAGCTCTCCCTCTTCCTCTCACTGTGGTACAGTTAGCATCCTTCTCTCTTACTCCTGCATCCCTTCTCTAACCTAACTAACCTAACTAACCTAACCTAACTAACCTAACTAACCTAACCAACCTAACTAACTAAAGCTAAGTAACCTCGTTCTGACGGTCGTATTTCAACTCTCATTACGTATCTCTGACTCCTTTGCGTTTTTAGGTTTTACTTACGTCCACTATTTATACCCCCCGACGGTATCTTGAATGGAATGATCATGTCTCATCTGTTCTATTTTTCCAGCTATGGTCGTATAGTTGAATTATCTTATTGCTAACTTTGGCTCTTTTGGAGGAAGGAGTCGACCCACCGCCACCACTCTACCAGCCTGGAGTCGACCCACCACCACCACTCTACCAGCCTGGAGTCGACCCACCACCACCACCACTCTACCAGCCAGGAGTCGACAAACCACCACCACTCTACCAGCCAGGAGTCGACCCACCACCACCACTCTGCCAGCCAGGAGTCGACCCACCACCACCACTCTACCAGCCAGGAGTCGACCCACCACCACCACTCTACCAGCCAGGAGTCGACCCACCACCACCACTCTACCAGCCAGGAGTCGACCCACCACCACCACTCTACCAGCCAGGAGTTGACCCACCACCACCACTCTACCAGCCAGGAGTCGACCCACCACCACCACTCTACCAGCCAGGAGTCGACCCACCACCACCACTCTACCAGCCAGGAGTCGACCCATCACCACCACTCTACCAGCCAGGAGTCGACCCACCACCACCACCCTACCAGCCAGGAGTCGACCCACCACCACCACTCTACCAGCCAGGAGTCGACCCACCACCACCACTCTACCAGCCAGGAGTCGACCCATCACCACCACCCTACCAGCCAGGAGTCGACCCACCACCACCACACTACCAGCCTGGAGTCGACCCACCACCACCACCACTCTACCAGCCAGGAGTCGACAAACCACCACCACTCTACCAGCCAGGAGTCGACCCATCACCACCACCACTCTACCAGCCAGGAGTCGACCCACCACCACCACTCTACCAGCCAGGAGTCGACCCATCACCACCACCACACTACCAGCCAGGAGTCGACCCACCACCACCACTCTACCAGCCTGGAGTCGACCCACCACCACCACCACTCTACCAGCCAGGAGTCGACAAACCACCACCACTCTACCAGCCAGGAGTCGACCCACCACCACCACTCTACCAGCCAGGAGTCGACCCACCACCACCACTCTACCAGCCAGGAGTCGACCCACCACCACCACTCTACCAGCCAGGAGTCGACCCACCACCACCACTCTACCAGCCAGGAGTCGACCCACCACCACCACTCTACCAGCCAGGAGTCGACCCACCACCACCACTCTACCAGCCAGGAGTCGACCCACCACCACCACTCTACCAGCCAGGAGTCGACCCATCACCACCACCCTACCAGCCAGGACTCGACCCCTTGATTAAATTTATTCCACTCTAGTCAGCACAATTGTAGAATTGGATGCTGTCTAATCCTGGTCGGGGGATTAGAATTTATCAAGGAACTGGGAACTATAGATGGAATTAATAGAATTAAAACTGACGTAGGAATCTTGGGTAGTTCCGTCCTGACAGCTGCGTTATGACAGCTCTGGCATGACAGTGGGGGGGTGTTATGACAGCTCTGGCATGACAGTGTGGGGGGGTTATGACAGCTCTGGCATGACAGTGTGGGGGTGTTATGACAGCTCTGGCATGACAGTGTGGGGGTGTTATGACAGCTCTGGCATGACAGTGTGGGGGTGTTATGACAGCTCTGGCATGACAGTGGGGGGTGTTATGACAGCTCTGGCATGACAGTGTGGGGGGGGGTGTTATAACAGCTCTGGCATGACAGTGTGGGGGTGTTATGACAGCTCTGGCATGACAGTGTGTAGGGGTTATGACAGCTCTGGCATGACAGTGTGGGGGGTTATGACAGCTCTGGCATGACAGTGTGGGGGGGAGGTGTTATGACAGCTCTGGCATGACAGTGTGGGGGTGTTATGACAGCTCTGGCATGACAGTGTGGGGGGGGTTATGACAGCTCTGGCATGACAGTGTGGGGGGGAGGTGTTATGACAGCTCTGGCATGACAGTGTGGGGGTGTTATGACAGCTCTGGCGTGACAGTGTGGGGGTGTTATGACAGCTCTGGCGTGACAGTGTGGGGGTGTTATGACAGCTCTGGCATGACAGTGTGGGGGTGTTATGACAGCTCTGGCATGACAGTGTGGGGGGGGGGGTGTTATGACAGCTCTGGCATGACAGTGTGGGGGGGTTATGACAGCTCTAGCATGACAGTGTGGAGGGGGGGGGTGTTATGACAGCTCTGGCATGACAGTGTGGGGGGGTTATGACAGCTCTGGCATGACAGTGGGGGGGGTGTTATGACAGCTCTGGCATGACAGTGTGGGGGGGGTGTTATGACAGCTCTGGCATGACAGTGTGAGGGGGTTATGACAGCTCTAGCATGACAGTGTGGGGGGGTGTTATGACAGTTCTGGCATGACAGTGGGGGAGGGCGTTATGACAGCTCTGGCATGACAGTGTGTGGGGGGGGTGTTATGACAGCTCTGGCATGACAGTGGGGGGTGTTATGACAGCTCTGGCATGACAGTGTGGGGGGTGTTATGACAGCTCTGGCATGACAGTGTGGGGGTGTTATGACAGCTCTGGCATGACAGTAAGGGGCGTTATGACAGCTCTGGCATGACAGTAAGGGGCGTTATGACAGCTCTGGCATGACAGTGGGGGGTGTTATAACAGTTCTGGCATGACAGTGTGGGGGGGGTTATGACAGCTCTGGCATGACAGTGTAGGGGTGTTAAGACAGCTCTGGCATGACAGTGTGGGGGGTTATGACAGCTCTGGCATGACAGTAAGGGGCGTTATGACAGCTCTGGAATGACAGTAAGGGGCGTTATGACAGCTCTGGCATGTCAGTAAGGGGCGTTATGACAGCTCTGGCATGACAGTGTGGGGGGGTGTTATGACAGCTCTGGCATGACAGTGGGGGGGCGTTATGACAGCTATGGCATGACAGTGTAGGGGGGTTATGACAGCTCTGGCATGACAGTGTGGGGGGTGTTATGACAGCTCTGGCATGACAGTGGGGGGGTGTTATGACAGCTCTGGCTTGACAGTGTGGGGGTGTTATGACAGCTCTGGCATGACAGTGGGGGGTGTTATGACAGCTCTGGCATGACAGTGTGAAGGGTGTTATGACAGCTCTGGCATGACAGTGGGGGGGGGGTGTTATGACAGCTCTGGCATGACAGTGGGGGGGTGTTATGACAGCTCTGGCATGACAGTGGGGGGGTGTTATGACAGCTCTGGCATGACAGTGGGGGGGGTGTTATGACAGCTCTGGCATGACAGTGGGGGGTCGTTATGACAGCTCTGGCATGACAGTGTGGGGGCGTTATGAAAGCTCTGGCATGACAGTGTGGGGGCGTTATGACAGCTCTGGCATGACAGTGTGGGGGGGGGTGTTGTGACAGCTCTGGCATGACAGTGTGGGGGGTTATGACAGCTCTGGCATGACAGTGTGGGGGGTTATGACAGCTCTGGCATGACAGTGTGGGGGGGGTCGTTATGACAGCTCTGGCATGACAGTGTGGGGGCGTTATGACAGCTCTGGCATGACAGTGTGGGGGGTTATGACAGCTCTGGCATGACAGTGTGGGGGGGGGTGTTATGACAGCTCTGGCATGACAGTGTGGGGGGGTGTTATGACAGCTCTGGCATGACAGTGTGGGGGGTGTTATGACAGCTCTGGCATGACAGTGGGGGGTCGTTATGACAGCTCTGGCATGACAGTGTGGGGGCGTTATGACAGCTCTGGCATGACAGTGTGGGGGGTTATGACAGCTCTGGCATGACAGTGTGGGGGGGGTGTTGTGACAGCTCTGGCATGACAGTGTGGGGGGTTATGACAGCTCTGGCATGACAGTGGGGGGCGTTATGACAGCTCTGGCATGACAGTGTGGGGGCGTGATGACAGCTCTGGCATGACAGTGGAGGGGTGTTATGACAGCTCTGGCATGACAGTGGGGGGGTGTTATGACAGCTCTGGCATGACAGTGTGGGGGGTGTTATGACAGCTCTGGCATGACAGTGTGGGGGCGTGATGACAGCTCTGGCATGACAGTGGAGGGGTGTTATGACAGCTCTGGCATGACAGTGGGGGGGGTGTTATGACAGCTCTGGCATGACAGTGTGGGGGGTGTTTATGACAGCTCTGGCATGACAGTGGGGGGGTGTTATGACAGCTCTGGCATGACAGTGTGGGGGGTGTTATGACAGCTCTGGCAT
>NC_091161.1:9944609-9948966 GCF_040958095.1 Procambarus clarkii | reverse complement strand
AATTAGTTTCCCCTTTGTCACCCCTGTATTCCCCCCCTATTCATGTGTAGTTGCCACTTTTGTGTAGCCAGGGGGGAGGAGGGGGGAGGGGGGAAGGGGAGGTTTGGGGAGGGGGGAGGGGGGAAGGGGAGGTTTGGGGAGGGGGGAGGGGGGGAGGGGGGAAGGGGAGGTTTGGGGAGGGGGGGAGGGGGGGGGGGCATGTTTGGGTCCAGCTGATGCCGATAATTGAATGTGGTCCGCCCAGCTGTGTGGCCGAGACCGACAGACGTGAATATATCTATCTATAGATAGTCGTGGCTCAGTGGGTGTGGACAGATAATATTATTATCTTTGTATATATTTGTTATTTATATGGACAAGAGTTCTTACATTCTTGAGCAGCCGTTGAAGTGGTTGGGCAGCATTCCTTTCCCCTCCGTCCCATCCCCAAGTCCTTATCCTGACCCCTTCTCTGTGCTGTATAGTCGTAATGGCTAGGAGCCAGATTCACGAAGTAGTTACGCAAGCACTTACGAACCTGGGGGCCAGATTCACGAAGCAGTTACGCAAGCACTTACGAACCTGGGGCCAGACTCACGAAGCAGTTACGCAAGCACTTACGAACCTGGGGCCAGATTCACGAAGCAGTTACGCAAGCACCTACGAACCTGGGGCCAGATTCACGAAGCAGTTACGCAAGCACTTACGAACCTGGGGCCAGATTCACGAAGCAGTTACGCAAGCACTTACGAACCTGGGGGCCAGATTCACGAAGCAGTTACGCAAGCACTTACGAACCTGGGGACCAGATTCACGAAGCAGTTACGCAAGCACCTACGAACCTGGGGCCAGATTCACGAAGCAGTTACGCAAGCACTTACGAACCTGGGGCCAGATTCACGAAGCAGTTACGCAAGCACTTACGAACCTGGGGGCCAGACTCAGGAGGTAGTTACGCAAGCACTTACGAACCTGGGGCCAGATTCACGAAGTAGTTACGCAAGCACTTACGAACGTGTCCATCTTTTCTCAATCTTTGGCGGCTTTGTTTACAATTATTAAACAGTTAATGAGCTCGGAAGCACCAGGAGGCTGTTTATAACAATAACAACAGTTGATTGGCAAGTTTTCATGCTTGTAAACTGTTTAATAAATGTAACCAAAGCCGTCAAAGATTGAGGAAAGATGTACACGTTCGTAAGTACTTGCGTAACTGCTTCGTTAATCTGGCCCCCAGGTTCGTAAGTGCTTGCGTAACAGCTTCGTGAATCTTGCCCCAGGTTCGTAAGTGTTTGCGGGTTTTCTTCCTATTGGGGAGTGTTGTACATTCTGCTATGGCGGTGTGTCCACTCACAGGATGAGTGACGCTGCCCAATACTGTCACTATGGCGGTGTGTCCACTCACAGGATGAGTGACGCTGCCCAATACTGTCACTATGGCGGTGTGTCCACTCACAGGATGAGTGACGCTGCCCAATACTGTCACTATGGCGGTGTGTCCACTCACAAGATGAGTGACGCTGCCCAATACTGTCACTATGGCGGTGTGTACACTCACAGGATGAGTGGCGCTGCCCAATACTGTCACTATGGCGGTGTGTCCACTCACAGGATGAGTGGCGCTGCCCAATACTGTCACTATGGCGGTGTGTCCACTCACAGGATGAGTGGCACTGCCCAATACTGTCACTATGACGGTGTGTCCACTCACAGGATGAGTGGCACTGCCCAATACTGTCACTATGGTGGTGTGTCCACTCACAGGATGAGTGGCGCTGCCCAATACTGTCACTATGGCGGTGTGTCCACTCACAGGATGAGTGACGCTGCCCAATACTGTCACTATAGTGGTGTGTCCACTCACAGGATGAGTGACGCTGCCCAATACTGTCACTATGGCGGTGTGTCCACTCACAGGATGAGTGGCGCTGCCCAATACTGTCACTATGGCGGGGTGTCCACTCACAGGATGAGTGGCGCTGCCCAATACTGTCACTATGGCGGTGTGTCCACTCACAGGATGAGTGGCGCTGCCCAATACTGTCACTATGGCGGTGTGTCCACTCACAGGATGAGTGGCGCTGCCCAATACTGTCACTATGGCGGGGTGTCCACTCACAGGATGAGTGACGCTGCCCAATACTGTCACTATGGCGGTGTGTCCACTCACAAGATGAGTGGCGCTGCCCAATACTGTCACTATGGCGGTGTGTCCACTCACAGGATGAGTGGCGCTGCCCAATACTGTCACTATGGCGGTGTGTCCACTCACAGGATGAGTGACGCTGCCCAATACTGTCACTATGGCGGTGTGTTCACTCACAGGATGAGTGGTGCTGCCCAATACTGTCACTATGGCGGTGTGTTCACTCACAGGATGAGTGACGCTGCCCAATACTGTCACTATGGCGGTGTGTCCACTCACAGGATGAGTGGCGCTGCCCAATACTGTCACTATGGCGGTGTGTCCACTCACAGGATGAGTGGCGCTGCCCAATACTGTCACTATGGCGGTGTGTCCACTCACAGGATGAGTGGCGCTGCCCAATACTGTCACTATGGCGGTGTGTCCACTCACAGGATGAGTGACGCTGCCCAATACTGTCACTATGGCGGTGTGTCCACTCACAGGATGAGTGACGCTGCCCAATACTGTCACTATGGCGGTGTGTCCACTCACAGGATGAGTGGCGCTGCCCAATACTGTCACTATGGCGGTGTGTCCACTCACAGGATGAGTGGCGCTGCCCAATACTGTCACTATGGCGGTGTGTCCACTCACAGGATGAGTGGCGCTGCCCAATACTGTCACTATGGCGGTGTGTCCACTCACAGGATGAGTGACGCTGCCCAATACTGTCACTATGGCGGTGTGTCCACTCACAGGATGAGTGACGCTGCCCAATACTGTCACTATGGCGGTGTGTCCACTCACAGGATGAGTGACGCTGCCCAATACTGTCACTATGGCGGTGTGTCCACTCACAGGATGAGTGGCGCTGCCCAATACTGTCACTATGGCGGTGTGTTCACTCACAGGATGAGTGGCGCTGCCCAATACTGTCACTATGGCGGTGTGTCCACTCACAGGATGAGTGACGCTGCCCAATACTGTCACTATGGCGGTGTGTCCACTCACAGGATGAGTGGCGCTGCCCAATACTGTCACTATGGCGGTGTGTTCACTCACAGGATGAGTGACGCTGCCCAATACTGTCACTATGGCGGTGTGTCCACTCACAGGATGAGTGACGCTGCCCAATACTGTCACTCTGGCGGTGTGTTCACTCACAGGATGAGTGGCACTGCCCAATACTGTCACTATGGCGGTGTGTCCACTCACAGGATGAGTGGCGCTGCCCAATACTGTCACTATGGCGGTGTGTCCACTCACAGGATGAGTGACGCTGCCCAATACTGTCACTATGGCGGTGTGTCCACTCACAGGATGAGTGGCGCTGCCCAATACTCTCACTATGGCGGTGTGTCCACTCACAGGATGAGTGGCGCTGCCCAATACTGTCACTATGGCGGTGTGTCCACTCACAGGATGAGTGGCGCTGCCCAATACTGTCACTATGACGGTGTGTCCACTCACAGGATGAGTGACGCTGCCCAATACTGTCACTATGGCGGTGTGTCCACTCACAGGATGAGTGGCGCTGCCCAATACTGTCACTATGGCGGTGTGTCCACTCACAGGATGAGTGGCGCTGCCCAATACTGTCACTATGGCGGTGTGTCCACTCACAGGATGAGTGACGCTGCCCAATACTGTCACTATGGCGGTGTGTCCACTCACAGGATGAGTGGCGCTGCCCAATACTGTCACTATGGCGGTGTGTCCACTCACAGGATGAGTGGCGCTGCCCAATACTGTCACTATGGCGGTGTGTCCACTCACAGGATGAGTGGCGCTGCCCAATACTGTCACTATGGCGGTGTGTCCACTCACAGGATGAGTGACGCTGCCCAATACTGTCACTATGGCGGTGTGTCCACTCACAGGATGAGTGGCGCTGCCCAATACTGTCACTATGGCGGTGTGTCCACTCACAGGATGAGTGGCGCTGCCCAATACTGTCACTATGGCGGTGTGTCCACTCACAGGATGAGTGGCGCTGCCCAATACTGTCACTATGGCGGTGTGTCCACTCACAGGATGAGTGGCGCTGCCCAATACTGTCACTATGGCGGTGTGTCCACTCACAGGATGAGTGACGCTGCCCAATACTGTCACTATGGCTGTGTGTCCACTCACAGGATGAGTGGCGCCGCCCAATACTGTCACTATGGCGGTGTGTCCACTCACAGGATGAGTGGCGCTGCCCAATACTGTCACTATGGCGGTGTGTCCACTCACAGGATGAGTGGCGCT
>NC_091161.1:9919609-9939609 GCF_040958095.1 Procambarus clarkii | reverse complement strand
GACCGGATAGAACCAACGAGGAACCAGACCGGATAGAACCAACGAGGAACCAGACCGGATAGAACCAACGAGGAACCAGACCGGATAGAACCAACGAGGAACCAGACTGGATAGAACCAACGAGGAACCAGACTGGATAGAACCAACGAGGAACCAGACTGGATAGAAGCAACAAAGAACCAGACCGGATAGAAGCAACGAAGAACAAGACCGAATAGAACCAACGAAGAACCAGACCGGATATAACCAACGAAGAACCAGACCGAATAGAAGCAACGAGGAACCAGACCGGATAGAAGCAACGAAGAACAAGACCGAATAGAACCAACGAAGAACCAGACCGGATATAACCAACGAAGAACCAGACCGAATAGAAGCAACGAGGAACCAGACCGGATAGAAGCAACAAAGAACCAGACCGGATAGAAGCAACAAAGAACCAGACCGGATAGAACTAACGAAGAACCAGACCGGATAGAACCAACGAACAGAGAGGAGGAATCAACCCACCAAAGCCGTTTAAGAAGGTGATTTAAGGAAACCACGAGACCCAGTAACACCAAGATGGTTCAGAACCGTCTTCACCGGTTCAGACGGACAAATAGACGTCGAGGAGAGAGAGAAGAAGGAAGGAATGAAGAAGGAATGAAGAACGAAGAGAAGAACACTCTACGAAGCAGAACAGATGAACAAAAAAATTAAAACGTTAAGTTAAAACGCTTCTTTATGTCTGAAATGAAAGACATGGAGGATAGCAGCCACCGTGGGAGACATGGAGGATAGCAGCCACCGTGGGAGACATGGAGGATAGCAGCCACCGTGGGAGACATGGAGGATAGCAGCCACCGTGGGAGACATGGAGGATAGCAGCCCCTGTGGGAGACATGGAGGATAGCAGCCACCGTGGGAGACATGGAGGATAGCAGCCACCGTGGGAGACATGGAGGATAGCAGCCACCGTGGGAGACATGGAGGATAGCAGCCACAGTGGGAGACATGGAGGATAGCAGCCACCGTGGGAGACATGGAGGATAACAGCCACCGTGGGAGACATGGAGGATAGCAGCCACCGTGGGAGACATGGAGGATAGCAGCCACCGTGGGAGACATGGAGGATAGCAGCCACCGTGGGAGTGATGGAGGATAGCAGCCACCGTGGGAGACATGGAGGATAGCAGCCACCGTGGGAGTGATGGAGGATAGCAGCCACCGTGGGAGACATGGAGGATAGCAGCCACCGTGGGAGAGATGGAGGATAGCAGCCACCGTGGGAGACATGGAGGATAACAGCCACTTTGGGAGACATGGAGGATAGCAGCCACCGTGGGAGTGATGGAGGACAGCAGCCACCGTGGGAGAGATGGAGGATAGTACCCACCGTGGGAGAGATGGAGGATAGCAGCCACCGTGGGAGAGATGGAGGATAGCAGCCACCGTGGGAGACATGGAGGATAGCAGCCACCGTGAGAGACATGGAGGATAGCAGCCACCGTGGAAGAGATGGAGGATAGCAGCCACCGTGGGAGACATGGAGGATAGCAGCCACCGTGGGAGACATGGAGGATAGCAGCCACCGTGGGAGACATGGATGATAGCAGCCACCGTGGGAGACATGGAGGATAGCAGCCACCGTGGGAGACATGGAGGATAGCAGCCACCGTGGGAGACATGGAGGATAGCAGCCACCGTGGGAGACATGGAAGATAGCAGCCACCGTGGGAGACATGGAGGATAGCAGCCACCGTGGGAGACATGGAGGATAGCAGCCACCGTGGAAGAGATGGAGGATAGCAGCCACCGTGGGAGACATGGAGGATAGCAGCCACCGTGGGAGACATGGAGGATAGCAGCCACCGTGGGAGACATGGATGATAGCAGCCACCGTGGGAGACATGGAGGATAGCAGCCACCGTGGGAGACATGGAGGATAGCAGCCACCGTGGGAGACATGGAGGATAGCAGCCACCGTGGGAGACATGGAGGATAGCAGCCACCGTGGGAGACATGGAGGATAGCAGCCACCGTGGGAGACATGGAGGATAGCAGCCACCGTGGGAGACATGGAGGATAGCAGCCACCGTGGGAGACATGGAGGATAGCAGCCACCGTGGAAGAGATGGAGGATAGCAGCCACCGTGGGAGACATGGAGGATAGCAGCCACCGTGGGAGACATGGAGGATAGCAGCCACCGTGGGAGACATGGAGGATAGCAGCCACCGTGGGAGACATGGAGGATAGCAGCCACTGTGGGAGACATGGAGGATAGCAGCCACCGTGGGAGACATGGAGGATAGCAGCCACCGTGGGAGACATGGAG
Organism: Procambarus clarkii; assembly: GCF_040958095.1. NCBI lineage: Eukaryota > Metazoa > Arthropoda > Malacostraca > Decapoda > Cambaridae > Procambarus > Procambarus clarkii. The sequence goes on along the minus strand of NC_091161.1, from coordinate 9,937,291 downwards.
GATAGCAGCCACCGTGGGAGACATGGAGGATAGCAGCCACCGTGGGAGACATGGAGGATAGCAGCCACCGTGGGAGACATGGAGGATAGCAGCCACCGTGGGAGAGATGGAGGATAGCAGCCACCGTGGGAGAGATGGAGGATAGCAGCCACCGTGGAAGAGGTGGTGGATAGCAGCCACCGTGGGAGAGATGGAGGATAGCAGCCACCGTGGAAGAGGTGGAGGATAGCAGCCACCGTGGGAGAGGTGGTGGATAGCAGCCACCGTGGGAGAGATGGAGGATAGCAGCCACCGTGGAAGAGGTGGTGGATAGCAGCCACCGTGGGAGAGATGGAGGATAGCAGCCACCGTGGAAGAGATGGAGGATAGCAGCCACCGTGGGAGAGATGGTGGATAACAGCCACCGTGGGAGACATAGAGGATAGCAGCCACCGTGGAAGAGATGGAGGATAGCAGCCACCGTGGGAGACATGGAGGATAGCAGCCACCGTGGGAGACATGGAGGATCGCAGCCACCGTGGGAGACATGGAGGATAGCAGCCACCGTGGGAGACATGGAGCATAGCAGCCACTGTGGGAGACATGGAGGATAGCAGCCACCGTGGGAGACATGGAGGATAGCAGCCACCGTGGGAGACATGGAGGATAGCAGCCACCGTGGGAGACATGGAGGATAGCAGCCACCGTGGGAGACATGGAGGATAGCAGCCACCGTGGGAGAGATGGAGGATAGCAGCCACCGTGGGAGAGATGGAGGATAGCAGCCACCGTGGAAGAGGTGGTGGATAGCAGCCACCGTGGGAGAGATGGAGCATAGCAGCCACCGTGGAAGAGATGGAGGATAGCAGCCACCGTGGGAGAGGTGGTGGATAGCAGCCACCGTGGGAGAGATGGAGGATAGCAGCCACCGTGGAAGAGGTGGTGGATAGCAGCCACCGTGGGAGACATGGAGGATAGCAGCCACCGTGGAAGAGATGGAGGATAGCAGCCACCGTGGGAGAGATGGTGGATAACAGCCACCGTGGGAGACATAGAGGATAACAGCCACCGTGGGAGACATGGAGGATAGCAGCCACCGTGGGAGAGATGGAGGATAGCAGCCACCGTGGGAGAGATGGAGGATAGCAGCCACCGTGGGAGACATGGAGGATAGCAGCCACCGTGGGAGAGATGGTGGATAACAGCCACCGTGGGAAAGATGGATGATAGCAGCCACCGTGGGAGACATGGAGGATAACAGCCACCGTGGGAGACATGGAGGATAGCAGCCACCGTGGGAGAGATGGAGGATAGCAGCCACCGTGGGAGAGATGGAGGATAGCAGCCACAGTGGGAGAGATGGAGGATAGCAGCCACCGTGGGAGAGATGGTGGATAACAGCCACCGTGGGAGACATGGAGGATAGCAGCCATCGTGGGAGAGATGGAGGATAGCAGCCACCGTGGGAGACATGGAGGATAACAGCCACCGTGGGAGAGATGGAGGATAGCAGCCACCGTGGGAGACATGGAGGATAGCAGCTACCGTGGGAGAGATGGAGGATAGCAGCCACCGTGGGAGAGATGGAGGATAGCAGCCACCGTGGGAGAGATGGAGGATAGCAGCCACCGTGGGAGAGATGGAGGATAGCAGCCACCGTGGAAGAGGTGGTGGATAGCAGCCACCGTGGGAGAGATGGAGGATAGCAGCCACCGTGGGAGAGATGGAGGATAACAGCCACCGTGGGAGACATGGAGGATAACAGCCACCGTGGGAGACATGGAGGATAGCAGCCACCGTGGGAGAGATGGAGGATAGCAGCCACCGTGGGAGACATGGAGGATAGCAGCCACCGTGGGAGACATGGAGGATAGCAGCCACCGTAGGAGACATGGAGGATAGCAGCCACCGTGGGAGACATGGAGGATAGCAGCCACCGTGGGAGAGATGGAGGATAGCAGCCACCGTGGGAGACATGGAGGATAGCAGCCACCGTGGGAGACATGGAGGATAGCAGCCACCGTGGGAGACATGGAGGATAGCAGCCACCGTGGGAGACATGGAGGATAACAGCCACCGTGGGAGAGATGGAGGATAGCAGCCACCGTGGGAGAGATGGAGGATAGCAGCCACCGTGGGAGACATGGAGGATAGCAGCCACCGTGGGAGACATGGAGGATAGCAGCCATCGTAGGAGAGATGGAGGATAGCAGCCACCGTGGGAGACATGGAGGATAGCAGCCACCGTGGGAGACATGGAGGATAGCAGCCACCGTGGGAGACATGGAGGATAGCAGCCACCGTGGGAGACATGGAGGATAGCAGCCACCGTGGGAGACATGGAGGATAGCAGCCACCGTGGGAGAGATGGAGGACAGCAGCCACCGTGGGAGACATGGAGGATAGCAGCCACCGTGGGAGAGATGGAGGATAGCAGCCACCGTGGGAGAGATGGAGGATAGCAGCCACCGTGGGAGAGATGGAGGATAGCAGCCACCGTGGGAGAGATGGAGGATAGCAGCCACCGTGGAAGAGGTGGTGGATAGCAGCCACTGTGGGAGAGATGGAGGATAGCAGCCACCGTGGGAGAGATGGAGGATAACAGCCACCGTGGGAGACATGGAGGATAACAGCCACCATGGGAGACATGGAGGATAGCAGCCACCGTGGGAGAGATGGAGGATAGCAGCCACCGTGGGAGAGATGGAGGATAACAGCCACCGTGGGAGACATGGAGGATAACAGCCACCGTGGGAGACATGGAGGATAGCAGCCACCGTGGGAGAGATGGAGGATAGCAGCCACCGTGGGAGACATGGAGGATAACAGCCACCGTGGGAGAGATGGAGGATAGCAGCCACCGTGGGAGACATGGAGGACAACAGCCACCGTGGGAGACATGGAGGATAGCAGCCACCGTGGGAGAGATGGAGGATAGCAGCCACCGTGGGAGACATGGAGGATAGCAGCCACCGTGGGAGAGATGGAGGATAGTAGCCACCGTGGGAGACATGGAGGATAGCAGCCACCGTGGGAGAGATGGAGGATAGCAGCCACCGTGGGAGAGATGGAGGATAGCAGCCACCGTGGGAGAGATGGAGGATAGCAGCCACCGTGGGAGAGATGGAGGATAGCAGCCACCGTGGGAGAGATGGAGGATAGCAGCCACCGTGGGAGAGATGGAGGATAGCAGCCACCGTGGGAGAGATGGTGGATAACAGCCGCCGTGGGAGAGATGGAGGATAACAGCCACCGTGGGAGAGATGGAGGATAACAGCCACGGTGGGAGAGATGGAGGATAGCAGCCACCGTGGGAGAGATAGAGGACAGCAGCCACCATGGGAGACATGGAGGATAGCAGCCACCGTGGGAGAGATGGAGGATAGCAGCCACCGTGGGAGAGATGGAGGATAGCAGCCACCGTGGGAGAGATGGAGGATAGGAGCCACCGTGGGAGAGATGGAGGATAGCAGCCACCGTGGGAGAGATGGAGGATAGAAGCCACCGTGGGAGTGATGGAGGATAGCAGCCACCGTGGGACAGATGGTGGATAGCAGCCACCGTGGGAGTGATGGAGGATAGCAGCCACCGTGGAAGAGGTGGTGGATAGCAGCCACCGTGGGAGAGATGGAGGATAGCAGCCACCGTGGGAGAGATGGAGGATAACAGCCACCGTGGGAGAAATGGAGGATAACAGCCACCGTGGGAGACATGGAGGATAGCAGCTACCGTGGGAGAGATGGAGGATAGCAGCCACCGTGGGAGACATGGAGGATAGCAGCCACCGTGGGAGACATGGAGGATAGCAGCCACCGTAGGAGACATGGAGGATAGCAGCCACCGTGGGAGACATGGAGGATAGCAGCCACCGTGGGAGAGATGGAGGATAGCAGCCACCGTGGGAGACATGGAGGATAGCAGCCACCGTGGGAGACATGGAGGATAGCAGCCACCGTGGGAGACATGGAGGATAGCAGCCACCGTGGGAGACATGGAGGATAACAGCCACCGTGGGAGAGATGGAGGATAGCAGCCACCGTGGGAGAGATGGAGGATAGCAGCCACCGTGGGAGACATGGAGGATAGCAGCCACCGTGGGAGACATGGAGGATAGCAGCCATCGTAGGAGAGATGGAGGATAGCAGCCACCGTGGGAGACATGGAGGATAGCAGCCACCGTGGGAGACATGGAGGATAGCAGTCACCGTGGGAGACATGGAGGATAGCAGCCACCGTGGGAGACATGGAGGATAGCAGCCACCGTGGGAGACATGGAGGATAACAGCCACCGTGGGAGAGATGGAGGATAGCAGCCACCGTGGGAGACATGGAGGATAGCAGCCACCGTGGGAGAGATGGAGGATAGCAGCCACCGTGGGAGAGATGGAGGATAGCAGCCACCGTGGGAGAGATGGAGGATAGCAGCCACCGTGGGAGAGATGGAGGATAGCAGTCACCGTGGAAGAGGTGGTGGATAGCAGCCACTGTGGGAGAGATGGAGGATAGCAGCCACCGTGGGAGAGATGGAGGATAACAGCCACCGTGGGAGACATGGAGGATAACAGCCACCATGGGAGACATGGAGGATAGCAGCCACCGTGGGAGAGATGGAGGATAGCAGCCACCGTGGGAGAGATGGAGGATAACAGCCACCGTGGGAGACATGGAGGATAACAGCCACCGTGGGAGACATGGAGGATAGCAGCCACCGTGGGAGAGATGGAGGATAGCAGCCACCGTGGGAGACATGGAGGATAACAGCCACCGTGGGAGAGATGGAGGATAGCAGCCACCGTGGGAGACATGGAGGATAACAGCCACCGTGGGAGAGATGGAGGATAGCAGCCACCGTGGGAGACATGGAGGATAACAGCCACCGTGGGAGACATGGAGGATAGCAGCCACCGTGGGAGAGATGGAGGATAGCAGCCACCGTGGGAGACATGGAGGATAGCAGCCACCGTGGGAGAGATGGAGGATAGTAGCCACCGTGGGAGACATGGAGGATAGCAGCCACCGTGGGAGAGATGGAGGATAGCAGCCACCGTGGGAGAGATGGAGGATAGCAGCCACCGTGGGAGAGATGGAGGATAGCAGCCACCGTGGGAGAGATGGAGGATAGCAGCCACCGTGGGAGAGATGGAGGATAGCAGCCACCGTGGGAGAGATGGAGGATAGCAGCCACCGTGGGAGAGATGGTGGATAACAGCCGCCGTGGGAGAGATGGAGGATAACAGCCACCGTGGGAGAGATGGAGGATAACAGCCACCGTGGGAGAGATGGAGGATAGCAGCCACCGTGGGAGAGATAGAGGACAGCAGCCACCATGGGAGACATGGAGGATAGCAGCCACCGTGGGAGAGATGGAGGATAGCAGCCACCGTGGGAGAGATGGAGGATAGCAGCCACCGTGGGAGAGATGGAGGATAGGAGCCACCGTGGGAGAGATGGAGGATAGCAGCCACCGTGGGAGAGATGGAGGATAGAAGCCACCGTGGGAGTGATGGAGGATAGCAGCCACCGTGGGACAGATGGTGGATAGCAGCCACCGTGGGAGTGATGGAGGATAGCAGCCACCGTGGGAGAGATGGAGGATAGCAGCCACCGTGGGAGAGATGGTGGATATCCACCGTGGGAGAGATGGAGGATAACAGCCACCGTGGGAGAGATGGAGGATAGCACCCACCGTGGGAGAGATGGTGGATAACAGCCACCGTGGGAGAGATGGTGGATAACAGCCACCGTGGGAGAGATGGTGGATATCCACCGTGGGAGAGATGGAGGATAACAGTAACCGTGGGAGAGATGGAGGATAACAGCCACCGTGGGAGAGATGGAGGATAGCAGCCACCGTGGGAGAGATGGAGGATAACAGCCACCGTGGGAGAGATGACAGATAATAGCCACCGTGGGAGACATGGAGGATAACAGCCACCGTGGGAGACATGGAAGATAACAGCCACCGTAGGAGAGGATATCGGCACATCGTGGCGATACGGTGTGTGCCGGACTGGCCCATGAGGAGGGTGAACACGCCGGTGTTTCCCAGTAGGAGCAGACGACGTGTACCTGGAGAGCGAATTCACCGGGATTGATGAACACTGCTAATGTTCATTGATGAACACTGTTAATGTTCATTGATGAACACTGCTAATGTATTGCATCCTGCGTAAAAGCGACACATTTGTAAATATGTAGTAATACTTTAATATAATATATATATATATATATATATATATATATATATATATATATATATATATATATATATATATATATATACATATATATATATATATATATATATATATATATATATATATAGTGGTGAAGGAGTTAATATATTGTTTAAGGTGTAATTGTGTCATGTTTATCTGTCACTTTAGTCATTGAACAACAAATTACAACTTCCTGTTGTTGAGAACTTGTCACCCACTTGGGGTTAGGTAAGGACCTAGAGGTTATTAGATACGTTAACAGCCACAACCCTTGTTACTGGTCCACAGTGGTCGGAGCAGGGGTGGTGAGGGAGGGTGGGGGGATGGTGAGAAAGGGAGGGGAGGGGGATGGTGAGGGATGGTGAGGGAGGAGGGGAGGGAGGGAGGGAGGGAGGTCATCCATCCCTGTGACTCCAGTCGTTAGTCTCTGACACAGCCTCCACCTGCTGGTGAATCCTCACCATCACCACCACCATCACCATCACCATCACCATCACCACCACCATCACCACCATCACCATCACTATCACCATCACCATCACCATCACCATCACCATCACCATCACCACCATCACCATCACTATCACCATCACCATCACCACCACCATCACCACCATCACCATCACTATCACCATCACCATCACCATCACCATCACCATCACCATCACCACCATCACTATCACTATCACCATCACCATCACCACCATCACCACCATCATCACCTACATTGATGGTGATGGTGATGGTGGTGACAACCACAACCACAGCCTCAGCACCACACCCAAAACCTCAACACCACAACCACATCACCACACCAGAAACACCACACCAGAAACACCACACCAGAAACACCACACCAGAAACACCACACCTGAAACACCACACCTGAAACACCACACCTGAAACACCACACCTGAAACACCACACCAGAAAGTGACACCACACCTGAAACACCACACCAGAAACACCACACCTGAAACACCACACCTGAAACACCACACCAGAAAGGAAGGAAATAGGAGCTAAAAGCATGAAAGAAGAGGTGAAAGCAATCAACAATATCGTAGTGAGAGAACCAACAGTCTGATGGAACTGCTGTAATTGCCACCAGGAATTCACCCAAAGTAAACAAAAAGAAAAAAAAAATATGGTTTGTTTGATTCCTGTGTTTCAAACCATTCAATTTTTATATATTACTTTCGAAATTATATAAATTCAAGAAAAGTAATTTCTCTGTATTATTTTATATCATCCATTCGATAAGAAATAATGTCTGTTTGACTGGCAAAAGTTGTCAGAGGCCTGTGGCTAGCCTCGCCCAAACTTGCAGGGGGCCTGGTCTGCGGTACAGGCCGGTCATAGGTTAGTCCGGGAAAGTTTAGATTAAATTTTCTTTAAAATATTAGTATTTATAGACCTTTCTGACAGAAGGGGCGGGAGGGAGGAAAGGGACGAAGTATGACTAAGGGGATAGGGATAGGGGTGGTCTAGGGGGGAGATAGGGGTTAGGAGCAGGGGATAGGAGAGGTTAGGGGCTGAGAAAGAGACTAGGAGGATGGAACAGGGGCTGGCGAGGGGAGACAAGATTATCCCCAACTCCCACCATGTATCCCTCCCTGGGATAGGCATGGTGGGGAAGGATAGGGAATCCCTCTCCTGGGGATAGTCTTGTCTCTCCCACCATCCCCTGTTCCACATATTCCTGTTCCCGCCTGTACAAAAGAAACATTAACGGAAACCCATGAACAAAAACGCTTCTACCTGCCAAGGCAAAATAAACACACAGGAAAAATGTATATGCTAAGCACGTGTTCGAACACACGTGGGGGGTATAGACGTGTTCGAACACAAGGGAGGTATAGACGTGTTCGAACACAAGTGGGGGGGGAATAGACGTGTTCGAACACACGTGGGGTATAGACGTGTTCGAACACACCTGGGGTATAGACGTGTTCGGACACACGTGGGATATAGACGTGTTCGAACACACGTGGGGGTATAGACGTGTTCGAACACAAGGGAGGTATAGACGTGTTCGAACACAGGTGGGGGTATAGACGTGTTCGAACACACGTGGAGGTATAGACGTGTTGGAGCACAAGTGAAGGTATAGACGTGTTCGAACACACGTGGGGGTATAGACGTGTTCGAACACAGGGGAGGTATAGACGTGTTCGAACACACGTGGGGTATAGACGTGTTCGAACACACGTGGGGGTATAGACGTGTTCGAACACTAGGGAGGTATAGACGTGTTCGAACACAAGGGAGGTATAGACGTGTTCGAACACACGTGGGGGTATAGACATGTTCGAACACAGGGGAGGTACAGACGTGTTCGAACACAAGGGAGGTATAGACGTGTTCGAACACAAGGGAGGTATAGACGTGTTCGAACACACGTGGGGGTATAGACGTGTTCGAACACAAGGGAGGTATAGACGTGTTCGAACACACGTGGGGGTATAGACGTGTTCGAACACAAGGGAGGTATAGACGTGTTCGAACACACGTGGGGGTATAGACGTGTTCGAACACACGTGGAGGTATAGACGTGTTGGAACACAAGTGAAGGTATAGACGTGTTCGAACACTAGGGAGGTATAGACGTGTTCGAACACTAGTGTGGAACAAGTGAACCAAAACACAATTGTGGGACAAAATGGAAGTGAGCCCAACATGTCACTATTGGCTTGAGGGGCTGGGTGGGGGGGGGGGAGGAGCAGGATAGGTGGTTAGGGGGTGTTGACCAGGCTAGTTGAAGGGGGAGAGGTAGGGAAGGGGTGTTGACCAGGCTAGTTGAAGGGGGAGAGGTAGGGAAGGGGTGTTGACCAGGCTAGTTGAAGGGGGAGAGGTAGGGAAGGGGTGTTGACCAGGCTAGTTGAAGGGGGAGAGGTAGGGAAGGGGTGTTGACCAGGCTAGTTGAAGGGGGAGAGGTAGGGAGGGGGTGTTCACCAGGCTAGTTGAAGGGGGAGAGGTAGGGAGGGGGTTTTGACCAGGCTAGTTGAAGGGGGAGAGGTAGGGAGGGGGTGTTGACCAGGCTAGTTGAAGGGGGAGAGGTAGGGAGGGGGTGTTGACCAGGCTAGTTGAAGGGGGAGAGGTAGGGAGGGGGTGTTGACCAGGCTAGTTGAAGGGGGAGAGGTAGGGAGGGGGTCTTGACCAGGCTAGTTGAAGGGGGAGAGGTAGGGAGGGGGTCTTGACCAGGCTAGTTGAAGGGGGAGAGGTAGAGAGAAGGATTAAAGCCCAGACTCCACACCATCCCACCATTCCAACCATTCTCTATCCTACCGTCCCAACGGTCCAGTGTTCAAGCATTTCACTGTCCAATTATCTAGCCTCTGCTCTAAATTATTCAGTCTTTTTTTATTAAACAATTTTTTTAGCTAAGCTGAAATGACTGAAATTATAATATATTTCTTAAATTTGCCTCATTATCTTCAAATAAAATATTGGGTATATTTTTAAGTGCATAAATTACAATTTTTTTACAATTGTTTTTTTTACTCAGTCACAACTAAGTGGTACAACCACAAGCAACCTAACAACCACAGGAGGTTATATCAAGGCTTGACTGCTCCCTTGAGGTTAGCCCACTGTCTTAAGACCCAAGATCTTCAGCTAAGACATTCGTAAACATGTCCCCAGCGACTCCTCTCTCTCTCGCTCTCGCTCCGGCTCACTATACCTCCCTCTCACCCCTATTCCCAAATAAACATTCTTTTCCTTGCACTTTCAATTCAGCTTTGAGGCGACACCATATTAGTATCCAGTCCCACAGGGATCGATCGACGGTCGTAAATCTGCTAAATGATCTCCCTGCATTACGGTATTGGTATCGCGGAGGCCGACGGTAGCAGGCGATATAACTACTACAAGTTAGTCGCTTGCGAAAAAACCTGGATGTTCACCCTCATGAAGAGTGACGCATATTGAATGTAACTAGACCTGTTTTATTGGTATCTGTTTACAGAATGATTAGTTTGTTACCTGAAGATATAAGTAAGATACTTCCACATTATCAACAGTAAACAAACACTGCTTGACAAACACACAACCGTTTAAAACAACGGTAAAAGGACCTAATGAACAAATCCACACGGGCCGTGATGAGGATTCGAACCTGCGTCCGGAGAGCATCCCAGACACTGCCTTAATCGACTGAGCTATGACAGGGTTAAAAGAGTTGAAACTAAAATGTTCTACTGAACTTACTTGAACCCGTAGCCTCTCCGATCATGTTAGTGTGATCTCTGTGTGTGATAATGTAAGGGTGAAGAGGGAGAACGGCCTATTGACATAGCTCGGGTGCAGGGGGGAGTTGTGTAAAACCCTGGTTTGTGTCTCGGAGAGGCTCCAGGATCCAGTAAGTTCAGTAGAACTTCGGTTTAAACTCTTTTAACCCTGTCGTAGCTCAGTCGATTAAGGCAGTGTCTGGGATGCTCCCGGACGCAGGTTCGAATCCTCGTCCCGGCCCTTGTTGATTTGTTCAAGGGACCTAATATTCCATAGACACAAAAATGTTCTGTTTAACGATTAGCGTCAACAGGTATGCGAGCTGAAGCTCAGGTACAAACAGAACCCCCAACAGGGTAACAGGAGCGTGGTGTGTGGACGAAGCCTACCCAAAACAAATCGATAAAACTTCTTTTCCGTTTGACAAAACCGTGATTGGGTTAAATTCTGGAGTATTAACTCAGGTTAGGCTGTGTTAAACGCGGTTAAGTTAAGGTAGACTCGGGTTTGGACGGGTTATGTTAGGTTACGTTAGGTAAGGTAAGGTAGGTTTAAGGATAAGGTAGGGTAGGTTTAAAGATAAGGTAGGGTAGGTTTAAAGATAAGGTAGGGTAGGTTTAAAGATAAGGTAGGGTAGGTTTAAAAATAAGGTAGGGTAGGTTTAAAGATAAGGTAGGGTAGGTTTAAAGATAAGGTAGGGTAGGTTTAAAGATAAGGTAGGGTAGGTTTAAAGATGAGGTAAGGTAGGTTTAAAGATAAGGTAGGGTAGGTTTAAAGATAAGGTAGGGTAGGTTTAAAGATGAGGTAAGGTAGGTTTAAAGATAAGGTAGGGTAGGTTTAAAGATAAGGTAGGGTAGGTTTTAAAACCTAATGATAAACCATATTGCGAAGATCAGATATTTCTGGACACTTCGCAACCAGATTAACAACCTGTTCTCCTATAAAGAACGTCGCATTTCGCTCGCAGGCGTTACATAAGGTCAAAAAATTGTCGTATTAGAAAATGGAAGCGGCTGGCGAAAGTGACGTACTGCCCCGTTTTCTGTTTTGGGTCCTCTGGCAGGTTAGGGGAGACCACTTTAAACTGGGGGACCCTTAGGAGGATGGACTACTCTATGAACGGAGGATTTTCAACGTCATTTATATATTGTCCAACAATAATAAAGAATTTCATAGAATTTAAAGCTAAACTGGACTGAACATTTGACTAGTAAGGTACCTTGAGGTTACCTTGAGGTGCTTCCGGGGCTTAGCGTCCCCGCGGCCCGGTCGTCGACCAGGCCTCCTGGTTGCCGGACTGATCAACCAGGCTGTTGGACGCGGCTGCTCGCAGCCTGACGTATGAGTCACAGCCTGGTTGATCAGGTATCCTTTGGAGGTGCTTATCCAGTTCTCTCTTGAACACTGTGAGGGGTCGGCCAGTTATGTCCCTTATGTGTAGTGGAAGCGTGTTGAACAGTCTCGGGCCTCTGATGTTGATAGTTCTCTCTTGAACACTGTGAGGGGTCGGCCAGTTATGTCCCTTATGTGTAGTGGAAGGGTGTTGAACAGTCTCGGGCCTCTGATGTTGATAGTTCTCTCTTGAACACTGTGAGGGGTCGGCCAGTTATGTCCCTTATGTGTAGTGGAAGCGTGTTGAACAGTCTCGGGCCTCTGATGTTGATAGTTCTCTCTTGAACACTGTGAGGGGTCGGCCAGTTATGTCCCTTATGTGTAGTGGAAGCGTGTTGAACAGTCTCGGGCCTCTGAGGTATAGCAAGGTTTCAGCACAACCTTACCTTCAGGAATCTTGAGGTTATCTTGAGATGACTTCGGGGCTTTAGTGTCCCCGCGGCCCGGTCCTCGACCAGGCCTCCACTCCCAGGAAGCAGCCCGTGACAGCTGACTAACACCCAGGTACCTATTTTACTGCTAGGTAACAACTTCTCAATTTCAATTTGATGTCTCAATTTCCACTACTCTTGACCCACAAAAAAGTGAATTCATGGAGCCTTGACCAGCCTGAGCGAGACTTGGTGACTGAAGATAAGGAAGAGTGAAGAATGACCTCTTCACAACGTCCCTACAACGTCCTCAAGGTCAAGGAAGATATATGGGCTTCATAAATTCTGCCTACATGCTCCAAGCCTTAAAAATTAAAGATAAATTATCTCTGGAACTTAAATGAATTCCTCCTCCCTCCCCCCACTTGGGCTGGACGGTAGAGCGACGATCTCGCGTCATGCAGGTCGGCGTTCAATCCCCCGAGACCGTCCACACAAGTGGTTAGGCACCATTCCTTCCCTCCGTCCCATCCCAAATCCTTATCCTGACCCCTTCCCAGTGCTATATAGTCGTAATGGCTTGGCGCTTTCCCCCCCCCCCCACCCCCTGATAGTTCCCTTCCCTTCCCTCCCCCCCCCCCTTTCTTACCTGGAGCCAAATGCCTTCAGAACTGAAATTAACGAGTATATTAAAATTTCTGAACCTTTTACCACTTCTTTCAGGCGGGTTGAACCTCTTAATTGAAGTCAAACAGCTCGTTAAGTCATTGGCAACGACGGACTTGAGTGCGTGTTAACCTAGTTCTTAACCTGGGGGGGAGGGGGAACTGGGGCCCTAGGTGCACCAGGGTGAAGGAAACTCTGCCCATTTGTTTCCGCCATCGCTAGGGGATCTATCCCCGGACCTAGGATTACGAATGCCGAGCGCTGTCCACTCAGCTATCAGGCCCCTCCTGTGTGTACTCACCTAGTTGTGCTTGCGGGGGTTGAGCTCTGGCTCTTTGGTCCCGCCTCTCAACTGTCAATCAACTGGTGTACAGGTTCCTGAGCCTATTGGGCTCTATCATATCTACACTTGAAACTGTGTATGGAGTCAGCCTCCACCACATCACCCCCTAATGCATTCCATTTGTCAACCACTCTGACACTAAAAAAGTTTTTTCTAACGTCTCTGTGGCTCATTTGAGCACTCAGTTTCCACCTGTGTCCCCTTGAGCGTGTGCCCCTTGTGTTAAATAGCCTGTCTTTATCTACCCTATCAATTCCCTTGAGAATCTTGGTACTTGATAGGGTAGATAAAGACATGCTTTTTAACACAAGAGGCATGTGTTAACTAGGGGACACAGGTAGACACTGAGTACGTGTGTGTGTGTGTGTGTACGTGTGTGTGTGTGTGTGTGTGTGTGTGTGTGTGTGTGTGTGTGTGTGTGTGTGTGTGTGTGTGTGTGTGTGTGTGTGTGTGTGTGTGTGTGTGTGTGTGTGTGTGTGTGTGTGTGTGTGTGTGTGTGTGTGTGTGTGTGTGTGTACGTGTGTGTGTGTGTGTGTGTGTGTACGTGTGTGTGTGTGTGTGTGTGTGTGTGTGTGTGTGTGTGTGTGTGTGTGTGTGTGTGTGTGTGTGTGTGTGTGTGTGTGTGTGTGTGTGTGTGTGTGTGTGTGTGCGCGCGCGCGTATATACGTCCGAACACATGCACCTAGTAACAAACACTTCCACTACAGATGTTTGTAACTTAGTAACAAACCTCACTATTCCCTCTCAGTGCACCATCGTGGCTGCCACCACAATATTCCCAACAGTATAGTGAAGCACCAGTCAATATCACGCTAATGCAGGCGAGGAGTCACAATAACGGGGCTGAAGTATGTTGACCAGACCACACACTAGAAATTGAAGGGACGACGACGTTTCGGTCCGTCCTGGACCATTCTCAAGTCGATTGGTCATTCTCAAGTCATTCTCTCACAATCAACTTGAGAATGGTCCAGGACGGACCGAAACGTCGTCGTCCCTTCAATTTCTAGTGTGTGGTCTGGTCAACATCACGCTAATATTCTGACATATAACGTACACAAGCCTTCCCTTAATGATATCCCTGGAAACACAAACCGAAACTGTCTCTATTTTCCGCTTGTTACAACAGGTAAAAAAGTTGTTACATCTTGGCTTAACGTGTTTATGACGTATTAGAACGTTGTTACAACTTGCTATATTGGTTGTTATAACTGGTTAGGAGGTGTTAAAATTTGTTCGAACGTTGTACCAACGTCGTAGTTTCGGTATGTGTTTGGCGGGATGTGATGAGTGATCACAGATTATAGAAGAATTTCAATCTAAAATAATTTAGAGATTGTATATTGATCAAAGAGTTTTACTCCCTTTGACGTTAGTCTATTGATTTAATGTTTTTGAACAAGTTGTTGCTCACATGTCCTGTTCATATATGAGCCTCAAAGGTGTAAATGGGTAGATTGGAGTTAGCTAACTGTTGTAGGCAGCATTCTGGAAAAAAAACTCACATTATCTTGTGGTTACCTTGCGATGATTTCGGGGTTTAGTGTCCCCGCGGCCCGGTCCTTGACCAGGCCTCCTGGTTGCTGGACTGGTCAACCAGGCTGTTAGACGCGGTTGCTCGCAGCCTGACGTATGAGTCACAGCCTGGTTGATCAGGTATCCTTTGGAGGTGCTTATCCAGTTCTCTCTTGAACACTGTGAGGGGTCGGCCAGTTATGCCCCTTATGTGTAGTGGAAGCGTGTTGAACAGTCTCGGGCCTCTGATGTTGATAGTTCTCTCTTGAACACTGTGAGGGGTCGGCCAGTTATGTCCCTTATGTGTAGTGGAAGCGTGTTGAACAGTCTCGGGCCTCTGATGTTGATAGTTCTCTCTTGAACACTGTGAGGGGTCGGCCAGTTATGTCCCTTATGTGTAGTGGAAGCGTGTTGAACAGTCTCGGGCCTCTGATGTTGATAGTTCTCTCTTGAACACTGTGAGGGGTCGGCCAGTTATGTCCCTTATGTGTAGTGGAAGCGTGTTGAACAGTCTCGGGCCTCTGATGTTGATAGTTCTCTCTTGAACACTGTGAGGGGTCGGCCAGTTATGTCCCTTATGTGTAGTGGAAGCGTGTTGAACAGTCTCGGGCCTCTGATGTTGATAGTTCTCTCTTGAACACTGTGAGGGGTCGGCCAGTTATGTCCCTTATGTGTAGTGGAAGCGTGTTGAACAGTCTCGGGCCTCTGATGTTGATAGTTCTCTCTTGAACACTGTGAGGGGTCGGCCAGTTATGTCCCTTATGTGTAGTGGAAGCGTGTTGAACAGTCTCGGGCCTCTGATGTTGATAGTTCTCTCTTGAACACTGTGAGGGGTCGGCCAGTTATGTCCCTTATGTGTAGTGGAAGCGTGTTGAACAGTCTCGGGCCTCTGATGTTGATAGTTCTCTCTTGAACACTGTGAGAGGTCGGCCAGTTATGTCCCTTATGTGTAGTGGAAGCGTGTTGAACAGTCTCGGGCCTCTGATGTTGATAGAGTTCTCTCTTGAACACTGTGAGGGGTCGGCCAGTTATGTGTAGTGGAAGCGTGTTGAACAGTCTCGGGCCTATGATGTTGATAGTTCTCTCTTGAACACTGTGAGGGGTCGGCCAGTTATGTGTAGTGGAAGCGTGTTGAACAGTCTCGGGCCTCTGATGTTGATAGTTCTCTCTTGAACACTGTGAGGGGTCGGCCAGTTATGTGTAGTGGAAGCGTGTTGAACAGTCTCGGGCCTCTGATGTTGATAGAGTTCTCTCTCAGAGTACCTGTTGCATCTCTGCTCTTCAACGGGGGTATTCTGCACATCCTGCCATGCCTCCTGGTCTCATGTGGTGTTATTTCTGTGTGCAGGTTTGGGACCAGCCCCTCTAATATCTTCCACGTGTAAATTATTATGTATCTCTCCCGCCTGCGCTCAAGAGAATACAGATTTAGGCACTTTAGTCGGTCCCAATAGTTTAGATGTTTTACTGAGTGGATTCTAGCAGTAAAGGATCTCTGCACGCTCTCCAGGTCAGCAATTTCTCCAGCTTTGAAGGGTGCTGTCATTGTGCAGCAGTACTCCACTCTAGAGAGCACTAGCGTTTTGAAAAGTATCATCATCGGTATAGCATCTCTAGTGTGAAAACTTAGTTACTAACCAGGATGAAGCTTAGATACTAACTTGGATGCTACCTAGTTACTAACCAGGATACTGCTTAGTAACTAACCAGGACACAGCATAGTTACTAACCAGGAAGGTTCTTAATGAGCCCAACTGCCTTCCAGGAATCTAGTAAGGTCGTTTTAATGCTATTTGTGTTAGAAAAAGATTGTGAATGCTGGAATAAGTCGAGAAAGTGTCTTGGGACAAGAGTTTAGTGAGACAGGTTCCTCCTGTGGGCTGTGGTGTGCCAAGTGCTGGCCTAGTTGTTAGAATGATGGTTCTCTCTCCTAACTTTGTAATGGGTCGTTCCGGAAGAGTCGTTTGTATAGAAGTTACTAGTCGTAAACTGCCTCGAATGTTGAACATGGCGCTCTCTTATGACCAGTTTAAAAATTTGGCATCCTGTGTGTGAGTGTGTGTGTGTGAGTGTGTGTGTGTGTGTGTGTGTGTGTGTGTGTGTGTGTGTGTGTGTGTGTGTGTGTGTGTGTGTGTGTGTGTGTGTGTGTGTGTGTGTGTGTGTGTGTGTGTGTGTGTGTGTGTGTGTGTGTGTGTGTGTGTGTGTGTATGTGTACTCACCTAATTGTACTCACCTAGTTGTGCTTGCGGGGGTTGAGCTCTGGCTCTTTGGTCCCGCCTCTCAACCGTCAATCAACAGGTGTACAGGTTCCTGAGCCTATTGGGCTCTATCATATCTACACTTGAAACTGTGTATGGAGTCAGCCTCCACCACATCACTTCCTAATGCATTCCATTTGTCAACCACTCTGACACTGAAAAAGTTCTTTCTAATATCTCTGTGGCTCATTTGGGCACTCAGTTTCCACCTGTGTCCCCTTGTGTGTGTTCCCCTTGTGTTAAATAGCCCGTCTTTATCTACCCTATCAATTCCCTTGAGAATCTTGTATGTGGTGATCATGTCCCCTCTAACTCTAGTGTGTGTGTGTGTTCCTTACATCTTATGACTGGAAGTATGACACCCAGGGGATCTGATAGCTGAGTGGACAGCGCTCAGGATTCGTAATCCTAGGGTCCGGGTTCGATCCCCGGTGACGCCAGAAACAAAATGGGAAAATGAGCAAGAAAATTTCTTTCATCCTGATGCACCTGTTCACCTAGCAATAAATAGGTACCTGGGAGTTAGACAGCTGCTACGGGCTGCTTCCTGGGGATGCCAAACACAGCCACGTTTGGCAGGACACGGCCAACTTCTCCACCCCAGCAGTTGACAGGTCCTCCCCCACACAGGTCTGTGAACCTCCCTTGACAACACCACACTGACGGAATAGCTGTCAAGAACAGCTGTCAAGCGCTCCGGAATAGGA